>NW_020698262.1:1514149-1605562 GCF_002925995.2 Terrapene triunguis | reverse complement strand
CGCTGCAGGCCAATGGGAGCTGCTGGAAGCAGCGGCCAGTAAGTCCCTCGGCCTGCGCCGCTTCCAGCAGCCCCCATTGGCCTGGAGCAGCGAACCGCGGCCAGTGGGAGCCACGATCGGACGAACCTGTGGACGGGGCAGGTAAACAAACCGGCCCGGCCCGCCAGGGGCTTTCCCTACACAAGCGATGACCCCAGTTTGAGAAACACTGATATATAGGTAAAGAAGGAAATCCATTAGGAATATTTTACCTAACATCTGTTACAATAACAGATAAGATTCCTGGCCACACTGTCTGTAACACCTTTTCCTTGCTATTTGCATTAATTTTCATATTACACTGGATTTCATATATAAAATATACAAAACAAGCTGGGAACCTTCAAGTTGTGCAAGAAGTAATTTATGCAACATCATGATCTTATATTTGTTACTTTCATCCTTCCCCTCTTTTTCCTTCCTTTGTTTTCTCATGCTCACTTGTGACCACTGTTCTCTATTGAGCCAATAAATGAGTGCGTGAAACCCCATTAGCTTAAATGGGATATACTAAGCAGATTCATTTTCAGGATCTAGCCCTTTTGTTGTAAACCCTTAGGAGTATTGAATACTACTGATAATGTATGTATAGCACGTACCATAATGTGGTTCCATATCTGATTGGGAACTCTAGGTGCTACCATAATCTTACTGCTAATATGGTATGATATGTCCATTTATCTGAGCATCCCTCTTACATGTGCAGCATTACAAAAACATCGCTCTTCTCTGAACTTTCGGTATTTAAAAGAAAAAAATGCTGAATGCCTTTCACCCGAAAGGTGGAGATTGATTGCTGGGCATATTGTATATTTATAATATTCTTTATATCTTCCACAACAGAATGTATCTGTCCCTGTCTTCCTTAACAGAAACTTTGTTTTATGTGCTGGGTAGAGAGCCAATATGGAAATATGTGACTTGCATGCAAATTTTTCTATATGAATTGAGAATACAATAGACATATTGGCTGCTCTTCAAATTGAAAAGTGTAACCTGCCTTAAACCTGGGCAAAACATTTGTAATTAATCAGGCCTTGGACTTTTCTCTGGGACATACCTATCTCATAGAACTGGAAGGGACCCTGGGGGTCATCAAGTCCAGCCCCCTGCCTTCACTAGCAGGACCAAGTACTGATTTTGCCCCAGATGCTACCTCAAGGACTGAACTCACAACGCTGGGTTTAGCAGGCCAATGTTCAAACCACTGAGCTATTAGGAGATGCTGCATTTTTATTTATAGGTACTCAGTGGAGCACAGTGGGATGATAAAGTAAAAACTGCTCAGGAAAAACAAAGATTTAATAGGTTATAAATGTTTACAAAAAGCTTTGAGAATAAGTGCCTGCTTGATTAGCTCTTGGGGTAAGGGTAAGTACATTAACATTTTGGGCCTGAACCTGCAGCATTTAAACAGACAACAAAAAGCAATGGGTGAAACTCTCCCTGATATAGGCAGCATAGTTTCCGTGAAGTTGCACATGTTGACTCGTTAGTGAATTTGTCACAGATGGAGTTGTTTGCAAGGGTTCAGACCCTTTACTAGCACTTAACAATAAGGACCTACTTAAATATTTTGAATAAGCAACCAGAGCCTAGATTTAACATTGTCTCTGATAGTAAACACTTTTTTAAATTTGTGAAGACAGTCTTGATTTACAAATATCCTTTTTTTCTCAGTGTTTTACCTATTATCATCATTGACTATTATCACTGAAATAAACCAGAATTTTTTCTCTCTCACACACATCATTTTCTTTACTTAGCACATTTGACAGAATTTTGTGAGTAGTCAGTTTCACTGTTTTCTTAGGGCATGTCTACACTTACCTCCAGAGCAATTGATCCAGCGGGGGTCGATTTATCGCATATAGTGAAGACGCAATAAATCGACCGCCGAGTGCTCTCCCGTCAACTCCGGAGCAAGAAGCATAGGCAGAGTCGACGGGGGAGCATCCGCAGTTGACCTACCGCAGTGAAGACACCGTGGTAAGGAGCTCTAACTGCGTCGACTTCAGCGACGCTATTTTCATAGCTGAAGTTGCGTAACTTAGACCGACTTAGCTCACCCGCCCCTCCAGGATAGACCAGGCCTTAGACTCATCCCTCCACTTGAGTGGTATGGAGGAAGTAAAGTCCCAGCAATGCCAGTTCTGCACTAGCCAGAGATTCTTCCATGTTGGGGAGGGTAGAAATTCCCAGTTAAATTATCTTTAATACTGGTTTTGGAAACACAAATCAGCCTTTATATGAGGCTGCATCTAGATCAATGTTTGCTTATACCATAACAGTTATTTTCTGTTGTAAGTTTTTCTGTACTCCTTGTAGGCTTGACCTTACTTCTGTTGAAGAAATGGCAAAACTCCCGTTGGCTTCAGTGGGATCAATACCCATGGGAGTTCATTTTTGTCCAGCTGTGATTTTTAATGGTGAAAGTTATAGATATTCTTCCTTTAAAACACTGCACAGTATGTAAAATCCCTTGCCAGGAAGACAAGTCAATCAATGGTACAAATTTTGCCATTTGATTTATGCCTGGGTCCTTTTGTATTATCTTACAATATAAAAGAGGCACTTTATTTCCAATAGGTTTTTAGTAAACATGAATGCCATTAAACACTATTTCATCTTAGCATTTTTCAGATCACATGCATTTTTAGATATATGCCACCCACCACCTACAATGGGTGGGGGAAATTGATTGGGCTGGCAGTAAAGGGGGGACAGTCCTAGTAGCAAGGGAGGGAGGGACAATAGATAGCTCCTCCCCCTGGGAGTCTGTGGTACACCTTGCCCAGCTGGGAGAGAGGGTTCTGATTCTCCAGTTCCTAGGGTTTAGCCTACTGCAGGGGCCATGTGGAGCCCTTTCGGCTCTGTTCCAGCAGCCCACCCAGCCCACACGAACGAGGAATGGGAATCCAGCCTGACAGATGCTGATGGTCTAGCCATTCACCTGTTTAGAGGGTCAGGAAGGAATATTTTTCTCCTATGGGCCAATTGGCAGAGGACCAGGGAGTTTTTTGCCTTCAAGCCATACCACCTTCAAGCCACATTGGGTTATGTAGGAATGCGTTTAGTACCAATGGAGGTACTGGGATGGAGTTTATTCGTCACAACTTGCAGCCAGTTTCCAGTGAGGTTAAGAGAATAAAGTGAACAGTTCCCAGAAGTAAAAGACCTGAGATTTTGGGCTTGTGTGATAGGGTGAGACCTTGTGGCTCTTGTGTGCCTTGAGGGCTTTCCCCTGCTGCACCCTCTGTGTGAGAAGGGTGCTAGGACTCAGAGAGAGCTGAGCCCAGAAGGTAGGCTGAGGAAAGCCACTTCATGCTGTGGAGATCTGCAACCCTCACATTGGAACCAATTACTTGCCTGGTACAGGAGAGTACGGGTGGTGGGCAGATAACGCCCCTCCCCTGTGTTAAAATTTAATAAAAGTTGAGCCTGCACTTAATACCATGCACGTGTCTGTCCTCATTTTGCTGCTGTGTCCACATCAATTGTATATTTCTTGGATGACAATTAGGAGACTAAAGACTTTGCTGCAAATTTGAATTTGTTTGGTATCTGCTTTCAGCCACTGTTTTTTTTTTTTTATGCCTTTCTCTGCTAGATTAATAAACTGTTTACTAACTGGTATTTTCTTCCCATGAAAGTACTTATACATTGTAATTAAGTCACCTCTCAATCTTATTTTTGATAAACTAAACGGATTGAGCTCTCTAATTCTCTCTGTAAGGTATTTTTTCCTGCCCTTGAGTCATTTGTGTGGCTTTCTTCTGCAGCCTCACCAATTTTTCCTTCTTAAAAAGTGGACATCAGAACTGGCTGCACAATTGCAGTATCAGTCTCACCAATGCTATAGACAGACTTAAAAGTCCTACTCTACAGTTCATACAGTCAAGGATTGCATTACTCCTTTCTGCCACAGCATCGCACAGCTCATGTTGTTTGTCCACTATGATCCGTAAGTCCTTTTCAGAGACTCTGCTTTCCAGGATACAGTGAACATTGGACTATACTAAAATACATTTTCTTTGACTTGGTCCAGCTTACCTAATGATCCAGATCATTCTGTATGACTGCCCTATCCACATGATTATTTACCACTCTGTCAATCTGTGTCATCCACAGATCTTATCATCAGTGATTTTATATTTTTCATGTCATTGATTGAAAGTATTGAATAGTGTCCAGTCTAGTACTGATCTCCGTGGAAAGCCTGCTAGAAACACAACCATTTGATGATGATTCTCGCTTTGACAACTATTTTTTGAGATCTCACAGTTAGCAAGTTCTTTGTCCATTTAATGTGTGCTTTATTGATATTGTTTAATGCCAATTTTTAATGAAAATATTGTGCAGTACTAAGTCAAACATATTATAAAAATTGAAGTGTTACAGGTACGCAGGCATCTTTAGCAATCAAACTTTAAGAACATAAGAATGGCTGTACTGGGTCAGACCAAAGGTCCATCCAGCCCAGTATCCTGTCTACCGACAGTGGCCAATGCCAGGTGTCCCAGAGGGAGTGAACCTAACAGGTAATGATCAAGTGATCTCTCTCATGCCATCCATCACAACCCTCTGACAAACAGAGGCTAGGGACACCATTCCTTACCCATCCTGGCTAGTAGCCATTAATGGACTTAACCTCCATGAATTTATCTAGTTCTCTTTTAAACCCTGTTATAGTCCTAGCCTTCACAACCTCCTCAGGCAAGAAGTTCCACAAGTTGACTGCGCTGTGTGAAGAAGAACTTCCTTTTATTTGTTTTAAACCTGCTGCCCATTAATTTCATTTGGTGGCCTCTAGTTCTTATATTATGGGAACAAGTAAATAACTTTTCCTTATTCACTTTCTCCACACCACTCATGATTTTATATACCTCTATCATATCCCCCCTTAGTCTCCTCTTTTCCAAGCTGAAAAGTCCTAGTCTCTCTACTCTCTCCTCATATGGGACCCGTTCCAAACCCCTAATCATTTTAGTTGCCCTTCTCTGAACCTTTTCTAATGCCAGTATATCTTTTTTGAGATGAGGAGACCACATCTGTACACAGTATTCAAGATGTGGGCATACTGTGGATTTATATAAGGGCAATAAGATATTCTCTGTCTTATTCTCTATCCGCTTTTTAATGATTCCTAACGTCCTGTTTGCTTTTTTGACTGCCACTGCACACTGCATGGACATCTTCAGAGAACTATCCACGATGACTCCAAGATCTTTTTCCTGATTAGTTGTAGCTAAATTAGCCCCCATCATATTGTATGTATAGTTGGGGTTATTTTCCCAATGTGCATTACTTTACATTTATCCATATTAAATTTCATTTGCCATTTTGTTGCCCAATCACTTAGTTTTTCCATTATTTTGCTCAGAACTGATGTCAGGTTGGCTGGCCTATAGTTACCTGGGTCATTCTGCTTGCCCTTTTTGAACACTGGCACCATTTTAGCACTTTTCCAGTCTTATGAAATGTCTCTAGTAGTCCAAGTTTTATTTAAAATATACATCAGCAGGCCAGAGATTTTCTTAGCCAACTCTATTAGAACTCTTGAATGCAAGTTATCCGTGCCTGCTGATTTAAAAATGTTTATCCCTAAGTAGCTGTTGTCTAACATCCTCCATTACTAATCATCTGTAAAGTACTTCATTCTCATATGATATGAGTACAGCAGCCTGCATCTTTCCACATCCAGAAATATATATTTGACATCTCTGCCTTTTCTGCATCATCGACAACACTTTTATCTAGTAAAGAGTCTATACCATTGCTAGGATTTCTTTTATTCCTAATATAATTTTAAAAATACTATTGTCATTGTCCCTGCCAGCCATGAATTTTATTCTGATGTCTTTAAGTTTCTTTATACATTGTCTGTACTTCATAACTTCTATCTGATATCAATAACTATAGATTTCCCCCTTTTATTTCCATTTGGTGTACATTTCTCTTTTATTTCTAATAACTACCTTCACTTCACCACTGAACCAGGATAGCGCTTAGCCAAAGTTGTCCACTTTCTTGATTATAGAATTATACTTTTGGCAATTTAAAGATGGTGTTATCAAAGAACTCCCCATATTCATTCACACTTTCATGATCCTAAGACCCTAAGTTACTACTAGTGATTCCAGACCAGTGATTAATCCATTCGTGTCCATCATAATGGGATCAATAGTTATCTTATATTGGGAGCAATGCTTTTTATGTCAACTACAAATTTTAGAAACTCTAATATTTTACTACTGGCTGCATGAGACCTCGAGCATATGTATCCCAAATTGAAGTCCCTCATAACAACTGTTTTTTTTTTCTTTCCACACTTTACAGATGGGTGCCTAAGGAATAAATCTAAGACAGGTAATGTGTCTTTAATGTAGACTGCCACCCCTCCACTCCTCTTTTACCCACTCTATGCTTCCTAAACAGGTCAAAACCAATGATTGTGATATTCCAATCATGTGAATTATCCCATCAGGTTCCCATATACCAATTGTATAATTTTTTCTCATTAAAGAGAATCTCTAATTACTCTTGTTTGTTATCCAGACTCGTAGCATTAGTATCTAAGCAATTGAAAAAATTATTTTCTTCTCGTTTTTTGTCAGATCAGTTCAGTTTGTTCACTACAGGGCTCAGTTTGTTTGTACCATATGTGCCATTTTAGCACCATTCTGGATGTCCCAGCTAGTCTCCAATGGAGATTATTCCCCCCAACACGCAGGCCATCTCTTCATTCAGCCCCTTTCCCACAGAAGTGTGGGTGAGTGTACCAAAACCTTCAACTTCACACAAGTTGCACAGCCAACTGGTAACCTTCAGTATTTTCTGCCTTCTCTTCTTTGTCGGACTGGAAGGATCTCAAGGAGACTTCCTTCCTTAGCTCTTTTCCAAGATCCCTTAAATATTCTGTAATCCATGTGACTCCTAGTCCTTAGTTCCAATGTGTATCATCACCAGTAGAGACTTGCCAGAGACTTCATGATCCTACCCTATCTTGCAGTTACATCTCATACTTTAACTCTGGGCAGAGAGCACATTGTTTTGTTGTCCCTCTTCCTTGCTGAATTCTCTGTCCACTCTTCTCAATATGAAGCTGTCAATGAAGATTTTTTGCCTTCTTAGGATGGTTGAAGAGCCTCTCTTGGTAACTGCTTGCTTTATACCACAGGACATCCATCAGGTTTGTCTGATGTAGCTTTCTGGTTCTCCAGAGAGAGGTTCCTTGGTAGTTGACTTCCTGAATGTCTGATAATGATCTGATAATTCTAGCGAGGTTAAATTCTTTCTATCTCTTCCTTACAAATAGCCAGTCTGCTTCTTCAGTTTCGAGTCTCTAGAGTTCCCTTATCACAATCCATCCCCTTTTAGTGTCTGTCAGTGATTTCTGAATGTATTAAAATTGGATTTCCCAATTTATTAATTCCAATGGTGTTTTCTCAGTTCAGGGTTGGAATATAAGTGACGTGAAAAGCTTATAATGCTTTGACGGTAAACAACCACTCATAACTGCACAATTATTATAGATGGCGCAGGTAGCACTACCTAGACTTAATCCTATCTGATATTTCCTATTATATGACCTTGTTTTCAGTTGCTTATAACTTATCCAGAGTTTAACCATTTAGGCTGAAACTTTCCATACTGAGTGTCTGTTTTGTTTTGGTTTTGGTTTTTCCCCCTCCTTCAGTTTCAACTAAAACAGTTCCAGCATTTCCAAGATTGAGATTGGGGGAAAATATATTGTTTTGCCCAAATGGAAAATATTCTTGCAATCATTTAGGAGGTGTTAGAGCCTCAACCAGTTTGGGAGCAGGGACTTGAAATCTGGCAGTGGGCATCTCCCTGTGTCAGGGCTGTGCTTTGTGCCATCCAAATTTGGCCACGTTATAAACCTCCAAAATGCAGTTCACATAGTCTCAGTTGAGACTTGTTAGTTTGGCACTAGAGGTGGGTGAAATTACTCCAATACTTTATTTGCTGAAAAATGCAGTTTTACATTGATCAAAGCTACTCACAAATTCAGGTAGAGTTTGCTAAATAATTTCAATATTTTTGGTTTGGTCAAAACATTTTTAATGATGAAACATTTCATTTTGTTTGATTTTCAGGGAATTTTACAAATGCAAAAGATTCACCAAATGGTTAGAGGTGGTAATGGTGGCAGCTTCTATAACATTTAACCCAGTGACCAGGGAACTCATCTGGAAGGTCAGAGATTTAGGTTCAATTCCCCCCTTTACCTGATGTGGAACAGGGATTTGAACTTGGGCCTCTCACATTGCAGGAAAGTGGGAGATATTATTGGTCTGGGGGATATTATTATCTGGAGTTTTCTCACTATCCCTTCTCTGAAGCGGTTCTGCTTCTTATAAATAGGCTTTGGAGTAGGCCCTTGAACTGGGATGTCCCAGCTGAGTGTCCTTTTTCTCACTGTGGAGAGTAACTCTCTGAGAGCTCAATCACGTTCTGTAACTTCTTTGAGAGATATTCCAATACTTGAGATATTTAGGCAGTGCTTAATTTGTGCCAGGGCTCAGCCCCGGCACATCTAGGCTTGGCAGTTCATAGCCCCGGCACCTCTGGGCTTGGCAGTTCATAGCCCCAGCTCCTCTGAGCTTGGCAGTTCATAGCCTCGGCACCTCTGGGCTTGCTTTGTCAAGTATAATATTAAAAAAAATTGCTTGAGGCCTGGCACCTCTTTCGTTACAAATTAAGCACTGTATTTAGGGCAGCTATTTGAGTCACATCTTCCAACAGACGTCTAAAAGAATCCAAAATCAATGTACTGGGCACATGAACACCAACACTGGAATATATATGGACAACATATCTCAAAAAACCAGGTACTGTAAGGTAAGTAACTGTTTCTTTTACCGTGATATTTCCAACTATCTGTAATCGAGTTCAGCAGCAGCTGTTTGTAGTGTAATTTCTCCAAATGATGCAAATATAAACTAGACTAGATTTAATGAGTGTTCGGGGGCGAGGGGCAAAGGAGGAAACTGCAAATTCTCACCCTAGTTGAACGCTTGAAAAAAATCTGCATTATATCATAAACATCGTGTACTGACTAAATTGATGTTGCCCCTTGATGCTGCTTTATGTGTTCAATAATGTTTCTCATAAAGTTTTCTCAAGGACACATAGGCAGGATACAAAATCCTTGATGCTTTCAAAGTCTGTGAGGTTACAATGAACTACTACTTGTAAAATTACTGTATAAAGCTTTGCATAATAGAGATCTGAAAATCCTAGCTCTTTATCTGCAGTGATAAAATAATGTTTCAATGTGATTGTGTGCCTGATTCTTCTCCCACTAAAATCAGTTTTGTTGCACAGGATGTACACTTCATGTCCTATTGAAAGTCCTGGTGGGTACACAAACAGATGCTTTATGTGCCCAGTCCAACTCCTACTGAAGTCAATGGAGTGTTTACATTGATTTGCATGGGAATTGGATTGGCCCCCTAAAGGCTCAATTGTACAAAATACTGAATACTCCCAGTTAAGTCTATGGGAGATGAGGGCACTCTGCATATTACAGGATAGAACTCTAAACCTACATTTGTCCATGTTGTTAACTCGTTTGCATGCATAAATATTGGTGTATACCTATGCACTTATTTCACATGTATCTTGGCCTTTACTCTTTCCAAATTGGGCCCCTAAGATTTTTTTTTAAATGTAACTTCTTTGGAAGAAAAGATAAATTGCTCTTCAAAAAATAAATAAATCTTAAACTGAAAGTCACTGAAATATTTACACGGGGTATATTCCTCCCCACAGAAATAGAGAATAAACTTTTAATAAATTGTCTAAGTATTTACAGCTAGGTTGTGCTTTTGGTGCTGAGTAAGCTGCAATGCATAAGCACTAACCCAAGAGTATTTCTGGAGTTATTATGCCTCGTGCACCCTTATGAAGAAAATTCCCTCTCTGCTTCTCCATTCCAAGGTGAGGTGGGGGTTGGCTAAAAATTTGCTGCTGGCCAATCCCTGACCAGGATTCTCTGACCACCTTGCTGGATGGGATCTGATCCAAGGGTCTGTCAGTAGTCCACCCATCTGCTCCAGGTTGTGAGTGGCAAGTGCACAGGAGTAGCACAAACTTCAGCAAGATAAGGATAAAGAATCAAGAGCTTATTAGTAGCAGATGCATCTAAGGCGTATCCTAAAGATTTTTTTTGACATTTTCTTAAAATATTTTTACATGTACATAGTTTAGAAAGAGAGCAAATACTTTCATCATCTTTCACTCTGCATTTGTGCTAGAATAATACTTTTTTTTTCAAAAGACTTGGAATAAAATATATACACTGGCTTGTCCTTTATAGAGTTTACTCTCTATATCTACTATTCTGTTGAAAGAAAGTCTGAACACATTTTTTGTGTGTATATCCAGCTCTTTGAGCTGATTGCAAATCTGCCTCTGAATTTTGTATTAGATACCAGCATAAAAAGCCTAGTAGAATATAATTTCCTTTTCACTATATAATTGTATATAGCTCATCTGTTAATCTACAGTTTTCTAAATAGAGGAATCCACCTTTGGCTAATTCTTTTAAATTCTGACTGACTCTCTCCACATATTACAATATACTTTCCATAACAATGTGATCTAATCTGTGAAAACAGCAAACAGCAAAGAATCCTGCGGCACCTTATAGACTAACAGACGTATTGGAGCATGAGCTTTCGTGGGTGAATACCCACTTCATCGGAGGCTCATGCTCCAATATGTCTGTTAGTCTGGCGAGCCGCGTGCCGAACATTGCCGACCCCGGTCTACAAGGTGCCACAGGACTCTTTGCTGCTTTTACAGATCCAGACTAACACGGCTACCCCTCTGATACTAATCTGTGAAAGGAATTCCAAATATAAGAATACCAATAATAAACAGTGTTAGAATATTTTCCTCTCTTTAACATTTGTCTCTATTTATGGTGAAAATATTAAACTACCATGCTTTTACTGCAGTTAAGATCTCGGTGTGTTTTTAGCGATTTATACACCATCATCCCGAGACCATGAGCCAAATCAGGGAGTTAGAATATGACCACAGAAGTTAGACTGCCATTTTTTATTGTTTTTTATTTCCCAGGGTCACTACCTTTTCAATTCTTCAAAATGAACTGTATGGGCAACTCTCTTGTCCTCCTCTTAGATTGTTGTTCTGAATTTGGTGGTGGTGGTGGTTCTCTTCTTATGTGGACCGGTAGTCTTCCCTTCTCTAGCTTGACCCCAGTTTTCTACAATCAGTAAATGTTCACCTTCTCCTTGCATGTTGCTTCTCCTAGTTATTGATTTAAATAAAATAAACAAAATTGTCTGAATATTGATCTTTGTACACTTCACTAGTCTTTTCCATTTATACCAAACTAAGTTCACTTATAAGTACTTCTCTTTAATAACCAGGCTTGTCCATTATCCACTCAAGCAGTTCCGCAGCACCAATACCATACTTACTCCCCTTATGTGTGATGTATCAGATTACTCAAAGATCAAGCAAATAATGTCTGTGGCTTCCTTTCACTTAGTTCCTTTTTTCCCCCTTGTTGTCTGCCTCAGAAAAAAATCACAGTGAGAAGGAATTCTTGAAAGCATCTCTAGACATAAGTGTTTCTGCATTGTTATGATTTTAAAACCAAACCAAAACAAAAAACTCCAACAAATTGCTGAGGGAGCAACAGAAAATTGCTACATTATATTTTGTATTCTGCTCTTCTTTGCATTTTTATTTTTATTTTAGAAGTTTTACTTTTTTTCTTTGTTTTATGGAGAGACAGAAGCAAATTTGTTCTTTAGATAAGCAAAATAACAGTATTTTTAACTGAAAAAAAAGGGAAAATGCATAAGCAGCTGTATCTTACAAAGATGCAGCTTTTTCTCCACACATCATGTTTTGTGTGCTAGTACAAGGATTTGGAATTATGGGATTGGAAAGAAGGGATTGTTGCTATGGCCTCTAATAGCTATTTTCACTGCCATGTTCATGGAAACCAAAATTACAGCATCCATTCGGGAAGTTGTGCTTGTGCTAGTGGAGGAAACAGGGAAGCTTGTAGGCTTTCTTGCTGACTGCAGTAGAAAATTCATGCCTTTCTGTTCTTCACCAATGGCAATGAAAATAATTACATGGTGCTTCAGAGTGCTACCTGTGTATGCACGTCACCAGAGTTTGGGAACATATCAATTATGAGTGCTCTGACAACATTAATTCATTTTTTTAAAAAGCCTTGGAAAAAGCAGAGTTAATGCTCTTGCCATTTTTAAAGTAAAAACAAACAGAAGGGAGAAAAATGCACACACACCCCATTGACCCATTTTTATACATCATAAAGGAATAGAAAAGGGCACAAGTAAAAAAGAAAAAGGAATCTTTATCGTTAACCTTGGAAAAAGGAAGGTATCAGTTTTCAAAAACAGCTAGGGATTCTGGGTGGCTAAACTTATCCGTGTCCATCTTGAAACATCTTAAAGGGGTCTTATCTTTAGGAAGTGTTAAACACTTGTCCTCACTTTGTGAAAATCAGGCCTCTTCAAGGTGTGTCAAGCTGGGCACCCATAAACTGAGCCACTCAGTACCACTAATCACTTCTGAAAATGTAGGCCAAGTTTACTGAAAGCTGTGCATGCCTCAGAGTCCGTAAATGCATGTTGTACTATGCTATAAATGTTACGGTGCATATGGTGGTGACTGCTAGTGAACCCTCTGCAAGATCGTAGATAGATTGTTATGTAAGCTTACATTGAGCTGCATGACCATAAACTAATAATGGGAAAGGAAATATGAATGCCAGTATGTTATCAGGTGATAAGCACCAGCACATTTCAGTTTATTTTACTTTCGTTTATTAAAAGGTCAAAGGCAGTAGAAAGCTGACCTCTCAGAGGGATAATTCTGTTAGACCATTTTCTATTGCAAGGCTTTTCTCTGTGTTTCCTTCCTTTCATTGCAATTGATTCTGTGAAATGAAGACATTTTCAATGAAGACATTGCTGTACTATACCAAACCAAATCATATTACAGAAAGCAGAATTACTCTAAAATGACAAAGCAATGTGCAGCTATAACTTTGGGAGAATAATATATCCCTCTTACCCATACAGTACTGGAAACGATTTCTGGGCTTGTATGATATAAATGTAATTTTAATTGTCAGAAAGTCATGTTCTAATGGAATCCAGGAGCTCTAATTAGTAGCAATATGTGAGTGCATTGAAAAGTGAAACTCTCAAATAGGAGACAGCATGAAATAATGGACTAAATGTAGTGATGAGAGTCAAATTTCTGACTTCCACTCCTGGCTTTGCCATTGACTTTCTTTGTGGCATCTGGTTGAGCCTCTGCTCCTAGGGGTTCCCAGTGTAGCAGTGTCCTGTCTGGAGTTGAGCTCTCAGTGGAATACTAAAGTGAGGCACCAGGCTGCTATATAAGCAGGCCTTTAAGCTCTGGGTTTTAGCATGCTGCCAAAATCAAGCTCTATAACACAAGCCACAAACAGGAAATCACGACTTTCAACAGCTTATAATTACCAGCATTTCATGGGACCAGCAAAAGGCACTTCCTTGACCCCCGGGTTACCCTGTGCCAAAGATCAAAGCTCTGCTATAAACAATAGAAGTAGAAGAGCTATTCCCCAAAAGGTTGAAAGAATCTTCTATATTGGAAAGTTAGGTGACTTTATAAAGGTTGCTACCAACTCCTGATATAATTCCTAATTGCCCCCTTCATTCTTATTGTCTTTAGTCAGATAATTTCTTATAGATGTCATAGTAGAAGTCAATTTTCAGGAGGGATTTTTATGTGGGGAAGGTAATGGCCTTACCGAATCTTTCCATTGACTTTAATGGATTTTGGACAAGGCTCCAAATCAGAAGGGGTGTTATGGAAGAAAGTGCAGAGACTTAAGTGTAGAAGTGGATAAATGGTTTGTCAGGGCTGGAATTAAAGTGGAACAGAGGAGAGGCAGAAGCAATCTGAAAGAGAAGGTAAATAAATGAGAAGGCACAGAATTAAGTGTTGTCTTGAAGCTAGTGATCACGATGTGATATGGTGAAACAAGGGGAGCCGGCAGATTTATTTAAAGAGGCAGGTGACCTGGTCAGGAAGAAGATGGTGATCTTTGTAGCTGGGTTTTATAAGGACTGGTGGGGCAAGATGTGTGTTAGTGAGTTCATTGAGGAGAAAGAAATTACAGAAATCAGGAAAGAAGATGAGGGTTTTTATCTAAAGGGACAGAGGGTTTAGAAATGTGAGGGAAGAAACATCAGAATTTGGCCAGAGTCTGAATGCATATGGCATGAGAGACAGGGCTCCCAGATTGGAAGTTCAGGAGCTCCGTCTTGGGCATTGTTTTAGTTGATGTTGAGACACTCAGGAGGAGCTGTTGGAGAGATGGGATCATGCAGGACTGCCTGGAGTAAAACAGCCAAGAGTGTAGAGGACACACCCTTCCTTTTAATGTCCCTTTGACCTAGCTTCTTTTTCCTTTATGCTCTGCCCCAAGCAGTTATGTGACAGGCAAGGATCTTTTAACTCTTTACAGATGGTAGTGTCCTTGTCTTGTCACAAAATCTTTTTTTTCCCTGTAACTTTATATCTTTTGCTCCTATTTTTTTTAAAGTGGTGATACAATATGGATATTCTCCCTTTAAAATTATGTTAGCGTTAATAAGATATATCTTCCATTAACAAAATATACCAGTCTCATAAATTACTGATAATATGTACCCTACTAGTTTTGAGTAAAAACGATCATCAGAGCATCATATAAAAAAAAAACCATGATTTATAAATAGAAGAAAAGGCACAACTTTTTAAATCTAAATTATATTTGCCAGTTCTCCAGTAAAACTATAGTCTTTACCGTAATCAGAAGAGAAAGGAATGAAATCTTTGGAGAAACATATGTTTCTCATCCTTAAAATAACCCCCTTAAGATTTCTGTCCAACTTTGATTCAACCTCTGATAGCTACTGTCAATCAAGCATCCAGCATCTTCCTGTGGCCAACATAGCTGGCAAGCAGACGTGCTTGCATCTGACACAGATGCTACTCCCTACTATTTGGCTCACATGAAGGGAATACATTAGACATCTGCTACAACATTTGATTGATTTAATGTGCAATACTAAGACTGCATTAGAAAATATGCTAAGAAAATCGGATCATATTCTAGGAAGCTGAAATTAGAACTATGCTATTTTTGTTGTTTTATGTTATTCAGATAAGAGAAAACAAACTGATTTATTATTGGCTTTTCAAAAAGAAACTGTTTGATTCTTTGTGCTTCATTATTTATTATTCACTAATGAAAATGCTCAACTGTCAGGTTGGCCAAAGTGAAGTGGTTTTTGCCTTCCCCCCAGCAGAGGGGGGGTTGCGGCCCAGGGGAGTGCCACAGGTGCTTGGGGGGGGTATGCCCTGGGGGAGGGGCAGGTTCCCTACCCAGCTCCTGGGAAATGGCGACCTCCAGCTCCTAGCTCCATGTGGTGTCTCTGCTCCGCCCCAAGTCCCAGTTCTGCAGCTCCCATTGGCTGGGAACAGCGACCAATGGGAGCTGCGGAGATGGTGCCTGCGGGCGGAGGCAGCACGTGGAGCTAGGAGCTGAGGGAGGGGAGTTCCTGTTGCCCTTTCGGGGACTGCACTGCCCTGCACCACAACCCCCAGCCCTGAGCCCCCCCACACCCAAACTCCTGCTACAGAGTGTGAGGGCCAACGACTGCCTCAGCTGCAGACAGTGTGACTGGCCCAGGGGTTGCCCGAGCTGCTCACGCAAAAAAAAATGAAGAACCTAAAATTAGGCTCCTAAAGATGGGCCAATCGCAGGGGCCGCTGCAGAAGTCAAGGAGGTCACGGAAAGTCACCGAATCCATGATTTCTGTGACCTCCCTGACAAACACAGAGCCTTAATTATACTCATAGCTGTAGACATTCAAACACCAACTGGATACAACTCTGGTGCACGTCTGGCCTCACTGAAGTCCACTGGGGGTTTGGCCATTGACTTGCCTGGTGGTGTGTCACATCATCATATCATCTGGTTGCACTACAGCCCAAATTTTCAGAAATAGGAGCTCTTAAATAAGTCACCTGATTTATTTTTTTTTCAAAAGTTCTGAGCACCCATTAGCCCTATGGGAAGACACTTGATGATCTACATCTTTAGGAGCCTAATTTTAGGTTCTTCATTTTTTTAATATTTTGCCCCGTCTCTATATGTCCAATGAGAAGTGCTGAAACAATTCACTTTACCTGATTGATTGTTTTAAAAAGCTTTAATTTATTTGTTTTATAATGTTTAAAAATGAACAAAGAACCAGTCCTTTTTTATTATTTGACTACAAAGTGATCGGGTTTCCTAATATTTCTAAGCATTTAACCATTCATGTGGTATTAAAGCTGTAGGAAATTAGGGAACGAATGCTAATGTTTTCTCAAAACAAAATTATTCATATGTTAATATTTTTGCCAAATGGCAGATTTTATGCATGTTTCACTAAAAATAACTGCAGTCAGCACAATCCTGAAACCATTTTCTGTCAATATTTTCGTATTCATTTTTGTAACCAACCACCAACAACAACAACACTGTTGGGGGACTTAGGCCACTGCATGTGGCAGGGTATGCTTTGGCCCAGTTAAAGTAGAAGTACACCCTTGATTGTGCTAACTACAAGGTAGGCAATGTACAGGAGACCATGGTGGTAGGAACACTCTGAGCAATAAGAAATGCATGTTTTTTTTCCCACTTTTCAACAGTAATAAAGTTTTGGTAAATAAAAGAAATACAAAATAGTCTGTGATGTTAAATTCACAGTACAATATTTATATTTTATGTAGTAAAGTGAAATGAGAAAACACAAAGTTTCATCTTCTTTACATAGCACAAGCATTTATGTAATTTAGGAATATATTTACAGTCCAGAGCACTAGGAGGAAGCTGGCAGTCAGTCATGCTGAGTGAATAAATAGACATTCGAGCAAACTTTCACACGATTGGAACAGAAAATGTGACATGGAACAACATCAGAAAGCTCTGCTGAATGACAGGTATAAAAGTTGGCCAACTTCTGGGGCTACATTTAATTTAGCATAATTTAGACATATCTGAAGATACTCAATTCTTTTCAAGGGTTAAGCTGAGGAAGCGGATGTTGGAGATTTATCTCTCGCGGTCTGAGCAGTAGTGCTGAAAATGCTCTCCTGTCGCACAAGAAAAATTTGAAAGAAAATAGATTGTACAGATGAGGTGATATATAAACTCATTTCTTAGCTGTAGTTCATGATCCAGTCTCCTTTGTGACAATGGTTAATGTTTCCTCTGCAGCTCCTACTTTATATCTTTTAAAATGCCATGGCTCAGGATCTCTTCTACACGTTGTTAACATGCTTTCCCCACATCTTCTGTTTGGGCAAGGGGCCTGTTTTAATGATCTGCCTTTGGAGACTAAAAAATCCAGTGGTTTTCCAGAGGGCTCTGTGAGCGATATTATATTCCCAGATGATTACCCTGTTCATAACAGAGTCTCTGGTTATTAGTCACCAATATGGTGCTAAAAACAATGGTTGACATCATCTGCAATGAAGACTGATGCAAAGAACGTATTTAGTTTCTCTGCAATGGCCTTGTCTTCCTTGAGTGTTCCCGTAGCACCTCAAGCATATAGAGGTGCAAAGCCTGATACTGAGTATTTTTGAGTATTTTATTGAGTTTATTTTCTGTGTAATTTGGATGCGTTTGGCTTTTCCTAACTATTTTATCTTTGAATCTGTGATTTTTTTCTATTAAATAAACATTTTGTTTATTTTTACCACAAACTAGGCCAGGGGTAGGCAAACTACAGCCCGGGGGCCACATCTGGCCTTCAAGACATTTTAATCAGACCCTTGAGCTCCCGCCGGGAAGCAGTGTCTGGGGCTTTCCCCGCTCCGGCGCTCCAGCCGGGGACTGGGGTCTGGGTCTTGCCCCACTCCGCACGGCTCCCGGAAGCTGTGGCATGTCCTCACCCTGGCTCCTACGCATAGGGGCAGCCAGGGGACTCTGTGGCTGGGAACCACAGCCAATGGGAGCTGCAGGAGTGCGCCTGCAGACGGGGCAGCATGCAGAGCCGCCTGGCCGCACCTCCGCATGCCACTGTTTCTGGAACCTGCTTGAGGTAAGCGCTGCCCAGAGCCCGCCTGCACCCCTGCCCCAGCCCTGATCCCCCTTCCATCCTCCTAACTTCTTGGTCCCAGCCCGGAGACCCTCCTGCACCCCCAACCCCTCATCCCCAGCCCCACCCCAGAGCCTGCACCCGGAGCGCTCCCACACCCCAACCCCCAATTTCATGAGCATTCATGGCCCGCCATACAATTTCCAGACCCAGATGTGGCCCTTGGGCCAAAAACTTTGCCCACTCCTGAACTAGGCTCTGATGTGCAACTAGGCTCTGGTGTCCTTCTATTTGGCCAGATGTTTGGGGAAGGCAGGGTTCTTGGATTTCTAAAGCAAGGGTTAGGCTTTTTGGGCTGTGGCTTTGGGGTAAGTGAAAGGTAGAAATATATTTATTTAATTTGTATTATGTTTTGTTGGCAGAGAAGGGGGGTAATGTGCTGCTGCTTTGGTTTGATAATTTTTAATTGACTGCAAGGGTGCCTACAGCCCAGGGTCATTGAAATTAATTCAATTAAAGAGTTCTATATAGGGGTTTTATCAAGTGAAGCAAACTCAAATCTTAACCAAAAATTTAACTATTGTTTTGTTTCAATGGCAATCTATATCAAATAGCAAATCTGTAATAATTCTTCTAAAAACAAGAGCATATAGACAGTCTCCTGATGCTGTCCTTCTGAACAGATGTCTTTTCAAATCCATCATCTACTGTAACTAAGGATTGGCTGATACCTGATTCTTGCCCCAGTCTTATTTCAGCAGTGAACTTTACAAATGCTGCCAGAGTGCACCTGGCATAAATCCTAAAAAATGACAGATACTTACCAAATTACACTGGATTGAGTATGTCATTTGTTCAGCTATTAAAGCAGTGAAAGGACACTCCTGTCAAGGGAAAAAATGAGTAGTGGGTCCAAAAAAAATCTATAAAATACATGCATCTTATACTACATTGTAGTGGAGGAGCAGGCTTTATAAAAATAGTGGATTAGTGTTCTTGAATATTTCAAGAAGCAATGAAGTATTATTCATAAAATAAAAACGTTCTAATTGGTAAAAATCTTCCCCATGCTGTAGCCTTCAATGCTATTTAAAATGGAGGCCCTTTCTAATAAATTAGGAGGAAGGCATTTGCTACAACTGAATGTAAGGGCAGGTCTTCACTACGGGGGGGGTCGATTTAAGATACGCAAATTCAGCTACGCGAATAGCGTAGCTGAATTCGACGTATCGCAGCCGACTTACCCCGCTGTAAGGACGGTGGCAAAATCGACCTCCGTGGCTTCCCGTCGACGGCGCTTACTCCCACCTCCGCTGGTGGAGTAAGAGCGTCGATTCGGGGATCGATTGTCGCGTCCCGATGAGACGCAATAATTCGATCCCCGAGAGGTCAATTTCTACCCGCCGATTCAGGCGGATAGTGTAGACCTAGCCTAAGTAATCCTTCCCAATGTTGCAATGATACATTGTTTTTCATTTCTCTTGCAAAATTATTTTCTCTTGCAAAACGATTGGCCAATTCAGGGAGGACAATAAAATATTGTCCATGTGTGTTTATTACTTACTGTGTCAGTTTTAGAGGTATTGGTTCTAGAGGTTTCTGACTCCATCATTTCTTTTGGCATTCTTTCTTGTGTCATTGATACATCCCCTAGAATGTTTTGTCTGTTCTGTTATAGAAATGTAAACACAGAATCAGACACTCAACTTGTGCCCATTGAAGTCAATGAAGCTATGCCGATTTAAATCAGCTGAGGGTCATTATGTGATAGTCCTATTTACACTACATCCCCAATAAGGTACTCAGTCACTGTACAACAGTATAGAGCAGTGGTGGGCAACCTGAGGCCTGCAGGCCACATGCGGCCCGTCAAGGTAATCCGCTGGTGGGCCGTGAGACAGTTTGTTTACATCGACCATCCGCGGGCACGGCCGCTCACAGCTCCCAATGGCTGCGGTTTGCCATTCCCACAACTGGTATAGAGATACCTCAAACAATTTTTTTTAAATAAACACAAAAATTAAAACACTAAATTAAAAAAAAAACATTCAAACTTAAAGAACAATACAGGAAATACAGAATGAAGAGGAAGATTCTGCTTACAGGGGCTGGCAGCAGATAATTCCATTTTCAAAGATACTTTTTGCAAGATCTTTCATAGATAGAAAGAGAAATGAACTCAGATGGAGGTCAAAGGGATCAGATTTCTTGCTGTCAAGGCCACAGCACTGGCCAGATTGCCAGCCCAAATAAGGTGTGATGACAGAATCTATTAAAGGTAGGCAGTGTCAGAGCAGTAATGCTCAGGGGTGAGGTCAAGACTTCATTTAAGTGGAAGTTGCCTGTGTCTGAGGGCTGAATTTGGTCCATTGTTGGTTGCTTGCTGAAATGTTGACTTTCGGATGGATGCTAAGAGTTTCCTTTGTTTCATTTGGAATCTGCTGGATAATAAAGAAACAAGAAATCTTTATCTAATCCATGGAAAAATGCTGATAGAATTTGATCAGGTACCATCCTGTTTGATGTTGAAATATTACAACAGTATCTGCCTGTTTCTGTACTATTGCCCAGATGCTGAGGGAAGGAGATAGACAAAATGAGTAAGGTAAGAAATAATGTCTACAAACTTAATTAATAAATGCAGTGAAAGAAAAGTAAGCAAGCAATTCATCTGGCTGTTATATGTTGCAGTATGTATAACCAGATAGTAGCCAAAGGTCATCACAGATTGGGGATTTTACCTGTAGTAGAGGCCTGCCATGCCATAGATTTAAGCCTCAGGTCTTAATCACATCGAACATCTTTCCTTTGCATAAAGGCCCACCCAAGGAGATTTTTCAGTCGTACTTGACCTGGAAGCCTTCCCCTCTCTGAACTGACCAACCACAGGACCTAAGCAAAACTTTTAGGTGGGTTCTCAGATGGGATAGGTATATGCTTCCTGCACCTATGGTTACTGTGCTGGTCAGCCCCCATAGTTGCAACAAATAATAGTCCTGTTTTTAAGCATTGAGGTTTATCAAATGTCTTGGGGAAGGGGAAAAGAAACCTACTTCTTGGCCAATCCATAGTTGGGGAAATTCCTTCCTGACCCCAATATGTGATTTGGAGATAGCCAAAGTCAAATGTCTAGCCCGAGCCACAAAATCAACAAGCCTTGAATTAACTGACCACTCTTGAACCAGTCTTGATTCTGACAAAAAAAGAAAGGAGGGACAGGAAACTGGTGCCTGCTTCACAGCACAACACCCAGTCTGAGCTCTATATTTTTTCACACAACGCACAATCAATCTGTGGAACTCTTTGCCAGAGGATGTTGTGAAGGCCAAGACTATAACAGGGTTCAAAAAAGAACTAGATAAGTCCATAAAGGATAGGTCCATCAATGGCTATTAGCCAGGATGGACAGGGATGGGTGTCCCTAGCCTCTGCCTCTGTTTGCCAGAATGACAATGGGAAATAAATGGGGAATGGGCAACGGGGGATGGATCACTTGATGATTACCTGTTCTGTTCATTCCTTTTGGGGCACCTGGTATTGGCCACTGCTTGAAGACAGGATACTGGGCTAGATGGACCTTTGGTCTGATCTAGTATGGCCATTCTTATGTTCTTATGGGCAGGGAACACACAGCCCGTCAACTCCCAGCAAGCCAGCCTGAAAATGGGTCATTTAGAGCTACTGTATTCACTGACTACGTATGCTGTTGGAGAAAGGGAGGGGTCCTTCCTCATTCCAGCACAGCAGGAAGATTACAGATATCCTCTTCCCTGCCAGCCCACACAAATAACCCATCTGAGTGAGCCAGTTGGTATTATGTGTAACACTGTTGGACCTGAGCACCTTACAAGAGTTAAAAAGTTGTATTAACAGGATCTGCAATTCCCATCCCCCAGTACTAACTAGGACTATTGCATTTCAAGTGTCAAGGTTAATTACACTTTCATAATAGCATGTTGTATTCCATAGACTATAATATTTCAGATATTTAGAAATGATCCCTAAGATGCTTCTTTTATCTATTGTGCTCATAGCTCTGATCCTGTATTTTGATTAGATCTACTCTTAATAGTAAATGCTGTCAACAATCAATAAACGTGAAAGAATAATGAAAAGCACTGAAGGATAAAATTGCAAAGCTGGTGTCCAACAGCATGACTGGGAACAGGATTAAACCTTTGCAGATATGCTACGTCAAAATATGTTTTTTTTTAATTCATTTTAACTCATGGGCAAAGTGCACACACAAAAAGCAGCAGTTTTCCAGCACAGAGTACTTACACTAAGCACATGAACTATTTTCATAACACAGTAAATAAATTCTTAACCACATGATAGAATTTATTTTAAAGCTCTTTCAAATATTCATGAACACAAAATCACTTTTTTAAAAAGCTACTCTCTTACAGAACAGTAAGAAGTGTATCTTCTATCGATCTGGGGCCCCCTCAACATTCTTTTCCTTGACAAGAGTGTCCTTTTCCTGGTTTAATAGCTGAACAAATGGCACAATCAATCCAGTATTATTTGGTAATATGTGTCATTTTGGAAAGAAGCTTTTATTCAAATCATTTACCAAACCGTATTGTTCCATTATACAAATTCATGAAGACTTCTTAGGGCCTGACTGTACCTGGTGCGAAGAGCACCTGTGGAAGTGCTCTGAGCCCTTCCATGAACCACTCGTTATCATAAAGGATCAAGACCATAAAGAGTAAGGTCTGTCACCTTTTTGTACTTACTGAGTCCTGCAATGCCTGAGTCTTTGTTGCACCCCAGGCCATACGGATAACACCATCTTAGTGGTCTCAGCCACTGCTGGCTTGAAAACCTCACCTGGCAACCAGAAGCTGAAAGGACTATTAGACGGGCTTGTACCTAATGAATAGAAAGAATAAATAGGCTCTCATTTTATAAGGTGGTGAGGTCTCACAGTGCCTCCAGTTGCCCAACCTTACTCATCCCTGATAACTCAGAGGCTTCCTCTGACCCCCTCTCCCTTCTACGGGCTCTGGACTCACTCTTGCCCTATTGCTTCTGGGTTACCTGGTGGCCTGCCAAACATCCTTTAACTTTGGAGACTTTCAGCTGAAACCCTCAGACTCCTCAAGTTCTGGTGGATAGCTGGAATGTTTACCCAAGCTGCAGTTTTTGAAATGGTTGCCAAGAGGCTCGGTGCTCCTTAAATTTGGCTCTCGGTGAGATGAATAATACTTTGGTTTCTTCCATTCCTTTGTGATGACATCATGCTTTTATTCTAGAATTTCTCTACTACTTTTTGTTCCTTTCTTCCGTGTGCATGTTGTTTTTGGGAAGTGGCATATGTTTCTCCTTGTGTAACTTCCATGACACTCGGCCTAATCTATTTGGAGTTTATATCATATATAAAAATAAACCATCCTTGAGGTAAAACTTTAAAACTTTATGGCTCAAGTTTTGAGACTTTTGATCTTTATGCATCATATGAAGCAGTAAAAGGTTTATAGGGAAATATGAGTGATATGTGATGATTAGTCATTAATTAGAGAGTGTGTGTAATATGTTAAGTATGAGAATTGCATGTATGGTGCCTTGCAAAAATACTTTATTTAAATTTCTCTTCTCTGAACTTGTAGATAGACCAGAATTCTGGCCTTCTCTTGCCTACTTTTTATTTAAAAGACAATGACATTTTAAATGCATTGTGTATTTTCCTTTATTGAAGGTTTGATAGAAGTGGGGGCATTATGTTTTCTTATTAAATACCTAGCTATTATTACCTAGCTTAGCAAGACTTATTTAAAGGTCAACATGATGAAATCAAAGGACTAGGAAGTGCTATAATTTACGTATAAAGTACCTATTTCTGGAAAGCTTTTCAAATAGATGTTTTTAATAATATTTTTCTCCTGTCAACTTGACTCCGTGTCACACTGATTTTCCTACTAACGCTGTCCTTTTTTGATTGGCAAATCTCTCAACTATCCAATGAACCAGACATCTCTTTTCAGTGTGAATCAGCAATAACCAACTGGAAACTCCCTTCAAGATTCCAACACTTGCTAACATAAGCACATACCTAAGTTCATAACTGTTCTAGACAGTTCTCAACCACATGATTAGCTCTAAGCATGAGCTTAAAGTTAAGCACGTTTGAAAGCTGTTGAGAAGAAGGATGCTTTTCTGATTGGGTATGGACCACAGTCAAAGGTTGCATTCCAGATTAAAAGAGTCATTGGTCTAATCCAGACTGCAACTTCCTATCGGAAAATTGGCATGCAGTATTTGAATAACTAGCTATTTAAACTGTGTGTATTATTAGCTTCTCTAATTGTTTTTCATAATTCATTTCTTTAAAATTCCTTTATATTTTAATTTGTTTCTCTGTCTTGTATGCTCCTTTCTACTATCATACAACCAAATGCATTTCTTCATCTTGCTCTCTTATCTGTTAGAGAGTTCAATTATCACCTGCACAACTGAATATTAAGTATTTCCCACTTTTTCACTTTTTTTCCCCATACATTATTGATCTCCTTTAACTAATTTTGCATTCCTTTAAAGTCTGCATTTTTAAAGATTAGAATTTTCCTCTCCTTTAGAAGGTTATTTGAGGCCAAGGGAAGGTTGAATTTTGAGGCTTGCTGGTATGAGAAGTCACACTCCTTTACCATTACTTCGTAGCCATGCAAAATATAATGTGCAGAAATAGCATTACTTACCTAAGTATGCACAGTCTGAGTTAGCAAAACATGCTCCTAGCGCCATAGTGCTTTCACAGAGTTCTCAAAATGATCAAAGTTACTGCTTCTCCTGCTGAATGGAAAACAAAACATCTTGGAAGAGTTTACACAGAGCTCTTCACTATAGGGCTTTTCCATTTATCATATTAGCAATTTGTCATCTACGCATTTTAGCAGCCTGTTGCAAACCTAGTTTGACAGTATGTTACATAGATACACTAACGCATTTATATTTATTTATAGTCAGTGCTTAATTTGTAATGAAAGAGTGCCGGGGCTCAAGCAATTTTTTTTACTTTCATAATTGACACAGCGGTGCCGGAGCTATGAACTGCCAATCCTAGACGTACCAGGGCTCAGCCCTGGCAAGCCTTGGCACAAATTAAGCACTGCTTATAGTAACTAGAGTGTTTTCCTTATCCAAATATTTGTCCTGAACATGCATTTCATAGGAGAACATTTGGTTATGGAATAACGTGAAATGGGGAAGACTGGGGAATAGAAGAGGTATAATTTAGGCTGATGGATTAAATGTTTTATCAAATCTTGAACATTTTTTTTTTCAAATTCAGATTATAAACATCTTTTGGTCTTGTTCTGCTCTGCAGACTACATAGACTGATCATTTGAAAATTTACTTATCTCTGGAAATTATTTCTTTCCTTATCACATGTCATCTACAGATGTTTCAAGATCGTGAGTCATCTTTGTCTGGTGTGAATTTACACAGACTTAGGATCTGGTCCATGATCCTCATCTTCAGAAAAAAACCAGCAATTATTGTCAAATCCAAATATACTCAAAGCTAGAATAAAGAGCAACTTACTGAATTGAAACGTTACTCTTAAATATTTTGGCATATTTAGTAGAGAGTGAACGTAATAAATACTGCATATGCTAAGGTAAACATATTTTATCTGAGGCAAATGCGAAATTTTAAGGGTGACCATGGTGGCAAACTCCTGTGACTCACCCACATACTCTACCTCACCTGATTCAGCAGAAAAAATGTCAGTCTTGACCTCTCAATCCTTTCATCAATTTATAGCAAGCAAACTTTTAAGATGAAGTGTTAACATGCTGCAGTTTTATCAGTTGTAGTATGACTCTAACTTGACTGGAAGGATATGAGGATGACAGGAACTGCACATAATGGTCCTTGCACTTCTTTCACAGAGATGAAAATATAATGAGACCCTGGAAGTTAATTAAACTATCTCGGTTTCAGAGTAGCAGCCGTGTTAGTCTGTATCCGCAAAAAGAACAGGAGTACTAAACTATCTCGGAAGGACAGTGGTGAGAAAATGAATCAAGGAGATGGTTGCATTGTGCAGAACAATGTTCTCACTTTATTACAACAGTGTACTGTACGTCGGTCTCCATGTCCTGCTGATGTTCAGATATTATTGACAATAAAATTATTAGACTATCTTGTATTAAAATAAGTCAAGTAAATACTAACCTCTCCAATATGCTCAGTACAACAATGAATCCAAATGCTTTTGGAAATATTTTAACAATAGCAACTTATTGAGGGGGATATACAAGATGAGGAACAGAAAGGGAAAGATGAAAGCTCTCACAGAATAATTTGATTTTAATAACATAATTTTAGTGAAATGTAGAAAAAAGCTTATTAGTTTATTCTGCTATAAAGGTACTTGTGAGTATATTTCTGAACCTTAGATCTCTGACCTAGAAAATCTCTCCAGTTTATTTAGTCTGGAGGAAATTGAACTCGGTACAGTTACAATTATTTAGTTACCAACAGCTTTATACTTCATGAGCTATTACTGAAGCACTCTATTATGGAAATAACAGTTAATTGCAAAAAACCTGCCTCTAAAATTGTGTCTGGAAGTTTTTGAGTTTTATTTAACTCTATTCCATACAGGTCCTTATGCTGCCCTAAGCACCATAATATCTGAGCGCCTTCTAGCAGTGTATTAAGCTTAGAGTACCTGGTGTTTGTGCATACAATCCTCACATTGTGCATGTAAATCTGGTGGAGTTTTCTGGACTCCCCTGGACTCTCCCCTCTGGAGAGCATCAGAAGGCAGATGTGGGCTGGGATGCATAGAGCTAGGTGAGCAAAAAGAAAGGAAGAACTTCCATGAACCCTGGTCTTACCCAGTACTTGCTCCCTGGAGACCTTGCTCCTGCATACCATAGGACCTCTGCTAGGTGCCTTTGGAGATAGTGGAGATTTGAGGAACAGAGACCAGGGAGACATTTCCCACTTTTCTGTGGACCTGTTGATACCTGGAGAATCAAGACCCCAAATGAACCTTTGGAAAAGTACAGATCTCTTCTTTCTGAGCCTTAGGCTGATTGGGGCCCTCACTCAAGCCTTAGGAGGTACATTGGGATCCAAAACGACATGAGACTTAATAGGCTTTTAGTTCCCGACAACTGGATTTTTGTTCCATTTGGAAGCTGATTTTTTGGGGTCAGATTTTTAAATATTGTAGAAGATGAAGCGGGAAGACTTGGTATCAGCCTGGATGTCTGAGGAGATAGAGGGAGGTAGTTCAATGAGTGGTGGTGTCCTTTGTGCTGTGGATGCTTACCCATTAAGAGCCAGTCTGAGGATACAAATTCATTTCATGTAGCAGTAAGAGAGGCCACTGAGCAGCAAACCGATAACATGATATTAGTGGGCTGGATTTTTTCACTAGAAATAGAGAGGGGAATGGCTCAATACCTATTTGTACATATCTGAACTATAAAGACCCTCATGTTTTTTAATATGATGGTGATAATCACATGCTTTTAGCTAGGTGCACTTGGCCAGGTATACTAATAGCAAGTCTTTTGAAGTTAAGTATTTCTTAAAGTACATTAAAAATTACCAATTTTCTCTTCCTCTCCCCTGCCTTAATTTTTCCTCATTTATATCTACTGCTGCAATTCATTTTGACTTCCTACTTTTCATCTTCTAGGGGAAGTTTTCTGCATAGATCATTTTTGTGGCTAAAAAAAGCCATATGATACTTTACAAATGTTTCTTGGGGAGAATTTTGAAAGAATTTGCACCAGGACTGTAAAAGCACAGAAAGTGCCTTCTTCAAAAATCAGGAGTGTATTCAATGACAACTAGTGACATGGTTCAGTTCATTCCTTGCAGAGGAAGATAGATTTTAGAAGAAAACCTTTAATTATTGATTTTTAGGTGAGCAGACTATTAGCTACAAGTCATCTGCCTAAAACAGAATTGATTTAAACCTAAGAAAACTAGATTTAATTATTAAAACAGACAAAAGCCAGGAAATTCAAAGTTAGTTGACATACTATTCCTAATTCATATTGCCATGAAAAAAATGTATTAGAAAGTATATCCAATCCTGCATTATACCAGAAGAGGGCAATAGGCCCCCATCTAGCAAAGCACTTAAGTATGTGCTTAAGCACTGTGCTAGGTCAAGGTCATATTACGTTATACTGACTGACACAACTACTGCAGATTACTATATACTATTGTCACCATTAGACAGTGAATATTTTCTCAATTAGAATAATATTGTGTCTGAGATGCCATAAGATTTTCCCTAAACTTATGACAGGAAATAATAACAGCAGCTCAGATATCACTGGATAAATAATGAAATGGGACCTTACAGGACATGAGAAGTATGATTATATGGCACATAGTTTTGTTTGTTTGTTTCTATTTTCTTTATTTATATTTGGAGTAAAATCAAACACAAACTGAATAACCTAAGACTTTTAAATTGATTGTAGCTTTTGATATAAACACTTCACTCTGTTCTGCTGGATACATATGTACCTGGCCCAGTATTTAGGCAATAGGGCCTCTAAATATGTTTCAGCAACTTAATATATACCCCCCATCTTTTCCAACAAATGTTCTACTAAACTTCCTACTCAGTGGCTACTATCAATGTATAATTTCTCTGCCTCAAATTTGGTGCTGACTCCAGCGGAGCATAAAATAGATTTGAAGACAATGAAAAATGCACTACTTTATTTCCCTAAGGTGTATGCTGTACAGTAATCCTTCAGCAAAACTAATTCTATAAATAGAGATGAACAACAAATTTAATCTTCAAATGCAACTTTTTTTCCCTGTTTTTCTAAATTATTTTACTAAGTATTGATTTGCTGTATTTTGATAGGCATCTTCTATATGTACAACAGTGCCTGTGTGTCTTTTAAATGAAAGATTGAATAAAAAAACAAAACAAAAAAAACCACATTGTGTCCTTCGTGTATGAATGACCTCCTTGTTAAAATAATTTCAAGGTTCACTATTGTTTTTATAGCACTATTTATATTTAATTCAAGGAGTTTGAAACCAGTAAGGTCAGATGAGATCACTGGGGTGATGTAGCTGTTTGCAAACTCTACCTTAAGCACACAATCCTATATACAACTACTCCCATGCTTAAACTGCAGCTGGCAGTGTGAATGGCAGCTCGTGTAGATGTACACATGCTAGTTGTACTCTAGCTAGCTTGCTAAAAATAGAAGGAAAGACACTGCTATGCAAACTTCAGCACAAGCAAGTACATACCTGGGGAGGCGATGGGGGAGGGTCAGCAGGAAGGCTTATCTGGTCCATGCTGTAGTGTCCTCACTTCTATTTCTAGCATTTTAGCTAGAATGTAGCTAGTGTGGGTAGACCTAAATGAGCTGTGATTCACATGCCTGGCTGCACGGAAGACATACCCTTAGTCAATTAAATTATATGTAGGAGTATGTATATATGCAGGAGTAAATGTGTGCATGCATGCCAGGACCTGAGTCTGCAAACAGATATGACTTTACTCATGGGAGTAGTCCAATTGAAGTTGCTGGAACTATTTATGTGAAAAGTACTACACATGCATAAGTATTTGCAGTCTTGAAACATTGGCTTTGTATACTCCATTTACTTTAAGATGGTCTTTATATGTAAATTGTACATGCAAATACCATGTGTTTTAGCAAGATGATCAGTTCAGAAACTTGTAGAAATAAATATAACTTATACTGTAAATAAAGTGATCCTTAGTTACTTTACTTGCCCTCTGAATTGATATGTTCTAATAGACTACATGAGGATATACCCTTAATCCATTTGGAAATTGAAGGCATATATTACTTTATCTGATGTAAATGTTCCTAACTTTGTCAGTACTACAAGCTTACATTTTCTTTCATGTCTAGTTAATAATATAACTAAAGTATAAAAAGGACAAATATCTGGATTAAAGAAACCAAGCACTTCCAGCAAGTCTTGCATATGTTCAATAATTTCTGAGCAAATTTTGCAATCTACATATCCAAGCCACATGCATGAAGTCTCCAGCATAGCCAACTCCAGCATGCAAAAATGAGTCATATCATAACAACCAAACACAAGATTAACATAAACCATGAGATGTGAAAAATGATACATTTGGTGTTCTTTTTACTTGCCTCTCGTGTTTGCGTCATTAGAGTTCACATTTTCTATCCTTTTTTTCACAATTTTGAGGCCTAAGAACATACATAAAACCCCTGAGATAATTATATAATCACAAAAACAACAAGGAGTCTGGTGGCACCTTAAAGACTAACAGATTTATTTGGGCATAAGCTTTCGTGGGATGCATCTGAAGAAGTGAGGTTTTTACCCACGAAAGCTTATGCCCAAATAAATCTGTTAGTCTTTAAGGTGCCACCAGACTCCTTGTTGTTTTTGTAGATACAGACTAACATGGCTACCCCCTGATACTATATAATCACATGACTCCAAGAGCTGGGGAATAAGAAAAACCTCTGATATTTTAATACTTATGATAAAACTGTAAGCTGGCAAGACAGATGCTTTCTTATATTTAGGCAGCTCTGAAATACAATATTGCTAAAAAGTATAGCCAATTGCTTTGACTACATTTGTGGTTTGATATTAACATTCAAGGGAGCAGATAACAAACAAGTTATTATCTAAAGACATAGTACTAAGATACGAAAAGGAGATGTACATACCACTCCCTCCAAGAAGCTATTTCTTCCAACATACAGTTCAGCTTATACCAAAGGTGTGCTGGGAGGTATGTCCCCCACGTTACCTATATTTATATTATAGCTGTTTACAAGAAAATGCACTGTGTATGTCATTCAAGACTAAAATTTACCAATCAACTTCTCATCTTGTTTTTTTCTGATATGATGTTGTACCTCTCCTTACCTCAACTTCCCAACTTGTACCAGGGCAGAACAGGCATATGTCTTGTTTCTGACAAGTTCCATATCTGCCTATGCTACATGCTGAATTATGCTATACAGGGTGTTGTGGGATATATACTTTGACATGAGTGAACAGAAGTGAACAGCATTGTGGGAAGAGCATAATGCATTCAGTTAACATAACTGCCCACATGCTGAGTATAAGTGGTGTGTACTACCCCTGACATATTAGTATTAGGGGCAATAGATAGGGTAAGATTCTCTAACTGGACCCTGCTCCTCTGTGTCCCTTGATATTTCAGGGGCCTGGAAACTAGCTGCAAATGTGAAAGAGGAACTCTCTCTTGTCATAAATGTGCCTTCTCCAGACCCTGCAGCTGCTGGTTTCCTAACCCATTAAAGAAAGAACAAGAAAGTGGGTGTGACTGACCTCCATACACCAGTGGCAGTTTGTAGAGCTGCTGATCCCAGGAACCGAGTAACCAGAACCAGCTCTGTGACACTCCATCACCACCCTCAAATTTGTTGGGTACAGGTGGAAATTAAATTGCGTTGTATGTTTAGTTCTTTGGAATACATTTAACTAGCTACAGAAATCTCATATTTTGCCCTGAACAATAAGTATTTAACTTTGCATTCTACCTTTTTATTGACTTTTGAAAATATCCCTCATAATTAACAATAAAAAATGGCATGCAGTAGACATTATTTTAACCCCTTTTGGGATTTTCTCCTCTCTAAAATACTTTTCTGATCATCTTTTGGTTTCCCATAACAGAATTCAGATAACGTCTGAGTAATGGAAGTCAGTGCAGGTGAGTAGCTGGACTCTTGTACTTCTGTTTTGTTTTACAGTGTGGACAGAAAAAGGAATATTCCTTCCTCAAATATATTTATAATAATAATTTATGTCAGGATAGTGGTGTGCATTTCAGAAGTGTGTAAGGAGAAAGGAAAATCCACCCACATTTGAGGACAAGGTACGAATCTACTGCAACCTACAGGGAGGTAGGCTTGGAACGATTAGTCTTTTTTCAGTAAACATCAGTAAATGTCAATTTTACCATGCATGTGTGCGCACACACAGATTGAAACATTTCCATCTATGAGAATTGAAATGTACATATTTATATATTTTACTTGCATACAAAGGAAGAATAATATTGCTTGAGAACTTATTTGAGTTTAAGGATATTTACTTTATATATTATGACATGTGATGTTGACAATTTGTATTTTAATGGTTACATAGCTTTAACTTTTTGAATCTCTGTGTCTACTGTCATTAAATAGGTGTCTGACCCCACTCCAATTTCCCACAACTGTGAACATTTAAATCAATAAAACTCAATCTTAAAAATAAAAATCAATAATGTGCATCAAAATTACATAAAAAACTAAAAATCTAATTCTCCCGCGCTACCTGTAAACCACTTCAATGGGTTCTTGAGACCATTGGATTGTGAAAAATGTATCCTTGCTCACCTGTGGCTAGCCTTATAACAGCCCATGTAGGTTCAGTGTGGAGATACTTATTATGCCAGGCATGGGATCTGAAAGCCTCCTTAGCAGCTCCTATAGCCATGAGACCTCTCTCTCTCTCATACACACACACACACACACACAGTTTAGCCTTACTACAGAGTTTAAGTGCTACACAAGACCGGTGCTGTTCTCCATGTAAGAGGTGATGGCCATCATTTTAGAATACTAGGCCTTTATATAATTCTGAGTAGAAGACATACCCACCTCTTTGTATTTGCTTTAAATTGCTGGATTAGAATACTCAAATAATTTGCTACTAAATCTTCTCTGTTAGAGCACCATATCCCCCCAAATACTTAAACTTATCTGACATCCATTTTACAGGAATAATTTAAACTGAACAGAAAAACTAATAATTAAGTCCTTCTAATAAGGTTAGACATGTCACTATAGGCTTAACTGCCTAAATTAAAGTGTCATTAACAAAAAAAGGATATATGGAATCAAGTCTCTTTCTTTCTCCTTCCTCACCCATCCCCTAAGAAATGTGCCAATGTCTCAGAAATGGCTCAGCAAACAGCTGGAAGATAAAAGACGCCCCTGAATTACAAATATTTATCAGACAGATGTCTCTTTTATCTCTCCCCTTATATTCAGAGTATGAATAGATAACACAGTCAGAAGTTAGCTCCACTCAACTTGGTCAGATGCCTTTTGCGCATCAAGTGAGATAACGGCACAGACATAACCTACAACTTGTGCCACACTGAACTAGTAAAATCATCTCTCTAAATGAACTGGTACTAATCTTCCCAAAGTGAAAAAAAAACCTGACTATTTGTAAAATATATATGCTAGCCTTTTAGCCAAAGACTGTCTTTCTATCAGTAATTAAATTGAGTAAGAGGATTCAGGATCTCCTGGATTTTTTGGAATGTTTACAATTTATATTTTTGCTACTCTTTAAAAAATAAGTCTCATTGCATTGCAAATAATAAAAGGTTAATTTGTCTAAATATTTTGAAAAATTCAGCTGGGTATCCATCAGAACCTGGTGATTTTTGCTTCCTGTTAATTTGGTAATCACTTGTATAATTCACCTTAATGAAAAATAGTATATTTCAGAACCTCTTACTAATCTCTTATGGATCTACTACTGTATTATCATCCTCTAGAATTTAAATGAGATTTCTCTTTCTCTTGTGTTGACTGGACGAATATTGTCACTTTTTTCTCTCTGATTCATGTCTTTCCTCTGTACAACCCAATATATATATTTCTACTATTTTCACTTAAATGATGTCTTAAAATCTATCATCTCTTCTTCCAGTTCAGTTAATTCATTTTCCAGTCTACTCTTTTTCTTTCTCTTATAGATGAACTGTCCTTTTAACTAAATCTTTAATCATTCCTAAGGAGTACAAGTCCCAACTTCTTTGTTTCATACATTTTAATAATAAAGGAACAGATCATGCTCTCTAGATCTATGCATGGATTTTCTCACTTTCACAAAAGGGATGCTAAGCCATCTCTGTAATACTCTTCTTTCATGACCTGCCCTGTCCTGAATCCACAATGGGGGAGGGATTTAGAGTGGTGGTCTGGGAGTGGGATACAAATTGTCCTCCCTCTGTTTTTTTCCTTGCAACCCTTACGCTACATCCTGATCAGAGGGCAGTCACAATCCTCATGGTGTGGCTACAGTTAATCAGCTGGCCAAAAGAATGGAGTTACAAGGGGCCAGAAATGTTGGGAGTGGGGAGAGATTGCAAAGATAGCCTGAGTCTCCCCGTCTCCCTGTGATATGCAAGGTTTGAGGTCTTCATGGGTGCTGGGGGGATCCTTAGAGACTTGACCGCTTTGACCCCTCTTGCTGAGGTGATATCAATGAAAGCTTTCCAATGGTAGATGATCTTGCTCTGGAACCTTAACAGATTGTGTAAAGAGAGTCACAGGAAAATGATCAGATATTATTTGCGGTAATAATATTATTTGAGGTAATAATCCCTAATATATATATATTTCTTCTAGGGAAACCCATCTATAATCAGTCTTGAAAATAATTTGTTTCCTGGAGAATAAAAATTGAAAATCACTTCCCCTGTATGAGTTTTTCTCCAAATACTCAATAATCCCAAATGCTTTCTAGCTTGTTTGAAAGCATATTTCTTTATAGACTGCTTAAGGATCTGTACCTAAAAAAAATTACTCAAGTCTACTGAAGGAATGCAACTTGCCATCCATAATGTACTGGGAGTATGGCTGGGCAATACAGAGCCTGTTCTCTTGCCCTTTCTCTTAGCTTTTGATTTATTTCTGGAATATTTTTCTTTTCTTCTTTGCTTCCAAGATAAATCAAGAAAGAAAGACAAAACAAATGCTGTCTATTCAATATTCCCTATCTGTTTTGCAGCTTTGAGAATCAGATCCCTATCTCTGTAATTAGTATATTAGGATAATTGGACCTGGCTACTACCTGGGCTTGCGTTCAGTATTAGTGCTTTGCATGAACATTGACAAATGGATCAAGAAAGACGTTGGGTCCAAATTAATAGGTAAAACATATTTAACAAAAGTTTCCATTGACCTGTTTTTGTGCCCTCAGGTTGCTCCAATAACCTGAAACTATTTGAATGACACATTTTCTTAGACCTCCATTTTCTCCTTCCCCCACTTAATTTGTTGTTTCATCTCTGGCAACATATTTGTTTCTATGTTATGTAAGCCTTCAGGCTCAGATATCCAATAACCTAATATGCAATTATTTTGCAGAATTTTAGAGCCTTCCCTTAATTCTATCTGTCCGGTAACATTTTTACTACTTCCTGAGACTACTGCATGTACAGTTGACAGGTCAGATAGTATTTTCCTTGTATTCTCTTTCACCACTGTTAAAATCAAAATGCTGGCTACCTCAAGTTGTTTTCCACACAATCTCTGAAGATGCTTTAGAGATGCTTCTTTTTCCATCTTTATTTGTCCTGAGGCACTAGACATTCCTGGGGCCACACCTGTCTTTACAGAAAACAGTTACCACTATTGAATATTGTTTTATCTGACATTGAATGAAGGGTTCAAGGTCCCTAACCCAAGGTCCAAAAGCAAGAACAATCCATACTCTAAGTAGTGTAGAGAATGCTTCTTTCTAATGCCCAAGGCACCCACAGAGAGTAGAAAGGAGAGAGGAAGTTGGACAGCCATGATCTCACTAGACTCTCTGCACTGGTCTGAGTAGCAGATCAGTTGCACTAAGAGGATACAGGCTACACTAGCACTGGTGTATTGTATATAATCGTGCTGCATACCAGGATGCTGGTGGAGGCACAATCCATCTGTGGTAATGCAGCTGTGCGCCACACCCCAACGATGGGCCAATGCCTATCTCTGACAATATGGCCCCAAAGCATTATACTGGAGAGCAAACTTGCTACATCCTCTCCCTCAGCTGCCTGTGTCTGCTCTCCTTGGTTTATAACCTTGATTACCAGTTGTCCTACAGGGGGCACCTTGTTTGAGGCAGTAGCTCAGAATAATTTTGAAAAAGCCATTTTCAAAAAAAAAAATTGCTGTGGGAGAAATGTCTGTATTTTGAGACATCTGAAGCTGGCTAAGGCAACCCACAAAGGGCTTGATCCACAGCTCATTCAAGTCAGGAGAATCCCATAGATTTCAATGGATTCTGGATATGGTTCAAAGTGGGCAGGAAGACTGGGGCCAGAGCGCCTAGCATATGTGCTCATCTGTACATTTCCCAGGCATCCTGGCTTCCATGGAGTTTTGGCCAGAGTTTTAAAGCTGATCCTACATAGTTGAAATCCCAGAAGAGTGTAGCAGCTGTTCCATATTTGTTTTCCCCTTGGGATAAATTCTCCCTCAGGCATAGCTGTAGTTATCAACCCCTTGTAGCCAAAGGGGTGAGTCAGATCCAGTATCTACTGGATGTGCAATAGATTAAGGATGATTACTGGTTTATGTAGGTTTGTCAGATAATGTTAATTTAAGATTTTATCTTTTAATTATGAACTACACTCTATCTACTGTTCCTCTTACTCTGGGCTGACGTGAAGAGGGTAAATTGTTCTCTTTGGCAGGGTACAATGTGTGGTTACAGTCCTGCTGTCAGCAGTTACTGACTATAATGATCCTTTTTTGTACTTTTTCATCTGGTTCTAAACTAGAAAATGTATGAAGCTAATGTGTTTTAATAACTGAGAAACTGGCCACAAAAGAAAAAAAACCCACAAAAACCTAGGTTTTAAATAGTTCCCATTTTTAACTTTTCTTGCTGGACCTCCAAGACCAGTTTAGTGATGTAGCCCATTAAAGAAAATCAACTATTATGAATAAAAAGAAAATAATCAAGAATTGTGAAGTTCCTAAACTAATTTAAAATGATTCAGAAAGTGTGGATAATGAAATAAACATTAAATGAGAAGACATTTCAATTTTAACCAGAAGGGTGCAAACCAGTATTTAACATGTTACTAATTTTGGAATACATGTATAAACCACAGCATAAGAGGAAAAAATATGCCCCTTTTTTTGTGCATGGAAACATTCTTTAGAATTGTTACTTAGATTTATATGTACCCTACATATTAACAAATATAATATAACAAATATGAGTAACCGTGTTTCTTTGGGAAGATGTGCATTGCAAAAGATAGTCATGCCCATACAATGCATTTTACTGCCTTGATCCAAAGCCCACTGGAGTCAATGGGAGTCTTTTACTTGACTTCAGTAGGCTTTAGATCAGGTCCTGTGACCACGGTGATATGTCATTAATGTATGTAACACTTTTCATCCATCCATTTTCAACTGGAATAAGCTGTTACTTTAGGTGAGGTTCTGCCCTTAGATGTGTGCACATGGTTCCCATTTAGTTAATTATGAAGATCACTCTTCAGAATAAGATGTGTTCATTTAAGCAGAATGTATATTGAAGTTTGAAAGGCTGGTAAATGTTCAAAGCACCAAATGATCTGAAACATATGGAAAAGGGGCAGGAGTGCTGCCAGCTTTTCCGCCGCCCTAGGCAGTGGAAGGTCCCGCCCCGAAATGCCACCCCCCCACAGAGGCGGCGGAAGGTCCCGCCGCGGAAATACCGCCACAGTCGCCGCCCCCCAAATTGCAGCGCCCTAGGCGACCGCCTAGGTTGCCTAATGGGTTGCGCTGGCCCTGAAAAGGGGAAAAAACAAGTCTTTTAATGGTAAAATTAAAAATACACCCTCAGTGAATTAAAAGGAGAAAAATTAGCAACAGGCAAGTGTCTAACTTGAATACTAGTTAAATATATATGACATATTTCTCTAGAGAGGATACTAAGCTAAGAGTGGTTCATTTCCTTTGATATTGAAGGAGCAGAGATACAAAGCTGACAAACCAGGTTGGTGAATGCAGCTTCTAAAAAGTGACTGCAACAGATGCTCTGCTTCCAAAAGTGGCTTATAGATAGCTCTCTAGTTAATGACTTAATTCTCTCTACTTAAAGTGCAGGTCTCCAAAGTATTTACAATGAGATGGACATCTTCCCTGACTTCTTCCTTTGAGTAATTAAAAAAAGATGTAAAAAATTTGGAAGACAAAGTGAGAAAAGTGAGTCTCAATTCACTTGACAGACACGTTCACCGGAGATAAATGATTCTCCCTGACCTGTCTTTGCATAAGGCTTTTCCCCCATACACCCTCACCCCCATTCCTCCCCCACCCCCATTTGCAATTTCAAGGACATCTGTTAGATGTGAATTTCAACATAGCACATCCTGCCCACTGTGAGTGGTGGCTACCGTGCTCCTTTCTCATCGTTCCACTTTCAAATTTGCTTAGCAATTTAGACAGAAATTCAAAGTATTAGTTGATTATTTTAAAATATATCTTTGGACTGAGCACTAAAAATGCAATTTGTCTAGGTTTAGCTAGCTTGAGTTTAGAAATATTTGCACACAAATAATTGTTAATGTTCTCTTATTTAGTGCCTTACTCCATTGAGGACAATGGGACTACTCACAGTGTAAGGTATTAGTCAAGGGTTACAAAATATGGCTTTAAGTATGTCTGAGTTCTAATAGAAGCCTTAAGGTTCTACATTCACTTTCCGAATACCAGCAACAGAGAAGTTACTCTAATTCGCAGTTTAGGCAACTAAAGTGGGAGGTTTATTCAAACTGCAAAAGTCTCTGTCAGTGTAATCCAGCTGTGTAATGTAGAACTGTCGAATACTGTCCACATTGATTCTAATCTTCATTTCTTCACCTCTATTCTGTCATTTCAAGTTTATTCATACACTCCATGTTTTCACTGTGATTTATTTTATCTTTTAATGGCTTGCAGGTTTCTTCCAGATTCCAACCTTACTAACTTCATGTTTATATAAAATATTAAACTTTATAATTGCTTTTCCATTGTTTCCAGCAACCTCATTTTAGAACTACTGCTGGTGGAGTACTTTGGGCCAAATCCTTAGCTGCTATAGGTCGGCGTAGCTCCATTGATTTTAATAGAGCTACTCTGATGTACGTCAGCTGAGGATCTGGCCTTTCAGCTTTAACATCCATTTCATGGCATCACTGTCCACATCCTTTAGCATGCAAAAGTTATGTAGGCTAATGGATTCTGGGTACAGTTACAATCTGTGCCACAATTGCCCAGCCTTCTTGAGCAACACTCTGTCTTTAGCAACTCCCCGTGCTTCTGCAGAAACAATTTTAAATAATATTTAGAAGTTCAGATTCAAATATGTTAGATGTGTCTAAATCACTTCAGGACTTCAAACAAATGCATTTTGATATTGCGTAAAAGGAAGTGAAAAGATGAGAAAAAGTTAAGTGTCCCTTTGCTGACAATCTACTTAATAAGAAGGAAAAACCTTGTAAATAGTATATTAATTTGGACTGTAATAGAGCTTTTTTCCCCTTACCTTTAAAAAAAAACATTAATTTTGGGGCAGTCTTGAATGAGTGCTAGGAATTCTGTCTGTGTCCACGTGGTGATAAGTGGCAGGTTGTTCAATGTGAATAGTAACTTTGCATTAATAATGAAAACAAACATTAGCCGAAATAGGGAAATCTCTGGGCTGCAACAAAAGTACTCATTCCTAATCTGAGTTTTTCTTGTCTATAAAATACATCCACAGACTGGAAAGCTTTCATAACGTGAAATCTGGGAGATATCAGTAACATGCTTTAGTTGCAAAATGTACTGCAGAGTGAATGTCATATGAGCAGTTATCCAAATCTATTAAGTCTGGTCATAATCTGCATGTGGATGCCAGAGCCATCAGGCAACAGTATTTCACTAGGACCACATATGAAATCTGTCATACTTCTTCCCTCAGGTATTCACTGTCCACAACAAACTTGGTGTATACAAATTACATAGGTGAATTAGCACATATCTCTCAGTTCTCCACAGAGCTTCATAGCACACTTCCACAAATGTAAACAGTGTAAAAGAATTGCTCTTAAATAATAATCAAGACTGTTTATAGAATGAACCCAAAGCACATTGGAAGTTTGGGTCTCTTTATTTTAATTGTTTTCTCATTGTTTTCATTTGCTCTCCTTTAAAGAGTGCCAGGGCTGTTTAAGTGTTAGCACATTATTAAAAGATATCAGAAAATAATAATCTTTGATATTATCTGTATGTAACCCACAGAGGCACAGAACGTTTAGTACTTTGTTACTAGAAGATAATATCCCCAATGCAATGTGCTAATGCATTTTGGATTAATATTAATGGAGCTCCAGTGTACTTATCTACGTTTAAGTAATTTATATTAATTCACACTTAGTCCTAAACAATGAAAATATCCAATGTTACATTAAAGATGGAGATACACATCAGCTGTTCACTAGAGCTCTAGGGATCCAAGTTCTTCTGGGTCATGTGGATACTGAGCCACCAGCTCTGTTACGTAAGTACAGAAAGTCAGTGCAAGGTCCTCCCACCACCTAAGCCCTGCAGTGGGGAGTAGGTGGAGGAGATGCACAGGGTGTTCCCTATGCCTCTTGTACACTAGGGAAGTGGGATTTTGCACTGGTTCGTTGTAAGTTTTCACAGAAGAAAATGTTTGGGACAGGAAATACGTGCAGAGGTAAAGATGGTGACTACCCTTCCAGCCCAGAGTATGGTACACCAGCTGCTGAAGGGCTGAATGGGTGAATTCCATCTTCCCTACATAATTCTCCACACAAATCTCATCTCTTTAAAGTTTGAATAGAAAGAGTTGAATTTTGCTCCTGGCTCACATATTCGTGGAAAGATTTTGAAAATTTAAAATATTATCTGAATCTTCTCCCACTAACGTCCTCTCCTTGAAGTTCATATTTCTCATCCTCACCATCAGGGCTCCGTATGCATCTTCTCCTGTGCTCATTTCATCATCATTCCCTCCACTCTGATAAAGCCTCCTGCACAACCACACTATTAAGTTCCTTCTCCCATGCTCCGCTTCAGGCCTATTATTGATTTAAATGACTTTAGTGGCTAAAATGTGCAGGTCTTTGGTGTGCAGGTCCTCTAGCTCTGCTTCTGCTTCTCCTATCAGATTCTTCTGGACAAGTCTTTGCTGCCACAAGTCTGGACACACTCCAGGGAGGTCCTGCTGTTTTCTCACCAGGACATGTGGCCAGGCCAACTCTGTGGTTTGGTGTTCCGAAAGGATTGTGTCATAGAGCTGATCTATTGCTACTTTCTGGGTCTGGAGGGAGCAGGAGGTCCTCACTGGGTCTTTCACCTGCCCTGCTGCCACTTGCAGCTCCTGAATAGTGTCTGCTCCTGGGGCATTGCCAGGAGTTCCATCTCTTTATCCCCTAGACTTTCCCCATAGACCCTGCTATGGCCTGGTCCCCTGGATGATAAGAGCCCACTATTGCCCATGTCTGGGGGGAGGGGAAGCAATTGAGAGGGCAGCTGGTCCTCACTCCTGCTCCCATGGAGGTGTTGCTCTAGGGAGCTGACCCATCCATTTAGTTTAGACCAGGTCCCTGGAACTCTGTCCCCTTCCTAGCCTGTCAAGTGATCCCATACTCTTCAAGCAGATCTCGTCTCTCAAATGTGCTTATTCCACCAAGCCTGTTAGTGCCATTCTACAAATGAAATGAGTGTTTTATATGTCATTATTTTGCATCCCTTTGGGGAGTGAGGAAGGGAGGGAAACCTGGCATGTTTATGCCAGCGGTGAATCAGTCACTGGAGTTTATACACTTATGCCTGTTGTAAACTGGGCTCATTTTGCAAGGATGTGGGAGAAGGAGTCGTCTTTATGTTTTGCATTCTACAGTGCTAAACTGCCATTGCTTAATTAGTAATGAGTATGAGCCAAATCCTCCTTTCCTTATTTGGGCAAAACTCATGGTCAGGAAAGAGAGTTCTGCCTGAGAAAAGACTTCAGGATTCTGACCTGTATTAAGCGCTGTGTGTGAGCATGTGCATGAGGGAGAGAATACAAAATGCCTTTTTAAAATTCATCATCAGAGTGATATGTCATGCCCAGTTGCCTTCATCAAAGGAACATAATCAGTACACACACATCTCTGAATAAATACTGGATATAATGAACTTTTTTCTGCATGATAGTGAGAGCCTTCATTTTCCTGGTATATTAACTGTCAGGCTAAGTATGATTCAACACTTCATTTCCATTTAATGATATACATTTTAATGTATTGTACAATAGGTAATCAAGCTATGCAGAGCAGAGAGACACTGTAAATGTGAATGCTCACTTATGTAATTCCAACACTGGGGGAAAAATGAGAAGCTATAGTACAGTGCTGTAATGCTGAATATACTTTTTTCAGCTCAGATATTGGTATTTTAGTGTAGTGAATAATTATTGTTTTAAGATCAGTACACAGTGAGCTCCATCCTCAACCTCTTTTTCCATAATGCATAGTAAGGAAATCTATTGAAAACATTAGCCATCCAAATGTAGCTTCCTGTTGCACGTTTTTGCGCATTGCAAGGTTTATCAGGAGGCATAAATCATAGATCAGTTGTGACACTAGATATGAAACTGAAAAAGTTATTTATTTATTGATCTATAATTAAATACAAGAACTCAATGTGTTGACCTTGCTACTTCAGTTTGTTTATAGGCCTCCAAAATCTCTTTAATAAAATGTTATTTTTACTGATTTAAAACACATTGAATACTTTCCAAATATCAAATAAATGAATTTAAAATAAATAGTAAAAAATCACCTCCTGAAGGTCAATGTTGTATTTTAAATGAAGCATCTGACAAATTGGTCAACTCACTGTTTTCAGTAAACCGTATAATTGTATAGCAGAGAAAAAAAAATTGTTGTAATCACCTGTGTAAAATTGAACCCTTACATATGGCTGGAATCCACATATAATGAATTCAAACAAATCCATGTATTTAAACCTAAACTAATAATGAAATAAAATAAGAATTTCATTTTAACATAAAATGGTTATTAATTTGTAGAACTAAACATTATGAGTTCAATCAAATAATATTTTTCTGTTTAAATGTTTAAATACCACTTGATTAAAGTCTATTAAAGCCTGAATTAACCTGAATTAAATGAAATGTATGGTGTTTTATGGTAATACAAAGTTTAAATAAACATTGACAGATGAATTCAAACAATTATGAAGTTTAGTCTCACAAGTTTTCTGGCAAAGTGGAGGTACACAGAGACTGCACAATGCACATTTCTTCAGTTATATCTGAATGGCTAACCTATAATACTTTAACATTTGCACAGATGTAATTTGTTTCCAACATATCTTGTTGTCTGATCATATCTGATGTCACAATTGCAAATACTTACTTGCTTAAGATAGGAATATGTCCTGGGTAATATTTGCCTAACTGGAGAGGCTGCCATAAACCTCAAGCAGTCTTGTTAATGACTGGTTGGAAAAAGTTGTGGGTTTGGTTATTTTTTTGTGGGGAGAGGTGTTCCATTGGAAAAACTTGGCTTTTCAGATGAAGTTCAAAATTTTGAATTTGGAAATGCTGGCACGGTTGCTCAAAGGAGTTGTAGTTCAGGTGCCTCATCTACTCATTCTCCTCTATGAGCAAAGTTTCTTGGCATGACTAGAGTTTCCATGATGTATCATCATCTCCTCTCTTACCGAGCCACTGCAGTGCTTCATGAGTCCCAGGGTTGCAGTGTACAATGAGAGATAGAGTCTGGCCAGGGAACCTTGCCCATATAGGGAAACTGTGGGGATGAGATACACAAATGACAAAATCCCTGAGGTGCTGTCGCAGTATTTCCAAATCAAATTTTGTAGACCATTGCATGTTCATTTTTTTCCAACAAACTGTTGAAATTTCTGTAGAAAGCAGATGTTTTACAAAAGAAAAAAAATGGTCAAAAACCTAATTTTCCATAAAAAATAGCTCTATTCAAAAAGTGTTATGGTTATCCACTGGTGAACTCTTCCAAATCAGATTTCTGTTTACTCAAATTCCAAGTAATGGAGGCAAGGAAAGTGGTTCCACTCTGAACCAATATAAATATTTTATTTATAGTATATAAGCCCAAATTTTAGGTGTATCTGATTTTGGGGTATGTAACCCATGTGCCTAATAGGGAGATATCTCTTTAAGAAACCCATTGCGGGAGGTAGAAGTAAGTTGTGTCTGGGGCATTGTTGCTAGGCAGATTAAGCACTCCACATCCAGAAGCTTCTGGAATTGGGTGTGGTAGTTTTGGGTATGCTACTAGGTTCCCTGTTGCTGGAATCAGACTCCAAGAGGGTGAGCAGTCAGGGCAGCTGCTTTGCAGAAGGCCAGGTGTCCTGTGTGAGTTGGGAGAAGCTGAGCCCAGGAGCAGAAAGCAGGCTGTTGTTCCTAACTCTGAAGCATTTTGCAGCAGGTTAGTGATATTGTTAACCCTCTAACAGGGAAGCCTGACAATGCTAATTATAGCAAAGGGAAATTGGGAGAGAAAAATAACTTCTTCTATTTTAATTGTATGCTTTGAATGTTGTTTTGATTTTAGCCAAACAGTTCTAGTTAAATTGTCTCAGCTAGTCTGATTCACCATTTTTTCTTTAAATGCAGCAATAGGGAAAGGGTCATTTCTATTTTGCTATTCTCAATTTTGTATTTTTTGGTAACAGCGTTTTCTTTAACTAATCCCTCAGTTAAGTGTATAGATTTAATTAGTTAGCTGACTGCCTAGCAGTGATTTCAGCAGAGGAAGAGTCTGCATGGATTCCAACTGAAGATTCTGTTGGGGTTACTAGGCCTATATGAGCCAGAGTTCTTCCATGTTTAAACCCTGTCCTTCCATGTTTAACTCTAATCGACCTCAAAAGCCAAGGACAGGAATTGGAATGTGTAAATAGCTAGTTATCAATTACAACCCCCCCTCATACCAGGTACTAAGCAATAATGATGAGGTTTGCATGTTTCTAGCTGGAGAAGGGATAATAAACTAAGGGTAAACAGAACCAAATAACTGTTTAGAGGAATGTTACTAACAAGCTAGATTTATAGCCCTAGAATGATTTAACGGCTTAAATGTATAAACATGCCTTCGGTAGAGAGGGGAGGGGGAGTAGAGGGAGAGGTGGGGGGGATGGTAGAGGGGGAGAGAGCGGGGGCTTAGTTGTGAAAAGTATAAGAGGAGAGAAACTGTTTTTGCTGGTGTGCTCGATTTGAGACTTGCCTGTCTCCTTGCACCACTTTGAGATCTCAAATAAACTTTGATTGTTTCTCCACTCCGGTATGTTTATTGGCGCGAAGCACGCCGGGCAACGAACCCCGCTGTTGCTGTCCTCGGGCCTCTGTGCCTGCAACAATTCCTACAAGCAAGTAGAGGAAAGATGTTGTTTTAGACTCAGCAGACGGTATAGATTTGGTGATCAAAGACTCTAACTGAGACTTAGGAGAACGAAACCTAAGCTTTTGGGAACTCTCAGTTTCTTCTCACTGTGTTTCTGTCTGAACTGAACTGTTCAGATTTTAATTTGTTTTCTTTATTTATGTTTATGTATAACTGTGAAGATAATTTCTGTGGACTATAAAATAGCCATGCCATGCTGTAAAAATTAGATTATTGTTTGTTTCTTTATTATCAGATTTTATAAAGTTATTTAATTAAATTCATTTATTTAGTTCCTTTTGGGACTTGAATGTACGGAGGTTGACCATGTGCAATCCTTGCTGAAAATCCTTAGAGACTGAACTCTGGGTCTCCAGCTACTTTCTATGGGAGTTGATTTTTTTTTTTTTAAAGGCACTGGAGACTGGAAATGAAGTGAACTCAGTCTAGCCCACCCAAAGATTACACGTACATGTTGCTCAATACACATACTTGCACCAGGTAACTAATGGGTTCTTTTCATTATTTAATCTAGACATCAACTGGTCAAGCTCAAGTTTGGTTTATCAACCAAACTAAACACCTGAGATCAAACAGAAAAAGAGTAACTTACCAATTCTGGGGTACCGAGACTGCCATCTCACACTGATCTGAAGTGGGCTATGACCCTAAGGCAGGGATCGGCAACGTTTGGCACGCGGCTCGCCAGGGTAAGCACCCTAGCGGGCCAGGCCAGTTTATTTACCTGCTGATGCGGCAGGTTCGGCCGATCGCGGCCCCCACTGGCCGTGGTTCGCCGTCCTGGGCCAATGGGGGTGGTGGGAAGCCGCAGTCAGCACATCCCTCACCTGCGCCGCTTCCCGCCGCCCCCATTGGCCCGGGACGGCGAACCGCGGCCAGTGGGGGCTGCGATCGGCCGAACCTGCCGCGTCAGCAGGTAAATAAACTGGCCTGGCCCTCTAGGGTGCTTACCCTGGCGAGCCGCGTGCCAAACGTTGCCGACCCCTGCCCTAAGGGTTTATATACACTCTTTCTCCCTTGTATAGCCCATATTACAATTCTTGTGGTTTAGCTGCATAGCTGCTGTCATCCAACTATTAACAAATGTTAACTTATTGTTGATATCTTACAAATTCCACCGTGCCCCAAATTTCCAGCAATAAAGAAGCATGAAAACTTTTAACAACTTAAACACAGGTTCAGAACAAGTTTTCAGCTAGTTATTCTTAAATGTTATATTCCATCATGTTTAACTTTTTGTTTTGTTCACCCATTTTTAGAGTGTTTTTAAATCTACTTATCCCTTTCTTCTTGTTTCTATTATGGATTGTAACTTGTTATTCATGTTGCTTAGTCAATCATATTTTATCTAGCAAGCACATATGAGATTTAAAACAACCATATACAGCTATAACAAAAGGTCACGCTGTTAAACATATTTCCACTTAAGCAGCTTAGCTCTTAATTACTAATAATTCTATATGATCTCTTTTTTAGCATTACTTTTTCCACAGCTTTATGGGAGTTCTTTAGCACGGACATGATAAATGCTTAGTTTTAAGGCCTTCATATGGCAACAACAACTGCCCCAATTTGTGCAGATACACCAGATGGAAAATCTGGACCTCAGTTCATAACTTAATATAAGAGAACTGTGACTTAATGTGAATTTCAGGTGCAACATGACTACCAGATCAGGTTAACAGAGCTGTTAGAAATTTGGAACAAAAAGCATATGCATAGCCATGGACTGGGTGTGAGGAGGCCTGGGTTAAATTTTAGGTCTGCCACTGGCTTTCTGTGGCAAGTCACGTCCCTCCCCGTGCCTCAGTTTCCCCATCTGTAAAATGGAGTAATGGTACTGATCCCTTTTTTAAAAACACTTTAAGATCAAAAGATGAAAAGCACTACAAGCATTAGTTTTATTTCATATTTTACTTAAGACACTTAAAAAAAAAAAGCTATTTCTTAGTATACTACAGTACACTTAAAAGGATACTTTCAAAGTAGATTTTTTCCAACATTTCGTCTCCTTTTTAAATGTGCAGTTTATAAAGGTTTGAAAGTTTCATAACATGTTATATCTTAAGATCTGTGGGAAGACCCAAAAAGGTTGCATGGTGGTATACATGTTGAGTTGGGATTGTTTGGCTGTGTATACTAACATGGACCTGGCCTATTTTTTCTCCACATTAGTTGCCTGTGCATACACTGTTGTGAACCTTTTCACATCTAGGAATGTATTTGATCATCCTAGAAGTGACCATCACTGTTAGCATTGTTTGTTATGGCTGGGCTCTAAAGAGATACACACATTGTGGTCATTCCCAAATTGGTGAGACTTTATTTTCCTTAGCAGTGCTTATTGCATCCTGTGATAGGGTGTTTTCCCCATATGGTGCTGAAAGGGTTAATCTGAGCAGGGAGCAGTGGATGTGAGTCCTCCAAGCTGCCCAGAGAGGCTGCGTGAGGTGCAGCCAATAGGAAAGAGGCTGCAAGAAACAGCCAATCAGGGCACAGCAGGCTCACATAAAAGGAGTTGTAGGGCAGAGCTGAGATTAGTTGCTGCTGGGATCTCAAGGAGTGTGGACTGTCTCTCTAGCAGGCTGAGAGATCTGCACCCGCTCTTGGACAGAGCAACTGCTGGCAGCAGTGGGGGAGAAAGAGGGACACTTGTTGCAGGGACTGGGTAGCTACATGCCCTGAGGCAGAGCGAAGAAGGTGCTCAGGTTGTGGGGAAGTGGCTCAGGGAGATATAGCAGCATAGTGAGAAGCTAAAGAGTTGTAGCAAGAGGCTGCTATTTATAGGGTCCCTGGGCTAGGACCTGGAGTAGTGGGCAGGCCCAAGTCCATCCTAACCCACTTGCTACTGGGGAAGTGGCATGAATATTTGACTGAGACACTAGTCCCTGGAATGGGGGAGCACAGATGTGACACAGTTGGACAGCTGAGTCGCGAAGAGGGTGGTGTGGTTCCTGAAGCTGAGAGAGGGGCTGCAGGCGGATGCAGAGACGAAGTGATGGCGCACAGATGGCGGATAGGTGCATCCGCCTTGAGCTAATCCCCAAAGCGACCAGGAGGAGGCACCAGTCTGGTGATCAGTGGAGCGTCCCGTAACACATCCAATACTAATCGGAAAGGGCTTTGGTAAGGATCAGTTTTCCCCTCCACACACTTCTTAAGCCCCTGCTTGAAACAGGAATTGTTTACTTTATGGATTATTTTGTCACCTGTCACTTTGATATTGTTATTGGGATATCTTTTTTCCATGCAGACTAGGCTGCTAGTATTGGTATTTCTAAAATTTATTCTTTATATAAAAAGTTTATCTTTATTACTAAGTGCTATCCTTTTGTCACGTTCCTGTGTATGTATTTGGAGTCAAAGATGCGTAAGCATTTTAAAGTTTAGGAGACTGGGATGTATAATATCCCACACTCCATCTATGCAAGATGGTCTTAAATCTGGTCTGTAGGCAGTAGCTACACTCATCTTCACCCTATAAAACTTTCCAGGAATGTCAAGTCTGGAGAGATGGTCCTTAAGTTTGAGGAAATAATGAGAGAAATAGGAGAAAAAGAGGGACCAATCTTCAGAAGCCATGCTGCCCTGGGAGACAGAGGGTGTGTTTGTTCTGCTGAGAGAGACTGGGGGCCAGATGCCTGACTGATTAACTATAGCCTGTGTGGAGGAGAGTTGGAAAGATTATTTTTTTACCACTTCGTTGGAAGTTCTGCAGCTTGTTCTCTCTGCTCTGCTTGGTCTTGTCTGACCCTGTTCCCATTTAGACTGGCTTCTTCCTGGTACAACTGTTGCTAAGCACAGAGGTAGTCTTTTTCTTGTTCCCCAAGTGTTCTTTGTTTCCTCTTGTTTCTCTGTTCAGTGCCTTTCCAAGTAGTTATCAGACATGTCTATCGGTGTACCTAGGTTTGGTTGTGCAGGCTGCTGTGCCTCCCCTTTGGGTCGAATACTTCCTGCATACAATGGTGTAATTTTCAGTAATGCAGGGGTGAGTAACTTGTTTGACTTTCAGCCACCCTGCAACAACTTCAGTATCAGACACTGGTGAAGGGGAAGGACTGAATATTTTTTTTCTCCACTTGTTGTCTTTTCCCATGACCCCCTCAGTTTGTTTTCTCTTCTCCGTAACAGTTCTGGGCTACCTTTTGCTCCCTTTCCCAGTCCTCCAGGGTAGAGAGAATCAACAATCCTATTGGAAATAAAAGGTAAAGACCTTTAATCCAGTTTCAAAGGTGTCTGCAGTGTAGTTGCAAAGGCAATTAATGGTGACTTCATCTTCACTATGCAGTCTTTCTAATTTTGGATAATTAGACACTGGAGTTAATTGCGCCATCAACTAAAGGGCAAATAGCTCTCCCATTCATATAATTGTAAATCCAAGTAACCCCAGTCAGATTTCAGTAAAGTTACTTTAGATTTGCACTACATAAATAAGAACAGACCTTGGCTCAATGTCTCTGCCACAGAAACTTATAGCTGGAATTTAAAACCGGGGTTAGGTTCTCAAAGCCAAATTTAGGCATTTTGGTTTTCAAAGGTGCCAAGTGTGAAGGAGGTCCATTAGAGCCAGCTGACAAAGTGTTCACTGTTCTGTAACAGCAAATCCTAGCAGGTTTGACAAACTCACTACGCCTAGCGTACCACTTTCGTAGTATTTATTCATAAAGAATATCATACGAGGTCTTAAATGAAAGCCAGTTTCACACTGGTTATGAATATCCACATAAAATGTATGTACTACTGTGTGTGTGTGTGTGTGTATTTTAAAATGTAGGAGACTGTATAGACACACACACACACACACGGCAGGTTTCTGCCAAAGGATGTATATTCACCTGTCTGTCACAGTTCACATTTATATCAAGCGTTGCAGCCAACACAATAGAAGCTCTATTTACATAAGAAATCAGCCGGGGAATGGGAAGTCAACAGGTAGGCAAGATACTGAAGACTGAATCCACAGGAATTGTCCAGTCTCTGGGGAGAGAGAATGAACTTTGAGGATATAAGTAGAAGACAAGAATACACCCATTTATCCTGCACCCGAGGAAGTAATCTGGCAGTGTGGTGGTATTCATGAAAATGGGACCCTAACCAGCCTTGCTTGGAAACTCTGTAAGAAGGCTTTGAGTGAGAAAGTTAGCCTGCTAATTAAGTTAAATCTCTAAAAATCATGTTTATGGTTTTGTTTTATATGTAACACTTCTGTTTACATTTTCCTTATTCTCTCTTAAATCTTAACCTTTGATAATAAACTTGGCTGTTTTTCACTATAAATATATCTAGTGCTGTGATGAGATAGAGGAGCTGATCCTCACTTGAATCAAACAAGCTGCCCTGTACACGCTGCCCTTTGGAATAGCAAACCTGGTATTTTAGAGAGTAGCCAGTAACAGGAGCCGGATATCACAGGGGAATGCTTCAAAGGGGCTCCGAGACTGGGTTAACCTGCAAAGCAAAGTGAGGGCTAGTGTTGCCCCAAGGAGATTGTTAGGGTAGCTAACAGACTGTTGATGTCAGGGAGCTGACATCCAGTTAATCACAAGCAATTCTCCCTTTGCTGGAGGGGTGTGTGTGGGGGGAGGTAAACAAGGTGATTCATAGTCTTGTGCCTCTTCAGGAAGCACTATACCAGGCATCTGCAGCTGCCAGTGCCTTTAGTGGGTGGTTAATGGCTGCTCCTTTTGGCCGGAGCAGTTAGCCAATATTTGGGCTCTTGCAGGTTGTTTATAATGGGAGAAGAAATTGATGATGAAGTCACATATTTCTTCAGTGCAATCTTCCTTAATTACAAAGAATACAAGCAAAGTCCCTTTTCCCTGAGCACAGTAGGACCAAACCGTAGGAGGCAGTTTCCTTGCTCACAATTCCAAGCCTACTTTTCCAGCCAGCACTCTGCCCCAAAAGAAGCTCTTTCTCAAGGCCTCATTACCAGTTCTTCTCTCTGTCTCCTGGCTTTCCTGATTGTGTGTCTCATAAGCAAAAATCTAGCAATGCCTCATCCCCTGCATTTATAACTGGTTAAGAGGGAAACACTATTCTGCTTCAGTTAATTCTTGCTCGGGCCTTCCATGTGGTCCTTGCTTTGGGCTGGCTTCTTTTGTTTCAGCTGTTTTACTCCATAAAGGAACTTAATTGCTTCTTAGTTCCATTTAGCCAGAATGAAAGGTAACACACCCAACAGCTTCAGTGAGGTCTGTCATTGCCCAGAGATCAGACACTTGCTTGCAGTCACCAATGCTCTTCAGTAGAACAATGTTTATAAGACACTAATGGGATCATATTGTCATAATTCTTATTTTTGTTCCCCCACTTTACATTGCAGAGTATAGCTGTAACAGATGCTCTTCCTGCCTTCTGGCTTTCTGCTACCTTTTCTTTACATGTCTGTGAACTTTGGCATGTCTTAGCACAGACCCTCTTACCCCATATTGACTGCGTTACACAGATGGATGGTTTACTCTGGGGTTTTCAAACTGGAGGTTGTGAGGTTATTAATGGGGGGTTGCATGCTGTCAGCCTCCACCCCCAAACTCCACTTCACCTCCAGCATTTATAATAAAGTTAAATATAAATTAAAAAAACATTTTTATAAGGGGGGGTCAGACTCAGAGACTTGCTGTGAAAGGGGTCACCAATAAAGTTTGAGAAGCACTGGTTTATGCTATTTAAGGGTATCAAAATTAGGCACAAGAGGTAGGAAATAAGTATATGAATAGCTGAAGCTGCACTTTTTTTTTTTCCCCCTCCCCGGTTCTTTGTTTGCTTTTTATGTAGGGGGCAACTCATAGGCCAGTGGAAAATGGTAAACAAACATTAAAAATTCTGGAGTCCTATTCTACTGACTTCCCCTCACTGCACATTCCTCTTTCCTCCTTCATCAATTTGAGATGATCACTGAGAAAATCAGAGCTCTTGACACCTGTTTAAAACAGGTAATATCACACAACAGGTTCCTGCACATGATTCTAAAGCCAAACTAATTTAAGGTTGTGTTAATGGTGGCAGCGGATACAAAGGTAACCATGAACATTTTTGGCAATATTCTTATATAGTATGTGCCTTGTATAGGGAACAACCGAAGAATCTGATGCTGATCATTAGACAAGTTTCCAGTGGACATTTGTACAAAAAGTGACATCCAGTAACATGTCTTGCAAAAACAATGGAATAAGGCAGGTACCTGAAATACCATATAATGTCGATTGCCACTTTAAATGATGCAGGAAACAAAGATCTGTCAAACAAAGGTACACAGCTGAAGATCAGCTACTGTAGAATAGGGTTATCCAAGAGCATCCTCTTCCTTCTTTTAATAAAAAAAAAAAAAAAGTACTTTGCTGATGGCTTGAATTGACCTGGAGGAAGCATTTGACAAGGTGAAACACAGCTGGATAACAAAGTCACAGTGCAACTGAAAGCACATCCAGCAGCCTTTGGGTGCTCAAGGAAACGCTTAGAAAGATATAACTGGATGTGTCAAGTCCCCATGCAGTCCAGTGACTTTGAGTGCACTGTCACTGCCCTCACAACCTCTGTGCTACTGACACTGACAATTCATTCTGAAAGTTCTGCTTTCTTAGCAGTTGGTACTAGTGCTAGTGGAGATGGTTTGAAAAAAAGAGTGAATCCAGCTCAGGCACAGAATCAGGAAAACTAGAAATGGAAAAGAACTATTAGATTACCTTGTCACTCCCCCTGCCAGTCTATTCAAGTGTTTTGCCTACTCTCCTTTTAAATCTCCTGCAACACTGCATTATTCTACAAATAATGCTGTATGTTTATAAATCTATTTTCCTCCCCCATATGTATTAAAATGAAGCTAGCTAACTAGAATATATTCCTCAATTCAGAATCACGAACTTCAAAATCCTTAAATCTACAAAATAATTAACATTTGTATTATCTGTCTGTTAAATGAGAAGAGGTTAGCGAATAGATCCATCAGCCATTTAGATTCTACTTGGTTTGTATTCTATTTCAGAGCTTAACTTGACCCAGGATTCAGCCCAATGGTCAACAAATACAGTGCTTCTTTCAAGACTAATAGCTCATTCATTTAAGATAGTTAACTGCAGCAGTTTTGATTACCTAAAATTTGAACAAAAAATAGGCTGTTTATTTGCAGGTTTCGTTTGATCAAAGAGTCACTGTTTAGCCCTTAAGGGTAGTCACTTTATAATCTACGTTCACAATTCAAACTTTTTTTTTTTCAACTTGCCTGAATTTTTAATTACAACTTTTCAGCAATGTAAAAGATTTCTGTTTAAAACAGGTTTACTGTGATACTTACAGAAAATTCATACGAAATATTACATTAAAAGAATGGTAACATTGCAAAGTTAACCACTCAGAAATTAGAAAAAGCCACACTTAAGGCCCCCTTATCATTATGCATTATCATACAGTCTTTAGTTGCATAATGCACTCAGGAGGAGTAATTGCAATGAAAGCTCTGCTTAACCCTGTAGCCTTGGGCTGGAGCGTGCTAGTACAGATGACTGACTAAAGAATTTAGTTTCCAAACTCTAACATACTTTTACTTAGCAAATGATTTTCTGATTCTTAAAAATGTGTCACATTTGGGTGGATATTTACAGAGCAGCAAAAAGCAATTTCATGACATCACAATGATTTCCTTCCCTCGTCAAATTTCAAGTCCTTGCTACAGTGAATGGGGTTGCTTCGAAATAAAACAGTTTATCAAATTGTGTGTTGTTTTTGTGGGGTTGGGTTTTTCTATTTCTTCTTACTTTCAAGAATAACATTGGCAAAACAACTCCCCCAACCTCATATTTGGAAATGACTGAACTATTTTTGCTGAAACTTTCCAAAAAAATAAAAATATTCAGCCTGAAGCAAACACCTGCCATGGAAAACGTAAGCCCAAATAGTCCATTTTGGTTTTCAATTGCACATAATATTGCCAGTCTCCTAATGGAAAGTATTAGGCAACCTTAACTACAGACAGTGCTGCCAGCTCTGCCTACAGTACAATGAAAAATAGCAAAAAAAAAAAATAATAATTTGGTAAGAGCCACGAAATAGATCTCTTCAAATTAGGCTATCACTTTAAGAGGATATAATTTTTATTTTTGAAAACATTAATCTGTTTTTTGTCCCCATGGGCCTGATTCAAAGTTGATTTACTGTGAATGTATTGGAATATTTCCATTGACTTCTTTGGATCCAGCCCCAAATGCATAAACAACATTTTGTTATAATGAGAGCAGAAGAGAAAAGAATCCTAGGATAAAATCCCAGTCCCATTGAAGTCAATGAGAAATATTCCATTTACTTTAATGGACCCAGAGTTTCAGCCTACTGTCTTTATATAAAAGAGAAAGAAGCTTCTAGTTAACATGTGCTGAACCTGTATGAAGGTAATAAGCACATGTACTAGGAACAGCATATACTGTTTCCATTACTGCTTAGTTATGGACAGAGGCAGATTAAGATTTCTTGGGGCCTGGGGACACACAGAACATTTGGGCCCCCACGGGCCCAGGGATGCCAGAAATGGGGGAGGGCATGGCCTCCCCACTTTTTAACATGGCCATAGTGGCCTGGGCCGGCAAGGGCTGTGCTTCACAGTGGGAGAGCTGATAGGGTGATCAGCTCCCCTACCGCAAAGCACAGCGCTGCTGGCAGTGCCAGCCTCTTCAGGGTGGCGGGCTGAGAAGTGCCTTAGCTAGCCCTCACTTGCAATGGGGCCCTGCTCCTCTTCTCCCCGCAAGGCCCCACCCCCTGGCCAGCCCAAAGCCAGAGATGGGCAGTTGTAAGATCCACCCAGGGAGCCTGGGCCACTGCAGGGAGCCCCGGACCCTCCACCTGCCCTGACGGCACACCATGGGGGTAGGGTTTCCAGGTGTCTGGCTTTCCACCGGAACGCCCGGTCGAAAAGGGATCCTGGCGGCTCTGGTCAGCACCACTGATGGGGCTGTTAAAAGTCCGGTCGGTGGCACAGTGGGGCTAAGGCAGGGTCCCTGCCTGCCCTAGCTCTGCGCAGCTCCCAGAAGTGGGTGCGGCCCTTAGGTGGAGGGGCAATCAGGGAAGCTCTGCGCACTACCCTCACCCCCCATTGGCCGGGAACTGCAGCCCATGGGAGCTGTGGGGACAGCGTTTGAGGGGGCTGGGCAGCGCGTAAAGCCCCCTAACCCTTCCGCATAGGGGCTGCAGAGACATAGCAGCTGCTTCTGGGAGCTGTGCGGCGCCAGGTCTGGCAGGGAGCCTGCCTTAGCCCTAGTGTGCCGCCTACCAGGAGCCGCCTGAGGTAAGGCCACCGGCTCATGAGTTAATCTGCCCCGGGATATGGGAAAGATTCTACTACTTCATTTTTTCAGCATTATGCTAATTTAATGCAAATAGAAATAGTAAACAGAAAAACTGTATGATAAGACGGACCATTTATGTGGGATTCATCATCCAGCAAGAAGCTGCAGCTTAAATCTCATTTACAGTGAGATGCAAGCAGTTTAAAATATGTATTTAATCATGGATTTGACTTGCTAGAGATATGGAAAAAAATCTATAAAAGCACAGAGGATGTGTGTATTTGTTGACTAGATACATGCATGTGATTTCATTTTTAAGTCTTTTTAGCTTTAACAAAGATAAGTAAACAGCTAGATTTATTAACTTTCTAGAAAACATTTTAGCTGTCTAATGATATTCAGCAGCACTCCAGCAAAATAGCTTCGCTCCCCAGCAAGCTTAACCTGCAAAGGTTTGACAGTATTGTGACCGTTAATATCCTTATTTACCTTAGGGAGAGGAAAGCTGGATGACCTAAACAAGATCACCTTCTTCTGGCTTGGTTCAAAGAGCTAGTCTCTTCTGAGTAGTATTATGATGCATATAAATCATTGACTGATTGCCAAGAGGAAAAGGCTATGAGCATAAAACCTTGAAATGGCACAAAAATCAGTCCAAATCAACCACTCAGCATCTGACTTTGAGCCTTGGTTTGAATAAGAACTAAAATATCAAGCATGTCAGAGATTCAGGGCCGGCTCCAGGCAGCAGCGAAGGAAGCAGGTGCTTGGGGTGGCCAATAGAAAGGGGCGGCATATCTGGGTCTTCGGCGGCAATTCGGTGGTGGGTCCCTCTCTTCCTCTTTGAGCGCCCGCCGAAGTGCCGCTGAAGAGGAAGAGAGGGAGCGAATGACTCGCCGCTGAATTGCCGCTGAAGAATGAAACAGCGCAATTGAGCTGCTGCCGAAGTGCCACCGATTGGCTTTTTCTTCCCCCCTCCCCACCCCTCCACTTCGCTGCTTAAGGTGGCAAAAAAGCGGGAGCCGGCCCTGCAGAGATTAGTGATGTATTAAAAACATAACTATGAAAGAGTCTCACGATGGGGAAGCATTAGCAAGCTGTGGGCCTCCAATCAACGTGGGAGTTTGAAGGCACCTTTTACATCTGTGACAACCATTTGGGTAGATTTTCCACAAATGAAGGACATGGTCTAGAGCAGTGGTGGGCAACCTGTGGCACGCGGCCTGTCAGAGTAATCTACTGGCGGGCCGCCAAACAGTTTGTTTACATTTGCACGGCCTCCCGCAGCTCCTAGTGGCCATGGTTCGCTGTTCCTGGCCAATGGGAGCTGCGGGAAGCTGCGGCGAGCACGTTCCTGTGGGTTGCCCACCACTGATCTAGAGACTGTGCTTGAGGAAAGTAGAGGCAAATTGTAGGTGAATCACACCCCAAGCTTTAGACAATAGGCCTAAATTGCATGGAAAGATACAGTGGAAAAAATTAAGCTAATATTTGTAAATACCACCATCGTTTAGGTAAAAGAAAAGGAAGGCACCATATGCATTTTTAAATAAATCAATGAGGAGACACACAGAATTATGTTGTGAATGGAGTACTGCTTTGGGTCATCAGGACTCCTATTGTCTGTCATCTTAGTGATGGGGTGAAAACAAACTAAACAGAGCATTTGCTAAAGGTGGTACGTGGTCTCCTTTTATTTATTTATTCTTCTCATCTGGTGCTACTGGCTGCACTCACTACCTACACCTCTACCCCGATATAACACAACCCAATATAACACGAATTCAGATATAACGTGATAAAGCAGTGCTCCGGGGCGGGGGGGGAGGGAGAGAGACTGCGCACTCCGGTGGATCAAAGCAAGTTTGATATAACGCGGTTTCACCTATAACGCAATAAGATTTTTTGGCTCCCGAGGACAGCGTTATATCGGGGTAGAGGTCTATTTTAAACAACCTCCCTGGCAAATACCTATCATAAAGAACATCAATGAGAGAAGATATTTTAAGTAGTATTGTGTTAGTCTTGAAAGTTTGGAAAGTGGAGAGAAGGAAAACTATGGAAGCTATATTATATAATTTTGTTCATCATAATGCACAGGAATAATAGAATTATGAATAGGATTTGTTTGTGCTCAAGATGGATGTATGTATGTGCTCAAGATTTCAGTTTTGTAAATAATTTGTACTGTTAGGTGTAGGAAGCTTTCATGTGCACAGATACAGCAAGGAAAGCGTTAACAGAATAATCAATAAATATGAGGAAGAAAAAGGCTAGAGACTCAGACACCATCGTGAATGTTTTACACTGAAAAAGTTGTGTAATTTAGCCCTTACTACCATTCTGGTCACACAATACCATCTTTTCCTATTGCTCTCCTGAAGTCTCAGCAATGCAGGAATTACGTACTTTGTCAAATGTTTTGTACTCTCTATACACCCTAATGTGCAATAACTGTTTTTGAAACACACTGGAGTGCATAAGCATTGGTTTTACATAGAACAATAGGATCTTTGAAATCAGTTTCAGTATTGCCTATCTAAAGGGTACATAAGAATGAATTTGTAAGCTTTAAAAATATATTTTACTAGCACTTACAACTTTGGCTTAACAAAATAACTTACAGTATTATATGTTGTAGGCCTCATGCTATGCATTATCTTGGAAAGGCTGTGAGTTTTAGTGATAGTTCAATATAATGCTAAACAGTTTGTAAACAAAGGTGGTTATGACATAAACACTGTCCAAACAACAACTGGTTTGAACAAGATACCCCTCTGTTCTCTCATTCACAGAAGTACAGCATAATACATTTCTGGAACTACAGTCAATGGACAACATGGCAAAAATATTTCAAGTAGGAATATTTGAAAGATTTGATTAATTAGATTTCATTAGTTTCCTAATCATTGGACCATCCTTCCTTAATTAATTAGAATTGTCAGAGGTTCGTAGTCATCAAATATTGTACATCTAAGGTTGGCACAACTTACACTCAGCTGGGAGCCAGATTTTTTTCAAAAAAATACTGGGTAACTTGATAATTCCATCTACCTTCCCCTTCATCAAAAACTCTTATTCATAACTTTCTAAAAACTTCTGTGGACCTGAAATTAACATGCTTGGTCTCACCCCAAAAGGGTCTTGTTTTTATCTGATAGATGGATATTTATAATTTGTTATGTGTATAAATGGCCATGACTTGTCCAGAACATGTAATTGCCCATTTATTTTTTTGCTTGGGACTTACCAAACCATCCCATAAAACTGTTTTCCCTGTTTCCTGAGGGAACGTCCAGGAAAAGCAGTTAAAAAAGAACTTCCTGAATCTCAAAGGCTGATCATATTTTGGGATGTTTTCTGGCTTAGTTAAGGTAGATCAAATGAAACATGTGCCTGGCAGATTTTCATCTAACAGTATCAGTCATTATTTAAATTACACACTTTAATTTTTTTATTCTCTCTGGAAATAGATTTAGGGAAGGGAGGACATTTCATAGGATAGAATGGAGGCACCTATTTTTAGTTCTGAAAAAAATCGGATTAAGAGAAACATTCATGAGCTGGAACAGAATTTTATGTAAAGAGCTCAAAGAAGCTGTAATTATTAAAGGATTTATATTTGACCCATATTTATGTTTTGAAGAGGTCCCAGAAAGAGGCTATTCTTGCCTTTGGAACTATAGTTTCTTGTTATGGAACCATCTATCTAAGTTTCTAAATTGTGAGAATTTAAGATATTTCTACTGAGTGACTACATTATGTTTCTACTCTTTCTAGATCATGTAGATGGTACTGTAGTCTCATTCTGCACCGTTTTCCCCCCCTGGATCTAGGATTTCAGCCAATTTTCGAGATATGAGGTTAAATTAGAAAAATCCTCCACTACACCAAATCTAGGCTCAATTTAATGATAACAAACACTGTAATCATCCAGTTTCAATGGTCAACTATGGTTTTAAATGTGTTATTCCATGATTTATAGAAGTATTGTTAAGAAATCTCCCCATAAATATGATGGGCCTGATTCTGATCTCATTTATAAAGGTTTTATAACAGTATAACTACACTGATATCAGTTAAGCTATTCCTGAATACCCTGGGAAAAATAAGATTATAATCAAGTCTGAGATAAGGGTTGCTTCCAGGATAAGTTTAGAAATGTAAGAGAGCTTACAAAATTTCAGCTTTTCTACAGTACCCATATTTTATTGTTGGAAGTACTTGGACTTCACTGTTGGCCATCTAACTATCTGTCAAGCTATTGTAAATTTCAGCTATTTTGTGTCCTCCCTGTCATTTACTTCAAACTTCTCTTGAAAATATGCCCGCTATAAGAAGCTGCTCACCTGGTGTGTGTTTTGTATTTAACAAGTACTCTGGCAAATTCACAATCCTGTTTCTGATGCCTAGCTAGTATTTTGCACAAAGGTTTCTGTAATATGGCTTCTAAAGATTTTGTAATTGGTTTCTATGTCAACCAATTTCTGCCTCTAAATATATTCATGGAACTACTCAAAAACAATTGCCAGCATTTCTTTTTCAGTCTGAGTATAGTTTTCTTGGGTTTCAATCAGCCCTTTGGATGCATATGTCACTGAGATATTCATCTTGCAATAGCTTAATTCCCAAACTATAATAAATTGCATTTACTGAGATCTTAAACTCTGTTAATCTTGAAATAGTTAGTGCTAGAAACATTTCTGTGGTTACTAGTTTTAGTTCCCCAAAACTTTTGGGAAATATTCCAGTGCCATTCTATATTATCCTCAATCAATATTCTAAATTGATCATTTCGTTATGGCAAATTAGGGATGAATTTCCTTAGATAGGTTAGTATGATGTAGTGTATTGAAAACTATGTTAAAATTGCAAACTATCACTTTAAATTCTAAGGGCTTCCAGGTTCTGCTTGCAGATTAGGGGGCTCTGAGGGAAGCATGTGATCTGGGTCCTCAAGTCAGTCTGTAAAAGAGCCAGTGTGGACCAAGGTGGGATGAGTTATGCCTCTTGTCCTTAGGGAACAGCCTGCCATGTCTCTCTTATTTGGTTGATGTTAGATTTCTGGATTCTAAGAAATAAAGTAGTGTTATGTTGCAACCTTTCAGAGGAATATGTATATGTGTTTTTAACTGTGTGTGTGAATGTCATGAACTTCACAGCCATGAATCTCCTTAAGGCCTCCTTCTTTGGGGATCTTTCCTTTTTTATTTCTTCCAGCTTCCTTAGTTTCAATAAAATGGCTTGGCCCTTACACGGTTATATACAGCTTCTCTTCCTATTCAGTGTAACATTCTTTTCTTTGACGTGCTGCAGAACACTCTCTCCTTGTGGTGCTGACCCCAAATCAGTAGATCATCAAGAATTTTTGGTATACTTGAAGCAATCCCAAAGAGAAATATTTCTACCAAAAGGGGAATTGAGGATGCAGAGTTTTGCAATTTCTATATCGAGACAGACCTGTCAAAATCCTTGGTTTGCAACTAACATTGAAAATACTCTTGCACTTTGAAATCTATCCATGACCTCCTGGGTTGCCATATTAAGGCCTGTAAGGGGTTGGACTCACCCCTGTGGGGCCTCCTGCTGGTCGTCCAGGGGAATTAGCTCTGCCAGCCTTGGAGCGCCCTCTGCAGGCCAGTGATCTGCCTCGCCACTTGGCCCCCGTGTCCCTCCCGGACCCGATGCCCCTTTATCTGGGGGCTGCCCCCGGGCAGTAACCCCTTTCTCTTTGGGTCTCCCCTCCTCAGGGAACCCCCACCCACTAACCCCACCTCGCCTCAGTGTAAGGCTACTGCCAGTCACCATCTAGCCCCACTCCCTGGGGCAGACTGCAGTATAAGCCACTCATCATAGGCAAGGTTGGGTCTGGACCTGCTGCCCCTCTCTGGAACCCAGTGCCTCTCAGGGGCCTTGGACAAGGCCCTGCAGCCTGGGGAGTTGCCAGCCTGGAGCTCCCCAGCCCCTCTGGCCTTTCCCCAGCCCTGCCTCACTCTAGGCACCCTGAGCTTCCCAGCAGCCAGACCCTTCTCTCTCTGAAGGCAAAGAGAGACTGTTTGGGCTTCTGGCTCGCAGCCTCTTAGAGGGACCAGCTGGACCTGATTGGGGCGTGGCCCCAGCTGTTACTGCCTTCCCCAATCAGCCCAGGCTTTCCTTCCCAGCATCAGCCCTCTCCCAGGGCTGGCTTTCACCCTTTCTGAGCTGGAGCAGGTGACCACCCCGCTACAAGGCCCTTTTTAAAATGCGAGTACTGCATTATTCCTAAATACTGGCAGCAAATGGTGACTTCCTCTTTAACTGAGTTTTGAAGCTTTTCCTGCCTTTTGTAAGATTGTTAATGTTATGTATGGTATCTTTAGAATACAGAGTATTATTATTGGTTGGGTTAGACCTCAGTAAAGCAAACAAACCATTTCTTGTTGTTTGTTTGTTTCCATTTATGTTCAGGGAAACTAGACTTCATACATTCCTTTTGTATAAACAAGATTGCCTTAAAGCTACCCTACACCTCCGTCAAGTTCTCTTTTGAACTGGAACAACCTGCAAGATCCAGGGGTAATAGTATAACATAGTCTACCTACCACAGGACATTTGCTGCAATATTTACATCTCTTAAGCCCCAACAGTTCTTTCTGAGTGACTTATTTTTGGAATTATGGATCCTCTAACAGGAATACAAGTTGGTTTGATAGGCAGGGATATAATCATGATAGGAGGGGCTACAGATTAATTTCTTCATTTCTAGAATATACAATACACATGGGTCTGCCATTTTAATGCACAATGCAGGATGAACAAGTTATGTTTACAGGACTATTCTCATGCTCTTTCTAGATTAAGTTTATAAGTTTATAAGTATGGGAAGGATTCATAGTGTGTTTGTGGGGAGGGGGAAGACACAATACTACAGCGGTGGAATTTGGTAAAAATGAGTGTGCAGAAAATACGTTACATTGTCAATGCTCTAATCTTAAGAACCAACGTGGATATAAATTATTGTCCATCTTTTATGCTCCTAGAGACGTCTTGGCATAATAATGCATTACATAAGCAGAATCTGTGGTTCTCAAATCATGGGGAGTCATGAGTAAAGTAACTGAATGTATCTCTTCCATGTTGGAAAGCATATACAGAAATAAGTCACATATTTCAATGACTTTTCATTATTTTCTTAAAGAAAAAAATGTTTGAAGATAATCTCTTGCTATTTAAACTTTGAGGTCCTGTTTCAAATATTTTTTTCTTATTCCTATAATCCACCATCAGAATATCATTTTATTTGACAAGCCAAATGTGATCATTGCATATTCAAATCCCATCGTGCCACTCAATGGTATTCAGTCCAAAACTACATAGCACTGAAGGACGGTCAACTGATAATCATCTTGCAATCCAGCTGGTCTGCAACGAGTTAAAGTGAGTGATCAACATCAGAAAAATATTGATATGAGGTTTTGATTGAATGACACACTTTTTAAGCAGTTAAGGAATGTTACCCTTCTTGTTGAAAGTTCTTGAAAACCTAGTTAGAGCAGGAAAAATCTCACATCTATACAAAACCACCTTTGACATAGTTCAGTCTATACATAGGAGTAATCCTTTATAGCATAGAAACGACACGAGTGGGGATTTAGTAATATTTTAGGTGGGGATGGTTTTGTCATGGTGTATTTTTGGTGATGGTATTAATGTGGACCCCAAGATGTCAAAGATAGCTTCTCTTTATGAAAAGCTGTGCTTGTCCCAATATACACAGTGATTGAGAATTTCCACCCCTTCATTCAAAAAGCACCATTTTATCTCTGCTTGCTCTTCCCCTTTGAGCAGTAATTTTGCACTCTTTTTTTCAGCTGAAAGGATTAATGGAACCTCTTGACACCAATACTAATGTCACTCCTGTATTGCCCACCATCTGTTATCCTTACACTTGAGTCAAAATATATTTGCTGTGACTTTTAAAAGTGACTAGTGATTTAGAGAGCCTTAACTTTCATAGCCCAACTTGGGACCACCTTCTTATAAGGTGGATGCTCACTTTTTTGAAATCAAGTCCTTTGTTCAAATTGGGCAACTAAAAATTAAAGTATTCAAAATCAATAGTCATTTTGAAAATCCTGGTCATAATTTCTGCAGTACTGCTGAGTATAGCTGTCTGATCATGGGAAAATATATTTTTTTTTAGAATTTGAAATCCTCAGTGATAGCAGTTCGCTTCCTCTTTTTGCTGCAAAATGTTTCTAAAGTTTGTTCATTTTCAATGTATTTTGGAATATACTTATGGAAGTACCTATAGGATCTATGCCAAAACTGGGAAATGGAATAATAATAAAAAAGGTAGCCTATGACACTTAATAGAGTTGTTGCCGGCACAGAGTGCCCGAGGACAGCAACAGCGGGGTCCGTTGCCCGGTGTGCGTCACGCCAATAAACACACCAAGGTGGAGAAGCAATCAAAGTTTATTTGAGATCTCAAAGTGGTGCAAGGAGACAGGCACGTCTCAAATCAAGCACACCAACATAAGCGGCCTTTATCTTTTATACATTTTGCAGCTAAGCCTTTCCCTTCTTCCCCCGCCCTTTCTCCCCCTGGTTACATTACACGACCTTGGCTGTGCAGCTTGTTCTCACTGTTTCTTTCTGCAAGTAATCTTGTCCTTCAGCTAGAAGCATGTAGGTTTCCCTTATCACGACTGCTTCCCAGCTGCTGGCCTGTGAGGTTAGTAAAGTTTAACATGCAGGGGCTTTGATTCACTTTGGCCTAGAGCGGGGGGGGCTTCATCGACTCTCGGGTCTTCCAACCTCCCGAGTTACCTAGGGTGATGCCTAGTGACACCAACAGAGTTGCCTTCCTGGAACCACCTTTGATTGGTCATATTTGTACTCTGTTGTGGTGTATTCCGATTCGCTGAAGAAGTTATAATGAATTTTTCAGCTCCACTTCAGTTTAAAACATATTTTACTGTTAAACATAATGCTAAATTCAATGTGAAATAGATCTGAGTAGCACATAAAGGATAATCTCTAGATTATATAAATAATTGATTAAAGTGCATCCTGAGGATAAATGTGTGTAGATGAAATCTCAAGGAGGTAGCAATGATAAAATAAATTACAAACAAGTGCCTAAAATATGTATTGGGTAGTTGTTTCTTAAATAAGGGGCCTATTGACTTGGAAAAAATAGAAAGGAGTTTGAATGTTAGGGTTCTTCAGAAAGGTATTTGCTGTTCAGCATTTGTTTGTTTTTTAAAGGGTTCCCAAATCTTTTGGCTCATCATATCTCCAAAATGGCTTGCTTTGCAAATTCTACAGGTGTTCTATTGGCTTTGCTGAGCAAAAATGCTTTTTTGGGAATTGGCATGTTAGTGGGGAAGTTAAAGCTATTATGAGATATTTTTCATGTGTACAAAGCATGTTTAAAATATAGATAAGATGAATAAATGCTTATAAATTTGAACTGTCAGCTTCTGGCTTTGCTGCAGGACCTCTTGGATTGAACCAGAGGAAGATATAGATTTTTGAAAAGGCCAGGCATAAGGGCACTAGGAGACTAGGGAGAAATATTGAGGAGCAGAAGTGTGGGGAATTGATGTGGATAGGTAGTAGAGCAGAAGTTGAAGGGATATCAATTTGAAGGGTGACATGTGCCCAAGTGTCCTAGTGTCAGAGTGGGGTGACACATGGAGAAGAAGTGGAGGGAGTGCATGGAATGGCAACAGTAGACTGGTTGGGCATGAGTTAGGAGACTAGAGAGTACAGAGGCGATATAAAATTTGGGTCAGGTATTAAGAACAAAGAACAGAGGTGGAGGGTGTTGCAGGAAACCCAGGTTAGGAAAGATGGGGATGAAAGGTACCAGATGAATGCAAGGCAGTGGGTCAAATGATGGAAGTCTGTGCAGGATGCTAGAAGGCATGGAAAAGGAGAAGGGACATGAAGGCTAACAGAGTATAGAGGGGTGTGTGAGTTCTGCAGCATACTGAGGGAACATGGAGGAAGGAGAGGGGTGCAGGGAACTGTGGGAGGCCTAGTGGAGGAATACAGAGAGACACAAGGCTTAGGGGAATGGGAAAAAGTGGAATGTATGGATATAATGTATAATACTCACTGGGTTCTTCAGTCTTCATAAATGCAAAATATCCACTGAAGTCAATAAGTATTTTATGGATAAAGAATGCAGGATTAGTCCCATGCACTATATCTTTGTAATTTAGCCCTTTCCGTAGAGTTATTCTTTACTGGGGTGAAACTGAGAACAGAATTTGCCCATAACATTTTTAGCTGTAGTGTCTACTATCCTTCATCTTGACTGTAACAAAGTATTTGTTTTCCTGTCCACCCATCTGTTTTTTTGACACCTCCTGTCAAACATTAAAATGTAACAAAGTTAAGGGACCAAAAAACCAAAAACAACAAAAGAGACATTTAGCAAACAAATGTGGATTGCAATAAATTCTTTACATCTGTTTTGCCTGATGTAATATTAATTGGATATGTTCATATAAAAGCTACAGCTCACCTAGAGAGGAGGAGGAGAAAGGATCGAGAGGCAGAGAGCTTTAAAAGGATTCTATTTATATTCTTCTTAGTATTCAAGTTGCTTGTGGTGAATAAATCACACCATGTAACTGTAAACAATCAGAAAGAGCCCTAGCTTACTCCATGCATTGCAAATAAAAATTTTAATGAAACATCATCAGGAAAAGAATAGAGGAGAAAAACAGAATAAAGAGTGAATGTTTACACTAGTTGAGTCTGATTCAGAACCCTTAGTTCCTAATTTCTGATTAATATTATCCTTATTGAGTCAATGACAAGATCTCATGTTTTGACATGAGGCTCGTTCACTTAAATTAAGGCCATTAATTATTAAACTGTTGACACAATTTACACTTGAATTCAAATTCTGCCTTCCCATGCAACACTATTGATTTCAGAAGGCAGAATTTGGGTCCCATTATTTTACTTTGGCTTTGATTTGCAAGTGGTTTAAATACCTTCATTTTCTGAATGACCTGTATAATTGACCTTGTTGCTTGCTTGAATTGATCTATAGTTTGTAAAAGTAGAATGTGGTAAAGTAACTTATACTTCTCAACAGACTCTGAAATAAGGATAAATAATTGTGATTAGCTGATTGGCTTGAGTCACTGAGGACTTGTCTTCATGTACAGTGGTGCAGCTACACTGCTTTAGTGAAGACACTACTACATCAATGGAGAGCTGCTTCCCTCAATCGGCATAGTTAAGCCACCTCCCCAAGAGGTGGTAACTATGTTGATGGAAGAGCTTCTCCCATCAACATGGTACGGTCTACACAGGGGGTTAGGTCGGTATAATTAAGTCGCTTAGGGCTGTGGATTTTTCACATCCCTGAGAAACGTAGTTATACCAATATAGGGTTGTAGCTTAGACCTGGCCTTAAAAAAGGACCAGAGAAAGCAGTGGATAATGTCAGTGAACAATCTTATATTGGCTGGAGGGTGAGCTTAATGTCCTCTTGTAGGTTTTTTCTAGCTTTAATTTCTATGAGTTAGTCTCATATCAGGTCTGAATCCAAATCAACTCCATTAAAGCCAATGGAGCTACTCCAACCTTACATTAGTGTATGTAAGTGAGAAAGGCTGAAGCACTGGGGAAATTTTCTGATAAATTATTATTTATTCATGGTACATGTTTTGTCTTGCTCATTATTTGGGCATATATACATTAAAATTCTATAAGAATTATTAGCTAGGAAGTAGCCCCCGGTGAAACTTGCCCCTCAAAGTCAGCAAAACCACTCACATGCATAAAGTTAAGCATAGAAGTAAGTGTAGAATTGGCCTAATATTTTACTGATTGTTCCTTTTTAGTAATAAATGATATTTGTTTCTACTATTGTAGCATTGAGAGGCCCTTATCAGGATTGGGGTCCATTCATAGATTTTTAAGGTCTTAAGGGTTATTATGAGCCTATAGTCTGATTTCCTGCTGAACACGGGCCATAGGATTTCACTCGTAATTTATGCGTCAAACCCATAACTTCCAGTTGAGTAAGGTATAGTACAAATGTAACCCACACACCTCCTGGTGTGGTGTTCTGTCCCAGCTAGTGACACCGAGACTACTTAGGGTATGTCTACACTACGAGAGTAGTTCGATTTTACTTAAATCGAATATGTGGAATCGATATTGCAAAGTCGAACGTGTGTGTCCACACTAAGGACAGTAATTCGACTTTGTGAGTCCACACTAACGGGGCAAGCGTCGACATTGGAAGCGGTGCACTGTGGGCAGCTATCCCACAGTTCCCGCAGTCCCCGCTGCCCATTGGAATTCTAGGTCGAGCCGCCAATGCCTTCTGGGTAAAAAAATGTGTAGAGGGTGCTTTTGGGTAACTGTCGTCATCCGTCCGTCACTACCGACCTCCCTCCCTCCCTGAAAGCGCCGGCGGGAAATCAGTTTGCGCACTTTTCTGATCAGTGACAGCGCGGACGCCACAGCACTGCGAGCATGGATCCCACTGCAACCATCGCTGCAGTTGTGGCCGTTCTCAACACCTCGCAGCTTATCATACACCTTTCCCTGAGGCAGATGCAGAGAAATCGGGCGAGGAGGCTACGGCACCGCCGTGAGAGTAGCACAGAGCTGTCAGAAACCACGAGACCCAGCGCTCAGGACATCACGGTGGCAATGGGTCATGTGGATATCGTGGAATGGCGATTCTGGGCCCAGGAAACAAGCACGGACTGGTGGGACCTCATAGTGCTGCAGGTCTGGGACGAATCCCAGTGGCTGCGAAACTTTCGCATGCGAAAGGGGACTTTCCTCGAACTTTGTGAGTTGCTGTCCCCTGCCCTGAAGCGCAAGGACACCCGGATGCGAGCAGCCCTGACTGTCCAGAAGCGAGTGGCCATAGCCCTCTGGAAGCTTGCAACGCCGGACAGCTACCGGTCAGTCGCGAACCACTTTGGTGTAGGCAAATCTACCGTGGGGGTTGTTGTCATGCAAGTAGCCAACGCAATCGTTAAGGTACTGCTCTCAAAGGTAGTGACCCTGGGAAACGGCCAGGTCATCATAGATGGTTTCGCCGCGATGTGATTCCCAAAATGCGGTGGGGCTATAGATGGGACTCACATCCCTATCCTGGGATCGGACCACCAGGCCAGCCAGTACATTAACAGAAAGGGCTACTTTTCAATGGCGCTGCAAGCACTGGTGGACCATAGGGGACGTTTTACCAACATCAACGTCGGATGGCCGGGCAAGGTTCATGACGCTCGCGTGTTCAGGAACTCTGGTCTGTTTACACGGCTGCAGGAAGGTATTTACTTCCCGGACCCCAAAACAACTCTTGGGGATGTGCAGATGCCTACAGTGATCCTCGGGGACCCAGCCTACCTGCTAATGCCCTGGCTCATGAAGCCCTATACTGGCGCCCTGGACACAGAAAAAGAACTGTTCAACTACCGTCTGAGCAAGTGCAGAATGGTGGTGGAGTGCATCCGGGAGGCTTTGAAAGCAAGGTTCCAGACTGAGCAGGGTAACCAGTGACTGTTAAGTTTGTGGACACAGAAGCTGAACCTCCAGTTACATACCCCCTTCACCCCCTTCCCAAAAAATAAAATCAGTTCTATTTTGTCAATGAACACCGTTGTCTTTATTACTGTTTTCGCGGGAATGTTTTAAACCGGGGACGCAGACAGTGGCGGGGGGCGGGTTTAGTGTTCTGATGCAAATGATGCTTCTAAACTCCAGGAATGACAGGCTCTGCAGTGGTGCACTGATTGTTTCAACGGAGCCTGCCATCACTCCTGGGCAGAACTGCGTGTATGTGTCAGCTATGTGAGTTTCTGCCTGGGGGAGGAGGGTTACAGATCCCCTGCTGCGTGGCTCTGTGATCCAGGATAAGGACTGCAGCATAAGATCTGTAACTGCCCTCCCCCGCCACAAAGTCACAGAGCAACCCCCCCCCCAGGAGATGAAAACCACCTCCCAGACTGACCTGGGTCACTAGTGACTGCACTGTGTATGTGTCCTGATGCTGGACCTGCCCCCGCCTCTGTACCCTGCTAAAGGTGACTGTCCTGTCCAATTACCAATCCCCTTCCCCCCCTCCAGACAGACTCTCCCTCAAAAGAACCTGACTGAAACAGTAATGAACAGAAACATATTTTTTATTAACAACCAGACAGGAAACTGGGGGGTGAAAGTCGGACGGGGGCTTGGGTGAGGCGGGCAGGAAAGGACTTTTCAAATTTTGGGGAATGACAGCCTTCTGGTGCTTGAGCAGTCTGCAGGGGTGGAGTGAGAGTTTTCACGGACTCTGCCACCCCTCCTTCTTTGGACTTTGGGAGAGGGAGGTATGGGACTTGGTGGCGGGGGACTGCGGTTCCTGATAGACTGCAGCGGGGCTCTGTCCTCCTGCCTCCGTTCCTGCAGAACATCAACAAGGCGCCGGAGCGTGTCCGTTTGCTCTCAGAAGTCCAAGCAGCGTTTGAGTCGCCTGCTGGTCTTCCTGCCCGCCACCTCTCCTCACGTTCCATGTGTGTCCGGTGCATTTGTGACAAATTCTCCCTCCCTGGTTCTGCTGTGCTGCCTGGGCTCAGGAGCAGCCCATTAGTTCTGAGAACATGTCCTCTCGCGTCTTCTTCTTTCTCCGCCTAATGTGCGCTAGCCTCTGGGAGTGTGATGCCAAGCTGGGTTAGGAGACAGTTGCAGATGTGGCTGTGGGAATGAGGAAAAGGCAGTGAATTCCTCCGAAAGATAAATGTGGTTGTGAATCAAGAACATAGTTTTTCTCTGTGAACAAGACCATGAACCACACCTATCACATGCGCACTCCGGACAAGGTCGAATTTTCGAACCTCGCCTTCAGTGCCTGGGCTTTTGCACTGCCGATCTGGGAAGCGGGGCAGGACACGGTACTCTCTGTAGCAGGCAAACATGGTAAGCCGTAGACTTGTGGCTGCTTAAAACTGTAGGAGTACCACTGGCCTCCTTTCACATTGAAAGCACTGCCAGTCTGTGCTGCCAGCAATCGGCCAAGCAGGAACTCTGGCCCTGTCCCACCCCCTCGCGGATGAGCCAGGGAAAGATCCCTGTATGCTGCCCCTCTCCCGCCCCCACCGCGTGGCTGTAAACCAGCGGTCACAGTTCTGTAAAGGAACTTGTTGCAAGCAGTCCCAATACTAACAGTCCCCTACCTAATTCAAAGCAGGTCATCATGAGCGACATAACTCTCATGAACATCCCGGACACCGAGATCCAACGGATGCTTCGAGAAAGCCTGCAGAGACCGGGGCCCTATGCCGCCATGCTATGCAAGGCAATGATACCGGAGTACCTGCTTGTCTCCTGGCGCGGGAACGTCTCCTACTTCGGAGGACCAAGTAAAGCCGCTCTCCCCAGGAACCTGATGAACAGGCTATCCCATTACCTGCAGCAGAGCTTTGTGGAGATGTCCGTGGAGGACTACTGCTCTATCCCTGGACATATAGACAGGATTCTAATATAGCTGCAGTAGCAGGCACTAAAGAGTGGAGCAGCTTGGGCAGCACAATCATGCAGAACCGGACACTGTTTGATTTTTTTTTAAATAGTTGTTACTGATTACTTAAGCGCCCAGGGGGAAGAAATCATGATTCACAGATTGTTCTTAGTATTAATATTCAAGTTTTGTAAAAAATAAAGGTTAATATGTTTAAAGCACTTACCGCTTGATCCTTCGCCTGAATCTGTGTCCAGGTTACATGCTGGGGAGGGTTGGTAGGGGATCTCTGTAACGGTGATGAAGAGCTCCTGGCTGTCGGGGAAATCAGCTTGGTAAGCGCTGTCGACTGCCTCGTCCTCCTCATCTCCTTCCTCCTCTTCCCCGTCCGCTGAGGAACCGGCCGTGGACAATATCCCATCCTCAGAGTCCACGGTCAGTGGTGGGGTAGTGGTGGCGGCCGCAGCAAGGATGGAATGCAGTGCCTCGTAGAAACGGGATCTGTGGGGCTGGGATCCGGAGCGTCCGTTTGCCTCTTTGGTCTTCTGGTAGCCTTGTCTCAGCTCCTTGATTTTCACGCGGCACTGCGTTGCATCCCGGCTGTAGCCTCTCTCTGCCATGGCTTTGGAGATCTTCTCGTAGATCTTAGCATTCCTTCTTTTGGAGCGCAGCTCTGAAAGCACGGACTCATCGCCCCACACAGCGATGAGATCCAAGACTTCCCGATCAGTCCATGCTGGGGCCCTCTTTCTATTAGATTGCACGGCCATCTCTGCTGGAGAGCTCTGCATCGTTGCCACTGCTGCTGAGCTCACCTCGATGTCCAAACAGGAACTGAGATTCAAACTGCCCAGACAGGAAAATGAATTCAAATTTTCCCGGGGGTGTGGCTGGTCAGAGCATCCGAGCTCGGACTGCTGTCCAGAGCGTCAACAGAGTGGTGCACTGTGGGATAGCTCCCGGAGCTATTACCGTCGATTTCCATCCACACCTAGCCTAATTCGATATGGCCATGTCGAATTTAGCGCTACTCCTCTCGTTGGGGTGGATTACAGAAATCGATTTAAAGAGAGCTTTATGTCGAACTAAATGGCTTCCGGGTGTGGACGGGTGCAGGGTTAATTCGATATAACAGCGCTAAAGTCGACATAAAAGCCTAGTGTAGACCAGGCCTTAGAGAGTGAGAGAGAGAGGGTTAATGAGTCCGCTCTACCTTTGGCTTTTAGCTCATGCGGTAGAGGCTGATGCACTAAGCTCTAGAGGTCCCAGGTTCGATCCTGCCCGCTGATGACGGGGTCTGTCAGCTTTACACAAAGACATCCAAAGACATGGTCCCTGCCCCCTAAGAGCTTACGATATACAGAGCTGAGACAAACAGCAATCAGACAAACAAGAAAAATGTGATGTGATGACCTCTTCCATATGACATCTAGCTCTATCCCATGCCTCTCCTTAAATTTCTATTTTTTAAAACCATTGTCTATTTTACCTATTTTATTTTTCTACTTTATAAATTACCATATATTCTTTTTACCCCACTTTGTCACTTCGGGCAAATTACTAAAATCTCAGTGCCTAAACTTATGAGTTACTAAAATGAATGTGTGACAGAGGACACTCACCTCTCATGAATGTCTCCTATCAACCAGGTGTGCTGCTGCAGTCTTTTTTCCCTACTTGTGGTACCCCCTGTAAATTGCCAGCCTCACTTGGCAGGTGTTCAGTGGCTCAACCCTTCAGCCAAGTCACACAGTCAATATGGATGAACCCCTTCTGGTGTAGCAGAAGTCCAACAATCTGCCCTCACCAGCATCTTCAGCCCCATTTCTGGGCCCTTTAAATACCACCCTTCACTTGGACTTATAAAGGATCCTTGTCCCCTTCTTGAGGCATAGACCATTTTCCCAGTGGCTAGTGAGGGAACCCAGACCCACCCACTACTCCAGGTCCCAACTCAGGGACCCTATAAACAGCAGGCATGTACGAGTGCCTTCAGTTTGCTATTGCTATTCTCTGGGTCTATTCCCACATAGCCCCATTCTTTTCACTCATTACCTTAGGGTTACAGTTGTCAGGACTTCTTTTTCCCAGGCCCAGTAAATCTGGTCCTTCTCAGCTCCTTTTATCTGAGCCTGCTGGGATCTGATTGGGACCCACCTTCACTGCTTCTTCCCTGGGGTGGACTGCAGTATACCATGGGGCCTCCAGCAGGGGCCACAAAGGGCCTGGTACAGCCAGTCACAGAGTGTAATGATTCTGCTACATACTGCTGCTTCTGCTTCTATGGTAATCCTACTGAAAGTAGGAGTCCTTCCAAATGAATGGGTCAAATTCTTACCTGGTGTAGAGTGGTTAAACTCTGAATTACATCAGCTGAGGATCTGGCACGATTGTATGTAAAGCATTTTCCTGCCATTGTTAGAAAGTGATATTTAAAGAAATAGATAATTTATTTTTGTTACTACTAGAAATGTCCAAGCTATGGGAAGAATTTTGTTTTCTCAGCATAAATGTATATGATACACAAATTAAGGGGAAAGAGTTGCAGCTCAGTCTATCTGATTAAAGTGGGGTCTAGTTGGTCAGTATGGTTCTACCCAAACTCTGTTCTAAATCTTTTGCACTAAGGTTTCACTTTTCCTTCCTGTAGATTTTTTTTTTCTATTGTAGATTTCTCAGTGTCTGAGTTCTCACCTGGCTCAGTGGGCCAACAAGCACCTGTTGTGAGGCATACAATGTATAAATGGCCAGACCGGAAGATGGTTGTCATTTACTTCCTTGCCTGAAGGAACATCTCCAAAGTACATCACCTCATGGTGACCTGCATTAACTCCAAGTCCTTAAGAGCATAATTTTCAGAATAGCTATTTAGGGAGTTATGTATTATCTGTATGTACATTTTTGCAATGATTGTGATGAGCTGTGGGGCTACTTGTTCTTGGTAAAGACCGATACCACCCTTTGGTGAACTATAATGCAGATTCCAACCCAGGTTATCGCTGTAAAACTGTGCACCCATTGCCCGTTCTAGTTGGCACCAAAGGTTCTATGTCTTGAACTGAACATCAGACTTCTTAGAATTTGAGCTCCAATGTTAATCTTAAAGCCCTGCATGCTAATCTTTGTGGCTTATCTGAACCAAACAGATCTGTTTTGTCCTTGTGAAAACAGACATTTTGCACATGTTAGAATCCTGTCATACCATGTGCCTGATGCAATATTCATGAAACAAGGGTCATGACCTTCTGTGACTCCACATTCTGGGTAACAAACCATGAACCAATGGCAAAACAATCAGATTGCAGCACAATTAAGCTTGTGCTGAATAGCTAGTTCTTAATACTATATATCCTGTTCCATATTATAGTCTCTTAACTCTCTTTAAAGAAAGGCAAATCTGCAAACCTTCTGCTCATTCATTTAAAGTCCATTTTAAGTATTGATTGTAATTTCAGAGATGCTAGAATTATCTGAGTAATGAATCTACTGTACTTCTACAAAGGATCAACTCTATCATATGGGGAAAACTGATGCTTATGTGAGACAGTTTAAAACAATTAAGAGGTCTTCATTGTGTAAGTGTCTGCAGGTCTGGCACACAGGTTCCCTGTTTTTTTACAACAGTGAGAAACAGGCGGTCATTATAGGCTTCTTTCTTTGTATTTTGCCTGAGAAACAGATTTCATAATGACCTGGATGCAATCAAAACTGATTGGGAACTGCTTGTCCTCAAAATAAGGATCCAACTCGTTTGAGGCCCACTCATCTCTGGCTCTTGATTGACAGGAGTATATTTTATCTTACATTAAAAGGAAAGACCTGCAAATTTATTTTAGGTGCTATAAAAAGCTACTGTATTAGCAATGAAATGTAAATATTCACACCTGAAACACTTGATGCCACCCCCCACCCCATGTAGTACAATAACTATCATTTTACCTGGTGGAAAATAGTAATGTGCTTCTTAATTCTGATCTTAAAACCTTATGAAAAATAGGGCAGAGCTGGAATTAGAATTCAGTTGTGGAATCTGCTGTTGAAAATAATAATAATAAAAGCCCTTAGGGTAGGGAGTTAACACAGTGTACTTATTAGATGCTGAAAATGTAGGCAAATGATCACTATATGAATTTATTATCTGAAGATGACTGACTGGTTTGGGACAGGAGATAATACTACCTTTTTAAAGTCTGCTCTCCAACTTTTTCTAGAGCTGGATGGGAGACAGTTTTTCCATCCCACAACCGTTTTTCAGAGTTTGAAATTTTTTCTCATAACGAGTTGGGACAAACTCCAAATCTCAAAAATATTCAACAGACAAATTGATTTTTTTTAACTGATCAATTCAAATGTTTCATTTAGATAATATTTCATTTCAATTTTTACCCTTTTGCTTTAATCTTTTTAAATCTAATTACTTTAATTTAGGAAAAAAAGTCATTTTGAATTAGAAAACTGTTAATTTCTGTTTAGGAAATTTCTCTAAAAAATTTTTTGACAGCTTTGAAACTTGCATCTCAACTTTTTTTTTTTTTTTTAAGTCAGGAAATTTATTGAAACTGTCAGAAGTTCCCAACCAGCAAACACATAGGTACATGCTTAACTTTACCAGTGTCAGTTTTCTGAGACTACTCACAGTGGTAAAGCTAAGTACATACATAGGCTTCAATCCTGCAAACACTTAAGTGTCTGAACCTGCATAATTAGAGTGAATGGGAATTTGCCATTAGCTTCAGTGGATACAGAACTGGGCCTTTATTTTCTTTTACCACATCTACCTATGAAGACAACCCTCAAACGTGCTTCTTAAAAACCCTGACAATCAGGCATTTGAACATTTACTTTTTAGCAGCTAAATTAATGGTATGAGTAGCCCAGGATTGTTGATGTGGCACATAGACTTGTGAGTTACATCCCTATCACTAAATACCACAATATTGTAAAGTTTTTGTCTCATCGTATCATAACACAACAGTAATTCCAACCTAAAGGTCACTGTCTGCAGATCAGTGGACATACCCCTCTCACTATAATTAATTGAGTTTGTGTCCCAAGTAACTATACAACTGAAAAAAGTCATTACATGGTGCTAGAATGAACATCTAATTTCTATCTGAGACATTTTCTCATGAATGGCTATAAAATGATCCTAGCTGAGATTTTTCAAAGGGGCTTAAGGGACCCAAACATCCAAGTCCCATTGGGTTTGAATTGGAGTTTGGCACTTAATTTCCATAGGCAGCTTTGGAAATCCCACTCCCTGTATCTGCACCCAGATATCTTTGCAGTGAGGAGATCTGCACAGTATGGGAAAACTATTCAGAGGATCTCTATGCCCTTATTTTAATGCACAGTGTGATTTGTTTGGATCCATTCCTGCAGGCCCTACTCAAGCAAGAACTCCTACTGGGAGTATTAAGTAGGAACCTTGCCTGAATAAGGATTGCAGGATTGAGACCTATATCAGCCAGTGTCTTGAGCACTTCTCTACGATTGAGAGTGTCTGAAATATATTTGGAAATTTCTCAGCTCTCATTTGTGTACTCTGTAGCTTGCAGTGCTTCAGATTTGCAATGGGTTTTCCAGGGACGAAGGGAATACACATAACAGATCAAACAGCAATGTCTAAAAAGTTTCCTTTTTTGTATATTTGACATAGATTTAAGCTGTTTTAAAACACACACACACAGATGCAGGTCATTGACATTTTCCAACTTATCAACTTATCATTGATGATATTGTAATTGATGTTGTTACTGCATAGGGTGGCTAACAATTAATTTTGCAGTCCCCAGTAACTACAGCTGTAACCGAGATCAATTGCTCTAACAAGAAAAACAGTTATGGAACGAAAAAAAAAACAGTAAATACACTCTCTCCATATGCAAGTTCTTTATTTAATTATACCTGTTGTTACATCCCTCTGGGAGGGATTCTTTAAATTTTTGGCAAGAGGACATACAAAGGAAAATGGTCTCCTTGATGCTGCTTCGAACGTGTCCTGTTGTTGCTACTAGGCAACCAGATGTTGTCCACTGGGAAAATATTTAGTAGCTGTTGTAATTGACAGTGTAAACCTAAAAACATCAGGGTGCAAAATAAAAGCCAAGCCACCGAGCTGATAGGTATCCATTATTTTTTGAAAATTGCTTGGTCACACTACAGTACCATGTTGGGTATTGAAACTATCTTATAACTTTAGATTATCCCTCATTACATATGAGGATATACAAATGGAAATTGAGGATAATGGAGAGAACAGCCACTTGGAAACAATCTTATTTACTTAACCTCAGCGTCTCTCCTAACAGAAAAAGAAGTTTCTGAATAGAGTGCATCCAGAGTGTGTGCTGGGACCTGGAGAAGGCATTTGAAAGTCTTGCTTGCCAAAAATGTAAATAATTTAACCTTTTTCTCTTTTTTTCTATAAGTTTGATTTTAATAAAGTTAACATTACTAAATTCATCCAGGCCTTTTAATGCCTCCATTACTATTACTCTTACAGCCCCCATTGGCCTGAAGCGGCGAACCGCGGCCAGTGGGAGCTGTGATCGGCCGAACCTGCAGACGCGGCAGGTAAACAAACCGGGCCGGCCTGCCAGGGGCTTTCCCTGAACAAGCGGCGGACCAGCTTTGAGAACCACTGGTCTAGGCCATCCCTGACAAGTGTATGTCTAACCTGCTCTTAAAAATCTCCAATGATGGAGATTCCACAACCTCCCTAGGCAATTTATTCCAGTCCTTAACCACCCTGACAGTTAGGAAGTTTTTCCTATATAGCTCAGTGGTTTGAGGATTGGTCCGTTAAATCCAGGGTTATGAGTTCAATCCTTCAGGGGGCCACTTTGGGATCTGGGGCAAAAACCAGTACTTGGTCCTACTAGTGAAGGCAGGGGGCTGGACTTCATGACCTTTCAAGGTCCCTTCCAGTTCTATGAGATAGGTATATCTCCTAATGTCCAACCTAAACCTCCCTTGCTGCAATTTAAGCCCATTACTTCTTACCCTATCCTCATTGGTTAAGAAAAACAATTTTTCTCCCTCCCCCTTGTAGCAACCTTTTATGTACTTGAAAACTGTTATCATGTCCCCTCTCAGACTTCTCTTTTCCAGACTAAACAAAGCCAGTTTTTTCAATCTTCCCTCATAGGTCAGGTTTTCTAGACCTTTAATCATTTTTGTTGCTCTTCTCTGGACTTTCTCCAATTTGTCCACATCTTTTGTGAAATGTGGCACCCAGAACTGGACACACTACTCCAGTTGAGGCCTAATCAGCGCTAAGTAGAGTGGAAGAATTACTTCTTGTGTCTTGCTTACAACACTCCTGCCAATACATCCCAGAATGATGTTCACTTTTTTTGCAACAGTATTACATTGTTGACTCATATTTAACTTGTGGTCCACTATGACCACCAGATCTGTTTCCGCACTACTCCTTGCTAGGCAGCCATTTCACATTTTGTATGTGTGCAACTGATTGTTCCTTCCTAAGAGTAGTACTTCGTAGGTCAAATTATCTGAACGGGAATCAGAGTTGCCTGACCTGCTGTGTGCCATGGAAAGAAACACCAGATTATTTTTGGCATTCACGGAGCAGCTGAACATGGTGGACATTTGCTTTTGGGCTCACGAAACAAGCACTGAGTGGTGGGCATCGTTATGGAGGTCAGGCATGATAAGCAGTGGCTGCAGAACTTTCAGTTGCAGAAAACGACCTTCCTGGAACTATGTGCAGAGCTCACCCCAGCACTGTGGTGCAAGGACACCAAAATGAGAGCTGCCCTTTCGGTGGAGGAGTGTGTGGTGATCGCAGTGTGGAAGTTGGCAACTCCAGAATCCTACCACTCGGTTGTGAATCAGTTTGGAGTCGGGAAGTCAACTGTTGGGCCTGCATTAACGTAAGTGTGTAGGGCCATTAATCACATCCTGCTATGAAGGACTGACTCTTGCCAATGTGCGTGAAATAGTGGATGGCTTTGCAGCAATGGGATTTCCTAACTGTGGCGGGGCAATAGATGGCATGCATATTCCAAATTTTGCTCCAGACCATCTTGCGATGGAATACATCAATGGAAAGGGGTACTTCTCTGTGGTATTGCAGACACTTGTGGATCACTGTGGGCAGTTCATTGACATCAGTGCAAGGTGGCCCAGGAAGGTGCATGACACACAAATCTTCAGGAACATTGGCCTGTATGGAAAGCTCGAAGCAGGGACTTTCTTTCCCAACCAGAAGATTCAAGTGGGGGGATGTTGAAATGCCCATAGTGATCCTGGGAGACCCAGCATACCCCTTATTCCCATAGCTCATGAATCCTTACACAGGAAACCCAGACAGCAGCAAAGAATGCTTCAACAATAGGCTGAGCAGGTGCAGAATGACCATGGAATGTGGCTTTGGCAGATTAAAAGCATGCTGGTGCTGCCTTTATGGCAAGGTAGACCTAAATGAGGAAAACATTCCCATGGTCATAGCAGCCTGCTCTGCACTCCATCATAAGGCTAAGGGTGAAAAGTTTCCCCAACGAGGGAGTGCAGCAATGGCTTGCCTGGCTCGTGAATTTGAGCAGCCATATGCCAGGTCTATTAGAGGGGCATAAAAGGAGGCTATTTGAACCAGGGAGGCTTTGAGGCAGCATTTTGATAATGAGCCCCAGTAATGTGTTTTTCTATACAAAACTCTGCCATGCTTTGTTAACTTGCTGCCATGCGTGAAAATTTTGATGATTCCTGACTGGGATTTGTAGTCAGCAAACGACCAAAGTGTCACTATGTACTACTACCAGAAGCAACCACCATGTGTAGGAGACAAATAAAAATTGGTTATCTTTTAAAGAGTTTGTATTTTATTAAATATCAATTAACAACACACACAAGGCTTGGTGGGAAGGGCGATAGTGCAGGGCAATGTAGGCGCTCATAGCTGTGTGTAAGTCCAACTATCATTTTGGAAGCTGTCCAAGGGGATGGAGTGAACAAGGTACCGAGAACTTCCGGGAAGTTGCAAGGAATGTGTGGGATGAGTTTGGGGAGGGCATAGAAAGCAGTTCTGTATTGGCTGTGCGGGTGGTTTGGGGGGGGAGGGGGAGATCTGCCTGGAGCATGATTAAGGATTTCAACATCTCTGTTTGCTCCTCCTTCACTTTTATCATCCACTCCTGGCCCTTTACAATGTGCTGATCACTCTCCTTTCTGTCCTGCCTTTCCATTTTAAATTTTTCCTTCAGGATCTCTCTCAATTTCCTGCGTTCTCTTTTTTCCGGCCTCTGAGGATTGGAGCACCTCTCAGAACATGTCCTCCTTTCTCCTCCTTGATTGTTTCCTTATCCATCAGAGGTGCTTCGCTAGTGTGTAGGGGGTCCCCCTGGAGGCCATATCTGCAGAAGCACAAGAAACAATATACAGAAGCATGATTGATGGTTCATGCACAGCAACGAATTATTGTAGTAAAATACAACTCTTTTAACATACCAATCACTTTCTAAATGTCCCTTGGAAAGCACACATCTGGTCCCTGTGTGCTACTTTGGTCCCTGCACAAGCGATTGCTGACTGGTGTGGCAAAGTTTTTTACAATTGAGGATGGAACACAGCCCCAGTTCTGCCAAGGAACCTTCGGCAGAGGATTGGCAAGTACCTGCAGGAAAGTTTCCTAGAGATCTCTCTGGAGGATTCCTGAGAAATCTTGGTGTGCTTTAACACGCTGTTCCACCGCACTAAATAACTGCACAGGGGAATGTGGAGTACACTCAAACACAGCTAATCTTGTACATTTCTATCCCTTCACCCACTTCTAGAATATATAGAGCAAAGGACATATGACCTCTACCTCAGATAAATGAGCAGCATCAACTCAAAAAGATCACTTACCAGGGCTCCCCTCTTCTGCATCATGCACACCAGAGATGGACAGCTGGGACTGGCTAGACCCCTCCAGAGTGGAAAAGAGGACTTGACTCACAACACCACCGGACAACCCTGGTGTGTGCTCCACATCATCCTGCAACTTGACCTTCTCGTCCACTACTTCGTCCTCAGGGTTAGGTCCACTGTCCGCGCCTCCAGTCCCAGCAAAGTATCCATGGGGCTCCTGGTGGTGGAGGTAGGGTCACCGCCCAGGATGGCGGCCAGCTCCTTATAGAAGCTTTTTGGACTTCGGCGCAGCACCAGAGCGGCAGTTTGCCTCCCTTGCCTTCTGGTATGCCTGCCTCAGCTCCTTTATCTTTGCATGGCAATGCTGCCTATCCCATCCATAGCCCTTATCCAACAAGCCATGAGAAATCTGCCCATAGATATCGAAGTTCCCATGGCTGGAGCAGAGCAGGGCCTGCACAGCCTCCTCTCCCCACAGTGCCAGTAGATCCAACAACTCAGGTGTGCTCCAAGTGGGAGATCATTTTCTGTGTGGAGCTGCCATGGTCAGATGGGAAGATGGGATGTGAGCTGTCCACACTGAGCAAACAGGAAGTGGAATTTCAAAAATTCCTGGGCCTTTAAAGTGGGAGGGGTGGATTCCTGTGTACTGGGGTGCAGGGCATCGAAGTTCAAATTGCTGACCAGAGCGGTCAGGGTGGTCATTGTGGGATACTTGCTAGAGGTCATTTACAGCAACAAAATGAAGGCGTGTCTACTGTGACAATTTGTCCACGTAACTTTGCCACAAAAAGCTCTCTGCCTCTCATCGAGCTGGTTTTATTTTGTCAGCAAAGCAGGAGAGTTTTGTTGGGAGAAGTAGCATTGTAGTGTGTACATTCCACTGTTTGGCTGACAAAACCGTGTAGTGTAGAAAAAGGCCTAAGTTTACAGAACTACATACACATGGTTTAAGAATAACTAAGAATTATTACTGGAACAACAATTGCAAATGACTAAAGGGCTCAGTCATGCACCCACTGAAATCAACAGCAAAATTCCCCTGGATTTGAGTGAAAGGAGAATGGGTCTCAAGTGAACACACACAGAGTAAAAAAAGCAAGGCTATGCATCATAGAACATGCACGGTGCTTTTATGTGACTAAAATAAAATAACACTGTAATAATATGTGGCCTCACTACAGTGCTTTGCTATTAAATCTTTGCTGGGACCAGAGAGAGACTGGCGGTTTTAGTGTGAATTATAGGGTGTGTGATTATCCAGTTTCTTCTTTAGAGATTAAACACATAAACAACTACGTGTGTAGTGCAGCAAAACCAAACACATTTGCTTTCCTTCTAATGCATCTCAATATGGCTGGAATGAAAGGCATATTGTTCCACCCAAAACTAATCTCCCTTGTCACATCTCACATTGGACCTTCAATCCAGATAAATCAAAGTTGTGCATCACTAGTTTCGCATCTAAACCCCTACTTACGTTGTGTCCTTCAGATTTTTCTCCTAGCTAATGTGCCTTGTGGCAACATGCAGCCAAGGGTCAGGTCATAACTCGGTTGAGCCCTGGAGATTGTTCTATTTCTTCTGTACTCCACCCCATCCTTTAAAAGCATGTTAAACAGGAGAAGAGAATGTACACAAAAGAAGCCACTCAATGGCTTAATTCAGCAGTGACCTCACTCCTAACCTCAACTGCACATCATTAGCAGGGCTGACAGAAAACAATAGACCACCGAAGAGCTGCTGTATTGGCTCAGTGCAGACTCCAGATTTCATCTGTTCCATAAATGCTGTTATAATCCGCAACGCTGAGGGAGCTAGTAACATGGGTAGTTGAAAGTACATATCGGACAAAAGCAATGAGAATGTTTAGCAGCCCCATTCCACAAGGCATGATGGAAAGGAATAGTAGTGTAGCATTGAAATAAGTACCATTAAAAACATAATTATACTGCTTTAATAAGGAACCGAATGGCAATTAAAATAGAAACTAGCATATATGCCCTTGCAGAAATTCCAGTAGGTACAACAAATGCTAGTTGACTTAAATAGCATAGGTTTTCTTTGTGGGTGCTCTGTTTAACCAACATCTATAGGATATTTTTATACTCTGGAAACTTGATCATACATTTTCTATTTCTTGTGTGAAAACAGAGAGCCTCAGGGGAAGAAAATCCTGCTCCCACATAATGTTAATATTTAAAGAACTCTATAGCAAAGCTAAACTGTGTAGATCATGTCATAGTTTAATAAACATCTGGGTGTTTCTATGGTGTTTTTCATCACAGTAGTTGCAGCACCTTTATTTTACTTTCTTGCAAATATATGCATAATAAGCTGCATGGTGGGGTTCTGTACTCGGTGGCAATAGAATGATTTCTCCAATCTGATTTGAATTCACCAGGCAGAGAGAAAGAGACAAGGATATAAAATCCCATTTGTTTGAACGATACACCAGGCTGCTGCAGATTTAAACAATGCTTAGAACTAGCACAAACAACTAAGTTCTGTGAATTTCTTTCTAAATTGAAGAGCACATTCCTTTGGAATTTCTCTCTAAATTACTGTGTAATTTTCTCCACTCAGTGAGCTATATAATCATATATGGTCAAAACATTGTACTAGGAAACATGACATAAAATGTATTCAACAAAATCATGTCTTCATGAACCTGAATTTGCAGCAAGGGTCAGAAATGAAAATGGAAAATCCATGAGCTGGTGTTTACCTGGTTTTGGAGGCAAAGCAGGTTTTTCCATGGTAGTGAATATAGCAGCTGATCATAAAATGCCTTGTTTTCATGTCTTTTAAATGCATATTTTGCCATATTGACTAGATCAGAAACTATTCAAGTGCTCTCTTAGGTACCCCTAAAAAATCCTGACCATTGCTATCAATAGACTGGTTAAAAATAGTGTTTTGAATAAAAAGCGTGTGTGTGTGTGTGTCTGTAATTGTAAATAAGCTGCTTGTTGTATATGATTGAAATGGAGATGGATGTGAACCAAATCTCATGATTAGTCCTGATTTCTATCATCAGCTAAACGAATCCCAGAGCTGAGTAACACTGAACACTGGTGGGAAGAGAGAGTGAGAATGTGCATCTTACGAGCTCCTTTCCAGTTTGGACCAATTTATTCATAAAAATACTCATTCTTCAGCTGCTCCAGTAATGTTTACTGTGATCCCTCTGAAAAGAACTTATTCCATGAGAGGATCTCTCCTTTCCAAGACTTTCAGTCTTTTGGGATGAGACATAAAGAGAGGGGATATTTACATAGTCCTAAAAAGTTTGCTCTATCACTTAAACTTCTCATTAGAACAATAGGCAAAAACTTGCACAAATAGCACAAACAGAATTAAAAATGATTTGCTGGGGTTTGTGAAAAAATGTGCCATGTTTTCACTAAAGTTTTGGCCATGATGGGGCGGGGGAATTTTTGTGCAGATGACTACTGTAATTCATTTTAGCTGTGTTTGGAAATCATATGTGAGTGCCAAGATTAAACCAAACTATTTTCTAGGTGTACTGCATAGCCTAGTATTTACTATTTACAGTATTTAGCTATTGAAGCTAAAGAACAATACTGGCACAGGAACAAATGGGTACAAACTGGCCATGAGTGAATTTAGTTTTCTAATCTTCAGAGGAGGGAGTTTCTAGACTAGACTCCCAATGGGAATGGGAGGGATAGCTCAGTGGTTTGAGCATTGGCCTGCTAAACCCACAATTGTGAGTTCAGTCCTTGAGGGGGCCACTTAGGGATGTGGGGCAAAAATCAGTACTTGATCCTGCTAGTGAAGGCAGGGGGCTGGACTCAATGACCTTTCAGGGTCCCTTCCAGTTCTATGAGATAGGTATATCTCCATATATTACATATTAAAAAAGAATAGTGCGGGCAAAAAAACCCCTGGTTTTAAAAGGGAGCTTGATAAATTTATTAATAAGATTGTGTGATGGTGCTGCTTGCAATAGCAGGGGACTGGATTTGATGACCCAGGAGGTCCCTTCCAGTGCTATATTCTTCGGTAGTGTTCATATGTGTGTTTCATGCAATGTCATAGATCAGGGGTCGGCAACGTTCGGCACGCGGCTCGCCAGGGTAAGCACCCTAGCGGACCGGGCCAGTTTATTTACCTGCTGATGTGGCAGGTTCGGCTGATCGTGGCCCCCACTGGCCGCGGTTCGCCGTCCCGGGCCATTGGGGACGGCGGGAAGCCGCGGCCAGCACATCCCTCGGCCCGCGCTGCTTCCTGCCGCCCCCATTGGCCCGGGACAGCAAACCGCAGCGAATGGGGAGCCGCGATCGGCCGAACCTGCCGTGTCAGCAGGTAAATAAACTGGCCCGGCCTGCTAGGGTGCTTACCCTGGCGAGCCGCATGCCGAACGTTGCCGACCCCTGTCATAGATTGACTGACTGTTTTTGCTCAAAACTTTGACCAGATTTACTCTAATAGTTAAGGAACTTTGGCAAAACTGTTGGAAAACCTGTTATGAGAGTTTACTTGTAACAAAATATGGCGAGATGTTTGTAGTTTGGTGTTCCATTTTATAACATCCACACACTTCTTGTTGCATGTTAATAAATGTAAAGTAGAACTTGTTTATGGTTTCAATACTTTTGGCTTGTGCTCCCCCCCGCCCCGGTCTTTGCTTGGGTGGGGGTTTTTAGGCTTAGGCAACACCCACATCCCTGTGCAATATAATCACATGTGAATTATTAGTAGTTTGTGGCAGGTTATTCTGCATCTTTTAAAATATGGAGGCAAACCTTAAAATGTGCATGTGCATTTTGAAGATTTGGCCCATTTAATTTTGTGCCTAAAACATTAAAATGCTGCTAAGATTTTGAGAGATGTCAGGAAATGATTCAATGATCTCCAACTTTCCTATGTTTTTCAATTTATTATTCAGTTTTCACTTAGAGAATGGAAGAGAAATTGGTTGCATTGTAATCAAGTTAAATAGAAATCACAAGTAACCTCTGTTTTAAGCATTATTCAGTAGTGCATAAAAGGCTTATTCTTCACTTGGTAAATTGTATCATCTGAACACTTATTTTTGTGGCTAATCAAAATGAGACTAAACTAACGACAAATATGGCAAGAAGTGGCTGTTTGCTAATTTCCTCCTGTATTGTACTCTTACATGAAATGAGTCCAAAACCATTGAGAGAAATCACAAACTGTTTCAATTTATTAAATTATTAGAAGCAAATTTATTCTAGTGCTATTTGGATGTAGATACAAGGAAGTCCTTAAAAAATCAGTGCTTTTCATTTTTCTCCTGACTTACCAAGGGCTCATCAACATGAGAGCAATGATGACCATTCTGAAGAATGTTTTGATTGCCATTTTCCGAGGAAGCAGAGTTCACCCATTAATGTATATTTTGGTTTTTGTATGTTTCCTCTGTAACTAAAAATCAATTTTACATTAACACAAATCCTTTAGTTTTATTTAAAAACCCTCAAACATTTTAAGTTTTAAAGGTGAACAATGAAAGAACTAAACATGTATTTGGTTAAATGAAGATTTTAAAAGGATGAGATAAATATCTAGTGTACAGTGTATTGTATAGGCTTTGGCGATGGCTCAGCAGAGATAAATAAAACAGACACAAATGAGTTTTCATTGGAAAGATTCCATTTTTATGCACTCATCCTGTCTGTTTGGTCCTTTGGTGATCACTAGTCACTTGGACATTACGCCCAATACATTTTCACATATTCTTGAAGTTTTGCCTCTCTGATTAATGAAGGGTTAGTGTCTTAGCCTACATACTTCCTCTGTTGCCAAGAAGAAAAGAAATACCTTTCACTGAGATCTACAAGGTTGTTTAGGGGGAAGGCCCACCATTTGAGTTATTCGGTGATATTTGAAGAAACATTACTTGTACATATGGGGCTGGGGGAAGTGGAAACTGGGCCATTCAATGAAGTTATACTAGTGATGAACTTTAGTCACTATTTGCCTTTGTAAAGAGGGATTGACTTGGTCACAGGAGAGAAATGAGAGACCGAGTATAATTAAGTGTTAGCTGCAACTTTATTAACTCTTTCAAAACAATTTGAGAGTGAGGCTTAACAAGATCAACAACTGCCCTATAGAACCCAGTCCAGTTGGCTTCTGAGCTGACCACCTAGGCCCCAAGGAAAAAGTGTGGGGGAAGGGACCCACCCCTTAGTCAACTCCCTTCACACTCACCTGCAGTCAAACAGAGGGATATGGGTTCTAGCATCTAATATTCCCAGCCCCCCTTACCTAGTGCAAGGTTTTCAGGATCACTCGGGGGTACCTCAAACTGTGCTAGACTTTTTAGGCTACATTTTTTCACCTGCAATAGAAAGGCCTGTCCAGTCCCTTATGAGAGTTCAAGGCCCAAAACTACATGCCAAAGCTGTGACAAATTGAGCAATTTAAATTAAATTAAATTAAAATTAAGCACATCCATGAACTTAAACACAAGTAGTCCCATTGACTTAAAGTTAAGCATGTGCATAGGTATTGCAAGAACGGGGCTAAATGTTGAAGCTGGACTACAACCCTTTCCAAAATCTGGTGCAACTTGCATTTTTATTGACTTTCTCCAAGTTGTTAGTTAATAAATATAATCTGTTGACACTAATACTAGGCTGCACAGAAAACTGTAAATTAAATGGGAAGTATGGATGCAGTATTCTGGCTGACCATGATTTGATAGGAGCTTTTCAGAAGACAGACACTAGTTTAATTCCGATGACTCACAGCTTTTTTAGAAATTATATTTGAGCTTGGATTTTTTTGCAAAGTGTATTATTACCCAAGATTATTTTTAGACAATCATTTCTCAACATCCCTGTACCTGAACTGAAAGACTTGGAACCAGATATTAAATTGGACAGATAAGAAACCAGGAAAGAGATGATGCTTTTACATAGCCATGGGTAAGCTTAACTCAACATTAATTGTTAACTTATTAGTTTTCTTCAGTCTGTTAGAATTGCGTCTTACTTTGCTGGGGGGAAGGAGACAAACTCAAGAGTGGTTTAATTGCGGTATTTTTAAGGTCACAGAAACATTCATTATCCACAAAGCCTTGACTTTGACTAGACTTTTCTTTTTAACTTCTTAATTCCTTATTTTTAGATATTTGCAAGTATCTTTCAACAGAGTAGGAGCATACAGTACATTGGCTAAGTGCTAATATGCTTATTATAACCATCTCAGCATAATGGTGAAAGTCAAATAAAAAGACTGAATATTGAAGTATATAGACCAGGGGTCGGCAACGTTTGGCATGCGGCTCACCAGGGTAAGCACCCTAGCGGGCCGGGCCAGTTTATTTACCTGCTGACGTGGCAGGTTCGGCCGATCCCTCGGCCCGCGCCGCTTCCCGCTGCCCCCATTGGCCCGGGATGGCGAACCGCGGCCAGTGGGGGCCGCGATCGGCCGAACCTGCCGCGTCAGCAGGTAAATAAACTGGCCCGGCCCGCTAGGGTGCTTACCCTGGCGAGCCGCGTGCCGAACGTTGCCGACCCCGATATAGACCGTTCAAGATATGAAGTGGGGGAGAGTAGTCTGAATGCAAGGGAAGGTTTGGAAATAATGAAAGCATCTATGCACAGGGTTGAATCATTACATACACAATAAAATATAAGGATGCTCACAAGTACAATTTTGCCACTGACTGCTTTTTCAGAGGTTCTTCAAAACCCACCCAATCTCCATTGGTCTTTCATAAAATACGCAAGAAAATGGACTGTGCTTTCAACTTCAATTGTTCGCTCAAGTAAGAGGATCCTGCTGAGGCAGCAGAAATATTGATTTTTACATCTTTCTTCAGAGCGATTTCCTTTTGTGAGTTCAGACAGTAGCTTGAAAGTTGACCATTGTAACGAGCTTTTCATCCTATTCCGTTTATGGTTGAAGGTGATCCATTAGAGGCTTCAGTTTGATATATTAGTAGTGATAGTTTAAATTTACAGCAGTTTGTACAAATACATTGTTCAATTAATCTTTCAGAATAGTTTTCAGGAAATTAACAGTAGATGAATATAAATCCCAGTAATTTCATGCTTTGTACTGCAATGACAGTGCATGGAACAAAGATGGAATATTGCCATCAGATTACAATGGTTTTATTTTGTAGGATTGGGCAGATTAGGAAGAGGGAATAATAAAAATTAGCTGATTCATATATCTAGCAAATTGTAGCATTCATACCATTTATAGATTGATAAGAATTGAAGAGCCACTAACGTCTGAGGGCCTAATCCTGGCTGATGCTGGGCTTCTCCAACTCCCATCTAAATCACAAGGGCTTTGGGTGGTCATCCCCTGCCGGTATCAGAAGTTAATGGGGTCTTGCAGGAAGAGATACAGAGGGTTTGTGTGCAGCAAGCTGGGGTGTAAATCTACAGTATGCTAATCTGCCAGGCACTAGCTGGTTGTGCAGACTCTGCTCCAACGCACTGAAAGTTCTGCTTAAGAACACTACAGAAATTATAGTGTGCAGTAGTAGGGTCTAGACAGCCAGTTAGCATGTGGTAGGCTAGTGCACTGTAGATTTAGTACAAAGCAAGTTGAGATGTAAGTCTCCATGTGGCCAAGCCCTGATTAAAGACTTCAAACTTGGGTTTGCTAATATCTTGATGGCCAAAACTCAAAATCTTGTTCCCCTACCTCAGCTTCAAAGAAATAATGTGTGCTATCATTTCCAGGTGACCTAACTTATCAAATAATTTCAGCTACACTCGTAAGTGTATATTACTTTGCTAGCACGTTAGCTTTCAGTACCATCAAAAATGTTACTACAGTGGCAATAAATCAATATTTGAGAGACTGTGAACTAGTATTGTAATAGACTTACTCCTTAGACTTATAGTTTTTTCCTTCCTCTGAGTAGTCTTTTCTTCTAATTCCATATTACTTGTATATTTATGTTTATGGCTATATGTGTAGAGTCAAGGGAGTTTTATTTGTGTTTATATGATTGAAATTCTTTTATCTGTCTAAAGTAGGGGGAAATCATAGCAATCCAACAAAATATATTTCAAAATGCTAAACATATTGGATTGATGGTGGTGCAGGAATGCACAGACTAGTGTAAGCAAGATTCAAAGTGGGATTGGACAATTATATTGATGATAAAAATATCCAGAGTTATAATAGTTATTACTAACAGAAGAGTTTTAGAGGGGATATAAAAACACATGCTGCAGTGTTTAAGCACATCTATATTAGAGAGATCACTATGAAACCTTCATGGACACATACTATACCCCATCTGCCTACTGTGGGGTTTCTTGCATCTTCATCTGACATGTCTGGTGTTGGCCATGGTAGAAGATGCGAGACTGGACTGGATGAACCATTGGTCTGACCCAGTATGGCAATTCCTGTGTTACTGTATGTTGGGGAAATTTCAGCCACTATATAACTAGGGAGCAAGGGATGGAGGGAGGAGTCTTTCCATACTCACCTTTTGACTTGTTTATGTTGTTTTAAACTTAGGGAAGAAAGTCATGAGGGGAGTGACAAGCAACTCTCACTTCATTTTACAAATGTAGATACAAGATAGGATCTGATTCATATATGAAGAGACTCATCCATAATTAAGGCAAGGGTGATGATGAGGAGAAGGGAGAAAGGGGAGGAAGAACGATGGCCCAAATTGCCTAAAATCTAAAAGGAGAAAGAAAAATAACCCAACATGAGTTCAAAATATTTGGATTTAAGCAAACAATCTATAATTAATATGTATTTACACATTCCCTTAGAACTGCTCGATGTAAGGCTATTTAAAAAGCAACTTGTTTTGACATTAATACGTTGATGTTGTTTAGCATACCTATTTCCTAATTGCAATAAGATGCTTCAAACTGCGTGGTGGGGTTGATTAATGAACACCTCAGGTGGGTCGTGACTGCTGCCAATTGCTTAATTAAAAGATCAGCCTAAAAAGGGAAACTATACTTTGGGTTCAGGAAATAATTTGAGTTCTGTGTTTTCCCCACTAATACACAAACCTAAACTGTACCAGTTAGGCATAGTTCCCCAGTATCTTATAGGACGATAATATATTCATCATCAGTCCTGTAACATGGAACAGGGGAGGCATTGGGGAATGCATGAGGGGAAGAGATGATGCAATAGGAAAATGGATCGCTTTCTCCCCTTCACCTTTTGGGTTATGCATACATGGTTTTATGTGCTCACCAGAGAACAGGACTGTGATTATTGCTGGCTCTTTCATGAGGTGTGCAAGTAGTGGGAAGGCCACTCCAACTCTTCTCTTTCTGCAGTGCATCCACTCAAGAGCTAGGGACAATGTGGCCATGCTGTATATCAGGGGTCGGCAACGTTCGGCACGCGGCTCACCAGGGT
>NW_020698262.1:1513497-1513749 GCF_002925995.2 Terrapene triunguis | reverse complement strand
ACCTGCCGCGTCAGCAGGTAAATAAACTGGCCCGGCCCGCCAGGGTGTTTACCCTGGCGAGCCGTGTGCCGAACGTTGCCGACCCCTGATTTAGCACATAGCACCCGATTGGTAAGTAGATAACTAGCCCTTTACATTAATGTAATTTGGAATTAGATTATTTATTAGCACAATTAACAGTCTCTTCTATTGTTTTTATTTGCACAAGAATGACAAATATTTATGGATATACCTGTATAGTAATTGTTCAGT
>NW_020698262.1:1500830-1513397 GCF_002925995.2 Terrapene triunguis | reverse complement strand
GGCGAACCGCGGCCAGTGGGGGCCGCGATCGGCCGAACCTGCCGCGTCAGCAGGTAAATAAAACTGGCCCGGCCCGCCAGGGTGTTTACCCTGGCGAGCCGCGTGCCGAACGTTGCCGACTCCTGCTGTATATGATAGTACTTTTGTTTTTGGTTCTGCAAAATCCTATCTGCCATAGCAGTTCTCATCTAGGTGTCATTTCATCTGAACTTCCAAAGATCGAGTGGTGCCAGGGGGTAGATGAATAGTTTGGTTTTGGCTCATCTCTCACTTTTTGTGATTTGCTGCCATTTGATGTGGATTCAACAGTAAAACGAGGACCTACACATGCATGGAATTAAGTAGCAGGCTCCAACTTTTATAAAACGTAGCACCTCTCCCCTGTTTTAACCTGCCCATACTCTCCTGTATCAGGCATTTAACTGTTTCCAGTGCAAAGGTTACAGAGATCCTTAAAACCAATAACTAGCAACAGGGTTACAGGGCTTCTTCCCATATAAACCATAATGTGGGGTAGGCTCTTCTTAGCCTGCTTCCCCCTTTCCCCCCAGGACTCAGCTCTGAGTCCTAGCACCCTCTTCCCTCCCAACCCCCGGAAGGGGACAAAGGGTGCAACAGGTGGGGACCTCAGCCTGCAAAGGCCACAAGGTCTCACCCTATCACAAGAGCCCAAGGACCATCACCAAAATCTCAGGTCTTTTACCTCTATGAAACATTCATTTTATTCTCTTAACCACACTGGAAACCAGCCTTGTGGCATGACAGCGACTAGCTTCGTCATTCTCCACCCAATCACACTGCCTGATATAAAAACACCTACCTAGCAATATGTTGGTACCTCCATCTGACAGATGTATGCCATTGTTCCTGAAAACTTCTGGCTGATTGTAATTGATGTCCCTATACAGCAGCACTGAACCCTTTTTCTTCAGGAATATCTTGGTGACACCCTTATTTGCTTTTTTTTTCTAGCCTGGTCCAACTGGGCTGGGTTTGCTCCCAGCCTTATATGTCAGTGAGTGCAGGAGTTAAACTATAGGCAGTGTAAAATGAAGGCCTTCACCAGCCTCACTACCCAACCAACTGACTGTCGATTTACTATATAGACAATAGGTTGGTTGCCATACCAGAAGTGGACTTTCTTGTTCTGAAAGTTTTCTCCCCAGCTAGTGACTGCCACAGTATGGGGGGCAGGACATGAGGAAGGTGTTGTGTTATGTAATACACTGAGCTGCCCAGTTTTCTGCCCACCTCTGTGCACACCACTCACCTTGAAAGCCAATTCCAACAGTCTGTATGATCTGAGGCCTTGGATTCTACCTACAGCTCAGTCTTGAGTAACCAGTCCAAATGCCGTATTGAAACCCTCATATAACTCTTCCATGATTTCTAAGTCTTCCTTCATTTCCCTTCTTATGCTGATAAAGTGGTGGTGGTGGTGGGGGGGGGGGTTTGACCTCCAAAGGAGACATGACTGATGAGCACAAAATACCCAACCAGGAGCCACTACCCGGTATGCCATGTTTAGATGTCCCGTGACAACCTGCAGTGTTGCCTCAGAGTAATTTTCTTTGCCTCTTTGAGAGCCCATATCTGTGTCCTGATCTATTCCAACTTCTTTATAGGTAACCTAGAAACCCCAAACTGAGTCCAGTTCATTGCCCAGGTATGTTAAACTTTGGGGAGGACCTTCTGCTTTTTCTATGGCAAGTGGGGGCACTTGATCCCGCATGCCCCTGCTATGTCTGACCTATGCCTCCAGCCACAGTTCCTAGTCTATTTTACCCCAGGGTAGATCAGGCTCCTCTACTGTCTTCAGTCTAAATTCTCTTTTACATCTTAACTATGTTACCCTACCATATATAGCATAAGCCCTTGGGCCTTAACAGGTGAATTCTATGGCAAATGAGGGAGGGAAGCAGCTCTTATTTGCCTTCCTTGGGAAAACAATATGCAACTTCTAAGAAGAAAATAAAACTCCATTTGAACTGCATAAAAATTCCAGTTTAGTTCTAATTGATCAAGTGCTTGAGGACCTATTTGCAAGCTAATGAAATTGCAGTGCCAAAGGAAGTCTAAGAACTCAGTGAAATTTAATTAATCGGGTTGGGCATACTGCTTTCTCCTGGTATTATACCTGAGGCCATATGTACTAAAACATATGTACTGAAGGTGAGAGGTTAACGCCTTCAGCCCCACAGGCACAAAATCCAACTAGTTTTACCCGATATATAAAACAGTTTTTAAAACCTGTTGTCAAAAGGATAAATATAAGGGAAGAGATTGGGCCAGAGGGTAAGCGTGGTTAAAGTAAATACCAATTTAATAAGTACCATAGGGACATCACATAGAAAAATGAAAATACTACAGTCAGTTATCAGTCATGTATATTTGTGCAGTTTTTCCAGCATCTAGTTGTTTAGAAGAGGGAAATGGGGAGGAGAAATATTCCCCTGTCAATGTAATATCAAAGTATCAGTGTTAAAATACATCATCTGAAAGGCTGTGTGTGCATGCACTTTTAACTGCATTGTAAACTGTAAATAATGAGTGCTTTCTGGAGCTGGCTTGGATGTCAGATTTACAATACTATGAACATGCCAAAGCAAAGCTGGAATAATCCAAAACATCCATCAAACAAAATGTTCAATGTAGACTGCTACTTGATGTAATCAACATTCACAATTTCCTCTTTGATAAAATTCTGTTGTCATTCTGGGTATGTCACTAGCATTTCTGGATAAAATTATCAGCCATTGTCTGCTATTTTCTGGGACTGGTTTTGCATTGACAAGTGAATGCTTCCCATTTTGCATATAGAAAACAGCCATTTGCTCATGCAGTTCTGGCAGAGGGGCAGCTATCCAAATTCCCGTACAAATATGGAGTTTTCTTGTGCTATTTGTTTTCATCTTCTTTTGACTGGGCAGATAACGGAATGTGCAAAAACTGCAAAATCAGAAGTCTGGTTTGAGGCTGGTGGAAAATTTGACCTCTCGAAGTTAAACCCAAAGGGAAACATAGAAAATATGCTGTAAGACAGAGAAATAAGGCACTTTAGGTGGTTTCTTTCTCTTTACTTTTACAAGATTGTCAAAGTTGCCCAGAGCTTGGGATGAACTCTCTTGTTACAAAGTGGGAGAAATTGAAACAAATAGATAAGAGAGGAAAAGGGTCTCCCAAAGCAAAAATAATGAAAATAAGGAAGGATATCTCTTAGCCAGAAAGGTGACCTAGAATATAGCCTATTGACCTCAACCAAGTAGGTTTTTAGAATTGTGAACACAGTTACAAATGAACACCATTTTCAGAACTATCTAAAGTCTCAAGTAAAAGAAGCATAAAACTGAACCACTCCATGTAACCAACCACATTTAAACTAGGCAACGGACTGGGTGCAGGAACTTTAGGTTTTGCTAAGCTTCTAAGCAGGAATTTGGCAACTGCCAAATCACATGTGTTTCCTGTTGCACTCTTATTAGGGGTTTTATTCGATTAATTTAATTTTTATGTCTGTAAACTAAAGTAATGCTAATACTGGTTATTGCTGATGACAGTATGAAAAATTCAAACTGCAACCAATAAATGAGTAAAAAAATCCACAGTGATGAATATGTGCCTGCAACTGTTTACAACAAAGAAATTTAGAGAACACAAATAATAACCTTATCATAAGAACTATAAGTCAACCATATTGCACATATGAGGCCTGGTTCTCCTCTCACACTTTAATGGAGCTATTCCTTATTTATACTGGTATAAGAGAGAGAAGAATTGGGCCCAGGGAATATTTTAGACAGCTAGTTAAGCTAATAGATATACATTTTAATATTCAGTGGGCCAAATCCATGCCACTAATCTGACTCATGTGAGTGTCTTCATTGAAGTCAATTGGATTACTTATGAGAGAGAGGCAAGGCAGAACTGGCCCAATACGTTAGGTGTGGGTCAGTTAAGATTACAACAAAGAGACATTAACTTTGCTTTATTTGAATGTTGAACATTTAATATTGTAAACTTGATACTAAAATAACATATTTTGGTTTATGTGTAATATTTTTCTGTGCCTAATTTGCTTTGATCTTTTGGTATTTAATACAAATTAAATCATTGAACTTATTTTGTAAAAAAATAATAATTCAGAATACTTACTAACTCAAGACATGAATCTAGGTAGTAACAGTATAATTACTTTCTAATTGGTATGTGATTACATTTATGTTTGGCTGTCACAACTATAAAAGGTATCCTAATTGCATCTCAAAATAATGGTGTTACTCCATCATATTATCTTCTGCTTAATTGCATGGAAAATAAAGGCATTTAATTACTTTGAAATATGATCATCTGATTCTGGACATTAAAAGAAGAATTGGGAAAGAGATGGCAATTTCTATGAAGTATTCTTTTCAAAAACTTAGTTTGAAGGAAGACATTGCAGTGTAAGGGTACGTCTACACTACGAGATTAATTCGAATTTAGATAATTCGAATTTGGGAAACAGATTGTATAAATTCGATTGTGCGCGGCCACACTAAGCACATTAATTCGGTTTTTAACCACATTAATTCGGTGGTGTGCGGCCACACTACCCCTAATTCGAATTAACAAAATCAATTTTGGTGCTACTCCGCTCGTCGGGGTGGAGTACAGAAATCGATTTTAAGTGCCCTTTAATTCGAAGTAACTGGCTCCGTTGTGTGGACGGGTTAAGGATTAATTCGGATTAACGCAGCTAAATCCGAATTAAAGTCGTAGTGTAGACCAGGCCTAAGAAGAATCTGAAATTAAATTCCTAATAGCAAGATATTTCTGAACTCTTCCTTGTATACCATCAGCCTATTAACAGAAATATCTTTTACATAATGAGAGCAATTTAGTGAACATTTATCACTATCATAACTTATAATGTTTTGAACTACCCTACCAGTTCAATTTAGGATTCAGTAATGGTGCTTCATAGCCCAAAGGAAATGTCTGTAGTTAACCTAATGGTATATGGTAGTACCCAAGGGAGGTTGTAAAGTGTACACTAAGCCTTTTTTACCTGGATCCTTGATGCATTCTCCACCCTAGGAAGCAAGTTGAAAAGATATACAATTCCCCTGTGAGATGCTCTCACACTCAAGCTCTAACCTTCACAGTTGCTTTCATCTACAGACTGAAGACTAATGGACATTTTGAATTCCAAACGTCATGTGGGAATACCTGTTTCACAAAAATGGAGACATCAGTGATGTGTGCAGTTGCTACAGCTCAAAGCCTAGAAATTCTTAAAGCTCCTGAACACTCACATGAGGAAATTGTATTTGTGTTTCCAGTACTGAGTTATGGGAATTATTTAAGTGGTATTCAAAATCCTCCTGCTTTAAGAATTAGCATATTGCCATGAAGCACATGATCAATATTTTCAATTAAATGGGCCAGTTTCAAATACCTTTTACGTTTACTTATTCTTGGAAGCCAAAGCAAGAACCTACCAAGCAATCTGACCTTCCTAGTACTAGAGCACTTGAAGGCTGTCAATGCATAGATATTTTTTTCTAAGGTGTCTATGACCTAAAACAGGTTAGAAAGGTCAAATGGTTGGTGCATCCAAACATGACTGACTAGAGATGGAGTCGGTATTATTGTTTAACAAGCTTTCAGTACCGCTATCATAGGAAGGAGAAGAACTAGGAGAAGAGAGAAGTAAAATCATAATTTTTACTTGTGCTTGAATAGCTAAGGCACCCTCACCCCAACTGTTTCTGCATACCATACTTTAGGATAGATTTGCCAAAACAAGCTAGGATAGATCTCAGGTTATTCTCCATCACCCATGCAGTAATTGATGGTAGGCTTTAATTCTTGGAGACTCCAGGACAATCCTGGAAGTTGGTTTCCTAATTGATGGAAAGGAGGAGGAAGAAAATACATATTTCCTCCTAGTGCTGATTCATGCTTTGAATTGCAAGTTTCAGAGGGAATTATACTGTAGGGAAATTTTCCAGACTGAGTTTAAGCAAGGCTCTGTCTAAATACACAAATGTACTGGTTTACTAAACCATTTGAACAGAAACCACTTCTTTTAAAATCAATGTAATTAATGGTGCAAGTCCCTATATAGATGCATTGAAATTAATTTAAACCCATTTTAAGCCAGTTCAAATGTGTTCATAAAGGAGTTTATTACAGTTTAACTACATAAATTCAACTGATTTTAGTTAAATTAGTGTAAACCTGTTACTGGTTTAAATGACAAAGGTTGTTTGATTTGGTTCTCTTGTAGAGTTAGCATCAGCAGCAAAGAATGTGGGTAACTCAGATAAAGAACAGTAGTATTTTTTTGCAGAGCTATTAAGAAGTAATTGTTGCTTTTTCAGTACAATGTCTTTGCAGACCTATTCAGTAGAATATTGAGATTTGCAGACCTATCATTATAAAAATATCCTTTCACTGAAATAAAGGCAGGTTCATTTTCATGGAAACTACAATACCATTTTGAGCTGATGACAAAAGGCCCAAGCTATCCATATGCTCAGTAATGCTTAGAGACACTAGTTCATCGGTATTCTTGTTTCTGCTGCCTGTGATGCCAACATCGATGGTACTATTTCAATAGACTCCCTTGGAATTAGTGTTCTTTCTATTTCTAGGTTGACTGGGAGTCAAATGAGTAGAGAAGAATAAGAAAGTGGCAGAGAGAAACTGCTAAGAAATCTGACACAACAGACTACTCATGAGTATTCCAAAAATATTTAACCCCTGCGTACATCAGGTACCATTTTTGAATCACTAATTTCAAAAGTGCCGCCATTAAAACCAATGTCACCATTGTAATTAAAATGCAGTCAGCTAATGTGAATGTTTCAAGAGGAAGGTTAGCTGGTAGTTGAATCACTCTCCCAAGTCCCCCCTCCTCAATTCCATCTCCATCATACCCATCATACTCCAGGTGCACTCAAACCCTGCGAGACCCTTATCCTTTGCTTTTATTTTCCAGGTGTGAAATACTTCTCTCTCCAAAACTAAGGAGAAAAACCTCCTAAACCCAAGATATTACCCCCTATTTCAGTAAGTTCATGACCTCCCTCAATTCTCTTCCATGGGTGGAGGTTAAGAGGAATTCCTCCCTTTTTTTCCTCTCTCTCTTTCCGCTAGGTTAAGGTTGTATGCACCCACACCAGCCCTGACAGCTAACGAGGGCCTGAGAAGCCAATTAGGTCACCTGAGAGAAGGAGGGCTAGGGTTAATTGAGAATGAAGTCCAACTGGGGAAGGTTTGAGCAGCACTATATAGCCAGAGGCTGAAAGTAGAAGGGGGGCTGTAGGGAAGGTGTTTGCAATTGCTCCCTAAGAGATCTGTAGGAACAAGGAGGAAGATAGTAAGCTCTAGGATGCTGCTGTGGCATAAATAGTCTAGTAAGTGGCTAGGAGTGGGTGAAGTTGCCAAGGGGAGTAGAGTAGGCTCCTGAGATAAATCCAGAAGCAGACAATGGAAGATAGAGAGGGTGAATAGGAAGGAGTCCAGGGAAACAGCAACGGGATGGGGACTGAGACCTGGATTGCTGGTTCCTGGGGTAGAATCCCAAGTAGCAGGGATGTAAGTGTTCCTCTGTGCACCACTGGTATAGTGACACAGGGCACTGAGCAGAGGCTGAACACTGTCAGAGAAGGCATTTAAACAGTTGTCCTTTGTAACCCTGAAAGGGGTGGACTAAAAGATGACCTGGCAGGAGTGCCAAGTTTCTTGACAAGATGATCTCAGAGCAAGCAATAGGCAGCAAGGGGGTACCCAATGCACCAAGAACTAATTCCCAGACCTAGGCCCAGGGAGGCACAGTAGCAGTGAATGGTAATCCTGTTACACTTCACTAAAACTGTCCAATTTTATTTTTCTTTAAAAAAAAAATTACTTTAACCAAAACCATATGTTCTTGCATGTCAGGCTTAATCATAGTGCATTTTATTTTATGTCTGAGTTCTAAATAGGCGCGAATCAGGTGCATACTGACAGGCTTTAAAGTACAGTGTATATTACTGAAATAATGCTAGTAATTTATTAGTTATTATGCAACATTCTCTCACATATGAAACAAGCTGGAATTGCTAACTTGGATGCTTCATTCAAACCTCTATCAAGGAATCTTTATTTAACTTTAATTAATTTTTTTCTTAAGATAACTTGAGAAGATTCCAGCTTTCTTTGGTTTCTGAATCTGCAGCTGAAACCCATGCTTCTCTCTCATCTGTTCTGACTCATCCTCTTTCCCATCCCTAATAGCTTCCCCCTGTCTGCCCTTGAGTTATATATCATTTCTGAAATGCTGTATGACAGTACTTTCTTGCTGTGTTTTCAAAAAAGAAAAAAAAATGTCTGTTTATCTCTAGAACTCCTGGAAAAGAACTTTCAGTCCTAGCATTTTTGCTAGGTAGAGTGGCCAAGGGTGGATTCTGATCCTGTAATGTCAGGAAAAAAATGCTAGAGAAGGCTAATGGAGATAACTCCCTAATGACGGATCCAATCTTGCAAAGAGCTAAGTGTTTCTTGAGTTATCCAATGCGCTCAATTCCTATCAAATACAGAGAAAGTTGAGCATGACTCAGCATCTTGCAGAATATGACCTGACATTATTACCTTTTACCTTGCCAATTTAATATTAAGTGTTCAGATCCAGGGACAGCTTGGGCACCCTCAGGCCAAATGGAAGCAAATCAGTTCCAGGGGTTGGGGAATTACCCTAGGATTCAGAAGACCCAGGTTTGGTTCCCTGCTCAACTACAGACTTATTGTGTGACCTTGGGCAAGCCACTAAATCTCTCTGTGTCTCACTTCTTTATTTCTAAAATAGGGCAGTGCTAGTATCCCTATCTCACAGGGGTGTTGTGAGGTGCTCGGATACCTCACTAATGGGAGTCATATATATGACATCTGTGTGTGTGTGTGTGTATATCTATCTATCTATCTTTCTATCTAAATATGTATATATATATATATATGCGCGCACACACGGATCTGTTAGAGAGATGCCTACCCTTCCAGTCTCACTGATGGGTGGATAAGGGGTTTTATGGAATCTAGCATAAAATTGACTCAGCCTTACTTTTCAGTATAAAAGAATAGGATGTCCCTATGGGGTATGAATTGTACTAAGCATGTATTATAAGGGATAAATGTTGGGGAGAAGCTGCTGGTCACCAGCTTCTATTTCCAATTCATGGCCAGAAGGGACCATTCGATCATCCAGTCTGACCTCCTGCACATTGCAGGCCATTACATTTCACTGAGTTTGGCAAAAGCATGTCTTTCCGGAAGATATCTGGTCTTGATTTGAAGACATCAAGGGATGGAGATTCCACCACTTCCCTTTGTAGTATGTTCCAATGGTTAATCACTCTGATTGTTTGAAAAACAAGTGCCTTCTTTCCAATTTGTCTGGCTTCAGCTTGCAGACATTGGTTCTTGTTACTCTTTCTCTGCTAGATTAAAGAGCCTTTTACTTCAGGTACTTTCTCCCTGTGAAGTTACTTATACACTGTAATCAAGTCTTCATGATAAGCTAAACAACTGTGCTCTTCAAGTGTCTCATTGTAAGGCATTTTCTCCAGCACCTGAATCATGCTTATGGTTCTTTTAGATACTTTCTCCAGTTTCTCAGCATCCTTTTTAAAATCTGCACACCAGAACTATATGTAATATTTCTAGTATTGACTTCACAAATGCCACGTAAGAGGTAAAATCAACTCCCTACTCCTACTGACTACTCCCCTGTTTATACATCCAAGGATCACATTAGCCCCTTTTTGCCACAGCATTGCACCAGGAGCTCATATTGAGTTGCTTGTCCATGATGAATCTAAATACTTATGAGTCACTGCTTTCCAGGATACAGTCCCCAATTCTGTAGGTGTGACCTGCAATCCTTGTTCGTATACGTGTAACTTTCATTTGGCTGTATTAAAATGGATTTTGGAGCCCGCAGGATCATGATGGCCCTTGGACGCTCATCTGTCCCACATAAAACGGGTTTCCCATTCTGTTTCGTTTCACTAGTGGGTAATAGCAGAGTGAAACATCCACTCTTCCAGTAGCTGAGCTAAAACGTTTGGGGAGGACAGGGGTGACCACTTCTAGGTTAATGTGTGGGTGCCTTTTGAAGCCCACTAGTATAATTGAAGGTAGCACCCATTCTGCACCCCTCCCCCAGCTCCACCACTGCACTCTTCCAGTGTATTCTAGATATTTCTGTACTTGCACCACTTCTCCCTGCTTCATCCCAGTTCCCATATTTCCATTAACACATTCCTCTATAAGAAAGCAATACCTAAACTATGGTGAACAGAAATCCAAGACAAGAAAACCCTGTGAATAACTTAAAATGATTTGCTTGCTTCGGAGAGTGGATACAGGTGAGACTTTTCTAGGGGGGTTTGTGTTCAGTGATGCTCATGGTAACTTGATATCATAGGAGAAAACTGATTACCCTTCTGCAGCTGAACAAACACAAGTTATAGATTAAAAAATACTGAAATGGCACGGTGTGCTGTTTTTTATCAGCAATTTCTCATTCCTTCAGCCAACTGCTATAGGCCAGTTCTGTGTCGTGAGTGATTCTGTCTCTCCCAGCTCCTTCCAAAAGGAGTTATTAATCTGTGAGAGGAGGGCAAACTGCAGTCTACTGAATGAGATGTGAGACGTAAAGCAGTAAGACCAAACCTAGGCTAGAAAGAGCAAAGGGGGTATAAAGATGATGAAGAAAACAATTTCTCTATAGCACCTTTCAATCAATGATCACAAAATGCCTTTCAAATCTTCAACACTTCTGTAAGGCAGATAGCGGACAAGGAAGCCTAGGTACAGAAAGACTAGTTTGTGCTTATGCCACAAAATGTAGGTGATGCAGCTGTCAGTGTAAGAGTCAGAATCAGAGCCCTATTGTTCCATTTCAACCATATGATAATACTTCTTCCAACTTTTTAACCTGTGATATCTGGATTCTCTTTAACCATGCTTATCTGCTGAGAAAACAAAAAGGAGAAGCTGGAATGACTAGGTAAAATGAAATCTAACAATTACCCTTCTTCCTAAGGAATTAGCAAGTCTTATTTGATGTTGGTGAAAGCAAAGGCCTCTTGCTGCTTTGCATTAAATGCTGAGGCAGAGCAAACATTATCTTTTTATGGATTTAATTTACTGTTACCCAGATCCCAGTGATTACAGGTGCTCTTTGAGGAAAATCACAGAAGTGCGTGTCACTTCTGAGACTGAGAGTTACATTAATAAGGCAGTCATTAAGTAACATGGCTTTTGTCAACAAGCATGACATACAGTATTTCAGCATGGATCCCATTGGTATTTCAGTTCTTCACAGCTCTGCCTGAACAACCCTAAACAAAAAACTCCTTTCTTTGCTGCCTGTCCCTGTAATGCCTAAAGATTCTAAAGGAAACTACAATTTTCTTCAATAAGAGAAAACAACTGATCTTTGACTGAATGAGGAGTACAGTATTTGGCCTTAATGGAATTAATTAGGATCTAGAAGAGGAATATCTAGCAATGAATGGCCAAGAATATTTGATAGTTCCACAGACAGATTATAAAATATCTACTCCATTGGTGGCCTCAATAAAAATGTAACACTTTATAATAGGGAAAGTCAGATATTAATAATAAAAGAGAAATCTATATACAAGTAGCTGTTTCCTGAAAAAGAAAAAAATCTGTGGATCTCTTTGTGTATTTTCTGCAGAAAACACAAATAGTTCATCTACTGAAAGTAAGGCAAGAGCTTCTTTAGGAGAGCAGTCTTCCACAACCACGTAATGTACCTGTTCTAACTCTTCCCCAGTCTGCTAGACCACACCCTCTAGCTGTGCATACTTCCCCTTTAGCAGTGAATAAGTGGGTGCTCATAATAAGCAAGGGGAGCATAGACTGTTTCTGTTGAATTCTCATTTTTTTCTTTAAGTTTTAGTTCGGTATCATGATTCATAAGGGCCAATGTTCCCTGGAGGGACTGTTATTGGTGGGACACCAGGAAAACGAAAATGAGGGACTTTAGGCTGGAAGCAACTCAGCCACATGGACAGAGAAGTCAACCTAGTTTAATAAAGTTACACTTGTTAAACTTAACCTGCATTCATTATCGACTTCCTATGAAACATTATCACTTGTCCCAGTTTATCCCATAGTCATGTGCTGTTTTGTATTAACTTGTATAATGAGCTCCCAGTACAGTGCTGGGGCAAAAAAGAGCTAATGCAATCCTTAAAAAGAGAAATAGTGAATAGGAATAGGGACGTGATTTTACCTTTTTATATATCATTGGTGAAACCAGTACTGGGATAGTGAGTGCATCCAATTCTAGTGTCCTTAAAATATGTTGAAGAATTGGACAGGAATTTATCATGACTGACTATACTAGGTTTTTAAATGACATAATAGAAAATCTAGATGTAATGCAATAATCCAATAAAGCAAAAATCAGTTTTTGTTAAGTAGTGGTCCGTTACTTTAGTCTCTAACAGGGCCGGCTCTGGCTTTTTTGCCGCCCAAGGCAAAAAAGCCTCCGGCCGCCCCCCCCCC
>NW_020698262.1:1460697-1500430 GCF_002925995.2 Terrapene triunguis | reverse complement strand
TGGAAGGAGGGCGGCGAGCCCCGGCGGGGGCTCGGCTCTCTCCCCCCCGGCGGCCAGAGCGCCGGGGGCAGGGCGGCGAGAGGGCGGCGAGCCCAGGCTGGGGCTCGGCTCTCCCCCCGGCTGGGGCTCGGCTCTCCCCCCGGCGGCCAGAGCGCAGGGCGGCGAGCCCCAGCAGGGGCTCGCCGCTCTCCCCCTGGCGGCCGGGGGGAGGGCGCGGGGGGGAGGGCGGCCAGAGCGCTGGGGGGAGGGCGGCGAGCCGGCTGTGGCCCCGCTCTCCCCAGGGGCCGGAGCGCCGCGCCGCCCCCCTCCAGGTGCCGCCCCAAGCACCAGCTTGGGTGCTTGGTGCCTGGAGCCGGCCCTGGTCTCTAAGTGCTTGTGTAAACATTATTAAACTATCATATATTGTATCCTTGTCTTACTCTCTAAAAAGTAGATTTGAACTTAATTAACTGGAAATAACAATCCCATTTTAGTTCACTCTATTCTTATAAAAACTTTAAGCACTCCAATCTGCATTCTTCTTGAAGGTAAACAAATTCCTCACATGGACTTTCTGACTTAGACTTTCGTGTTGCTTAGATACAGCTGGTGTTCTTCAGATAACCTACTGCAATGTTGTCAGCATGACTATTTTGTCACATTGATTTAAAAATGCATTATCTAGAAAAACAGCTCCAACTTTTGCATAAGTAAAGTATGGAGACAAACATAATTTAAACCAATTAGCTTTTTACAAGAGGTGCTAGTTTCCCAATATCTCACAAAATAGACAGATCTTAAAAAATTATGGTTGTCTACTAATGGCAATTAGGCAACTTTTTAATAGTAATATGCTAAGGTGTGTCTTTCCTCTTCTTGGATTATTTATATGAAGATTTACCTGTCAATTTAAATTCCATGGGTTATAAAAATTAATAATACATGTTGCAAATGTGTAAATTGCTGCAAGATATTAGGCTTTCTGCAATCAGCAGTGTTACATGTCCCTTTTAGGTTAATTTAGCTGTTATAGTAAATACTGTATTTTAAATCATTAATAAGATAAAGCCCTGAGACTTAGAAAACACTATATTCTACTGTAAAGGCCCAAAACACCATGGACCAGATTCTCCACTGACTGCAATTTAACTCCATTGGTTACTAGGGTCACGCTCAGGAATGAAATCCAAACGCTGAAGATGCTGATACAAAATACAGTTTTTACCCATTAATTTAGTTATTAAACTTCTGAATTTCATCAGAAACCAGTTTCCAATAATGACATTTGCCAGAAATATGAACTAGTCTTAGAATGTCAGCCAAAACACTGGCCAGAAAAAAAAAAAGTGGAAAGTTAGAAAGCTAGATTTTGCCTTTAACTGAAAACACTGCAGAGTCTTGCAGCCAAGAAAATTCTGACGGCAATAACAGCAAATCTCTCAGCAGTGTTGGATGTGTAGCACTGTACAATCTTATTCAAAGTATAATTAAGTTATGGAACTCACTGTAAACAAGATATTATTGGAACCAAGAAGATAACAGTATTCAAAAAAAGTTACATTTGCTGGGATAAAAATATACAAGGTTGAGAAATAAACTTCAGCTATAGGCAGTTTATTTCATAATTGTCTTTTATAATTGTCATGCATCTTCCTGTTAAACATCTGGTACTGGCCATTATCAAAGACAGGATTTTAGAATCTACAGATCCCTTCTCTCAGCTATATTTTGGTTTCAAGTCTCTTCCCCAACCCTCCCACTAAAAAAAATAATTATATATATGGTGGAATTTGTATTCAAAGCTATTGCTAATCTCTTAATGATCTAGTAAGCACTACTTCAGTCTGCCTTCTAAAAGTCTAAACAAACTGCCATAATTCACCATTCAGTCTTGCCTCAATACATGGCGCACTTCATGCACACCCTATACTACTTATACAACGTACATTTCATATGTGTTTAAAAGATTGAAATTCACGATGGGGTCAAACTCTACACTTACTAGATTTGTCGGAGGAAGAGTGAACCATCAGACAAATTATAATTAACTCTCAAGCTCAAGCTGCTGAGCTTTGAGAAGCATTTTCATTAATGTTTGCAACTAGGGCAATCAGTTTACTGCAGCTCTGTTAATACACCATGCAGGAGCTGAAATATTGTTGAATAGATGGGTTCAGCTGCAGCTTTTAGTATGAATTTCTTGTGGACATGTAACCCCCACATTTGGGCCTGTTTGGCAAATGTGGGGTTTGTGGTCAATAATGTATGCATGGAAAAGATGAAGCTCAATCCTTGGCCCCTGTTCTGTGCAGCAGCACAAAACATCCGGCAGTTAGAAAGCTGCATTAAAGGGACAGCAGAGGGTTTTCCCTGATTCAAGTGAATTGTTGTGTGGTACAAAGCCAGCAGAGGCTGTGGGGAGGAAAGAGAATTGGGAAGGGAACTTCCCAGGAGAGGGGTGGGGTAGGTTGGGGTATAATGGAGTACAGAGGGCTTTGGGAGATTTCAAGCCACCACAATGGTCCTCAGCAGCTGACATAATATAGGGCAGCCCTGAAACTTCTCTGAGATTAGTGCAAGGCTTGTTTTGGCTCCTCACTAGCCCAGGAATGAAAGAGCACAAAAGTGGCTTAGAACCACCTTCCCACTCTCTCGTCTCTCCCCTCATCTCAGCTACACAGCTGAGCCACTGAGGTACAATTTCAGATGCCAGAAAATAACTTTGCTGAAAGTTTTGCCTTAGTAAAGATTGCAAGATTTCACCTTGGACTGATTGTTGGAGGAACACACACTGTTAGGGTTAATTCATGTCTGTAGACCAAAAGAACATGTTTTGGTAGATATTTTTGTTGTTATAACTCTGTTTTTGTCAGGTGTCCTTCCCCCAAGAGGACAGGACTGGCAGGATCGGTTGAATGCCATCTCAGAGGAGAAGCTTTATTATTGGGGACAGATAAGGGGTTACCTGGAAACACAGAGAGTTGGAGTTACATTGCTGGGGCCATGCCCCAGGTTTAAACTGAGCATTAGAATGTGCATCAAAGACTGGCATTTAATAACTGCATGCACATTCCCTGGCACAATGCTGAATAATGTGTCATATTTTAACAAAGCTGAGGCTGTTTGCTTTTACCATATTTAGTAGTGACGTGGGTCTTATTTAGCCCATCCTAAGTGAGCAGAATGGAACAGCAAGATTTCTGTATAATCCAAGAAAGGTTTATACAAGGTATATTGTTTGTTTGTTCTCTATCACAGACCAGACGGTTACACTTTTGTGAAACTTTAAAAAAAAGAACAAACAAGAAAACAGACCTGTTAGTGGTACATGAAAAACAAGCCACATTCAAACTCCTTTCCAACCTCTGCAGGGAAGCAATTTGGGTTAGGGGCTATATTTATATTATATATGCATATAGTTTATAGCACAGTTGGGCCCAGAATCCCAAAGGGAGCTTCTACATGCTGCTGTAATAGAAATAGTAGTAATAAAAAAAATAATAATAATAGAATTAACTGCCATAATTAGTGACAAAATATTTTTCTCACTGCCAGCTGGTAGGAAATTATAATAAATATTTCCATCCGGCCACATTCTTGCATACAAAGACTTTGTTATGTAGATACATATATCTGCTTTTTCTTACCTACTTTATCTGTTCATCTGCTTCAGTGACCTTACTGATACAAAGCCTCGTAAAGTGCTGAACTGATGCTGGTAGGCACAGGGGGTGAAACACATGAATTTGTTTAACGAGTTATGCTTATACATTTACACTAGCATCGATGTTACTGAGAGACTGTTATAAAAACAGGTATCAAGGTTGAGGTTGTCATCATCTCTATAGGAACTGCCTGCATGCCTTCTCTTTCCCCGGCTTTATCACAGTTGGGTGATTAAAAAAAAAATCCCAAACACAGATTAAAAATAAAAAAAAAAGGAAGTCCACAGATTTCCCACTAAATCTCTGATGATGATGAAAATGGTTGCTCATTCAACTCAAAATGAGAGAGATGTTGCTACAGCTCAGCTGCATGGAGTATTGTGCCTGTTACTGTCAATGGGGCCCAAAATGTTTCTTCACAAACAGAACAAGCTGTTAGTGTTATTATTCCTCCTCCACGATTACTTAAAAATATCATTCTCCACCTCCAGAGTTAGAACTCAAGACATTTACTATAAATAAAAGCTTTATATGGAAATACCAGGAATGTGTTTTCAACCCTCAGGCAAGTATGCGGTACCTATGTCTGCTCTCAGAGATGTGGACAAATGAGATCTCCTTCTGCTGAGAAAGTTTAGAATCTAGTGGAAGGGACAGAGAATGAGGTCAGAGTTCTGGGGTAAAGGTTTCACACAAAGGTGGAGTTGTAGGCAAAGGATTTGCACATAGAGTGGCAGTGACTGACTGACAGTCATTTGGTCAGAGAGCAGTCAGTTAAATATTGTGCCGTCCAACATTCAGTGAGGAATAAAACTCACAATCACATGTAATTCTGTAACACAAAGAAGGGTTGATTCCTTCAGACTTTTGTGCACATCTCAAATGTAATAAGAATGGATACAGGGTGGAAATTGACTATTATAAAGCAAGGAAGACAGTAAAAAATCTGAGGGGGGAAACATTAGCAAAACAAAGTAAAGAAAGGTAAGTGTAGAGCACCAAGGCTACAGTGCACTACAGTACCCTTAATATTACAGCTGAAGAGAAGGTTAGCAACAGTCCCCATACTAGGAGATCCAGCATTAGAGAATACATAAGGCCCTTCATTTTTACTTTTTATGGATTTTTACTGAAAATTTCCTAGGTTTTAGGGGAAAAAATGTTTTTTACTGATTTTAACCCAAATTTTTGACAACTCAAATACATGAAATACAGATTATGTTTAAAAACATCCAATCCATTAAATTATGTAGATGTTTGTTAATAAATTAGTTTAAGTGTAAATGCCTGTCTGTAAAGCTATGTAATGGAATTTACACACACATGCGGGCACAGGCATATGCGGGCACAGGCATATGTGTATATAATCTTCATGAAACAAACCACAGCATTAAACTGCTCTTACTCTCACCTTTCTCTTTATTGTTTTCTGTTCTTATCCCCCAATATTAACCCCATATTTACTAAGACACCTGTGAAGTTAATATTTTTGCACTGACATTCACCCTTTTTAAAAATGTTGGTAATGTAAATTCACACGAAGTTTTAGACAAAGTAAAAGCTGAAAACAAAGGGCTTTAGATATAAGCAAAAGAAATAGAGAGATGAAGTTAATTCCATTAGCTTTTTGGATGGATTTGGGAAATAGAAAGAAAAACAAGTGAAAACCAGGATACAGATCAGTGCAACTTTATTTTATATAATGCTTTTCAAACAAACTGCAAGCCAGAGAATTTTATGGAACAACTTTAATAGTTACACAGTTAAAAATAAAATTGAGTAGTACAGAGCAAGAAATTAAGAGGTTCAAAAAGGGAAATATGATTTTAAGGTACTATCTGGAAAGTCTAAAAGGCTGGAATAAAATAAAATATGGAGTCCACCACTTACTACTCTATTAGCTTAATTCAAAAATATCACATTGTTAACGAAACTGACAGTTTCCAATTTCACCAGCTTTAGCAAAAGATGAAAACTTGTAATTTTCCTTTTTAAAAAGTGTCTTAATAAAATTTGGAAATTTTGTCCTGTGCTTTCTAATTAAGGTGAATGGAAAGTGATTGCCCAGCAGTTTGAAATAACTTTGAAATGCTATCACTACCATTTTGATGCAGTGGAATTTTTTAAAGGGAGTTTACCTGCTGTAGATGTAGGATCTGCAATACAATGTTGTAAGAATGAACGGTAATATCTACTATCACCATACTCTGTATTCCTAACAATACTCACATGCTAGTGCTGCTTAGGACAGCCATGTAACTATAAACGTTCGGATCAAGAGGCCAACTGCACCTCCACAGTTATTTTTGTCCTGACCCAGCTAAACAGCTGCTAGCTAGTTCTATGTCTCTCCCATAGCTCCATCCTGACGTGAACTCGGGCTGGTTACTTTCACTGTATCACACTGAGAGCTAAGTGTTTTGTCTGTTTTGGTATTTGTTTAACTCCCACAGCTGTTAGTCACCTCCATTAATCCACTCTGCTCTAGCTCACATCTAACTCGTTCCCATCATGAATTCCCACGCAGACTGAATCCCCTGTTAATATAGATCCTCTTTTTATGGCTCTCAGTTTAAGCTGGCCTGTTACAAACTACCTTAGCTACCTTCAAAAGACATTTTTTCAGGAGAGTTGCTCACTTGCTTTCCTGCACTCAGTCTGACCTTGTCAGCAGAATCACCGGATTGCACAGCTCTTAATTAGTCACAAAAGGAGTAATGGACTATTTGACTGTGCTACCCAGTCCTCTCACTTATGTTTGTGTCTTCTTCCAAACAGCATGTAACAACAGCCCTACTCCCATCTGTGAGCTACTGTCATTTGTGATTTTTATAGAATCTTGTCTATTTTTTGGCTTCCCTTATAAGAGATGTGTTAATTTGTGAAAAAGAATTTAAAATTAAAACTGTGAAAGCATGGGGGGAAATCCACCTGCTGAGCAAGAAGAAAGTCAGGAAGCAAGAGCTTTGGTTGAGTTGGCGGCACAGTATTTGCTGTGTGTGTTGGTTGGCTGGCTGGTTCTGGATCTGGTCCTGGATTTTTCCCTGCTGACAGCTCTCTGTCTCTGAATTCACATCTTACCAACTGGAGACTGTTAATGTTATCACTGACACCATCCAGGGCTGCTGATGGTAGTACCTCTCACAGTAGAGAGATCAACTGAAGATCATTTCTGAAGTGAGGGCAGTTTGGTTGAGGGGAGAGAATCAGTATATGATAAATAAAGAAAAGAAACAACTTCCTCAACAGCAAGCCTAATATCAAATTTGAACCTTTTTAGATTAAAGAAGTTCCCTCTCTTGGCCCACCATATCCTTCCAACCTTTTGTTTAAATCTGTATTTGGGTCTCAGCTGGTCTAACTGACCCAGACACTGTCTTCAGATCTTGCACATTTTAGGGATTGACAGGTGTAGATGGAAACGATGCATTTTGGGGTGGCTCTAATTCAAGGAAGCTCTGCTCCACTCCACATAGGAATAGCCATACTGAATTAGATTAGTGATGCATCTAGGCTTGTAGCCTCTCTCCAACAGAGGCCAATACAGCAGTGGTGGGCAACCTGTAGCCCGCACCGCTTCCCACAGCTCCCATTGGCCGGGAATGGCAAACCGCGGCCACTGGGAGATTGTGGGCAGCCGTACCTTTGGACGGTCAGTGTAAACAAACTGTCCCATGGCCCGCCAGTGGATTGCCCACCATTGACTTACAGGCTGTTTCTTCTCTCATAGTGGTGTAAATCAGAAGTAAATCTATTAATATTAATGAGTTACAACAGTGTAAACTGTGTGAGAGGAGAATTTAACCAAGTTACTTTTTTAAGGAAAAGGAAGTACAAAATATAGGGAACCCCTCAGAAAAGACATGGACCATTTCACTTTTTGTTGTTTTTCTTTCGTTTTCTTGCTGTAATTTCTCTGGCTTGTTATAAGTTACTTTTGAGTGCTCAAACGTAGAATTGTGAGGGGTGAAACAAGTGCATCACCACCAAACCCAGTGGAAAATTCTGTTTAAGGGGAGAAAAGAAAAAAAAATAAACATTTCCTGTTCTTGTCTCCAGTTGTTAATGAAAACCATTAATGATGCAAAAAATATCACTTCAACATAATAGGCATTTGCTTTGGCAGGGGACACTAAACTTCTAGCAAGGACAACTTTGCCCAGTGGGCTGAATGTCATCTTTTTTTGTTGTCAAGTTTAACTGGCAAACACTGAGATTTCAGCTAGGACCAAATTGATAAATCCTTTCTTAAAAAATACAGGTTTTGCGCATACATACTTATGCAGCAAAAATGGGTTACATTGCACAAGTCCACTGAGTTGTCAACTCTGCTAGCGGCATATTGTGACCCAGGGCAGCAGAGGACATGGTAGTCTTTCTTTACAGTTGTGTCTGCTGGTTAACCCCAGGCCTGGATGGTTATCAGGCTGATTGGCTTCAGTGTGGAAAGACAGGAGAGGGATTATAAATAGAGGGGGTGGGTAATGGTTTTCTAATCCCATGAACATTTTCAAGAGTTTGAAAAAAAAATTCCCATCTAAAATTAGGACAAAAAGTAGAAATCTAAAATATTTGGTGAACAGAGAACCTGATTTTTGTTGTTGTTGTTATTTCATGTCTATTAAAATATTTCATTTAATTTTGAAATATTTCATTTTGATTTTGACCTCTTTTAACCTCTTTTGTCCACTCTAATTACCTTAAATTTCAAAATGAAAAGTTGTCTTACACCAGTAAACTGAAACGTTTTGCTAAGAAAATGTCAAAATATTTTGTTTTGACCATTTTAACTCTTTTTTCAAGTTTGGAAATGAGTCGAACTCGACCCTGTTTTGTAACCATTTTCTGTTTCAACAAGTCAGCCTTTCTGATGCAAAATAATTTGTTGATCAATTGCAGAGGAGCTGTAATTGCAAAGTCCCTTTGCTTTTGGGCCCCAGAGATTTTCAGTGAGGAGTGCAGAGGCTTCATGCAAATAAGAGCCTCACCGCTTTTCTCTAACGTGCCCTCCACTATTTTCAGTTCATTTGTACTTGCAATATGGTTCTGTAAGTTAGTGTAGAACTAGGAATCTTCTGTGCAGAGATTGATAAAACAAAAGAAGTTCCTAGTAAACAAATGCTGCATGGTCCGGTGGTTACCTGCGGAGGCTGCAGTTGCACTTCCGTGCAGGGAGTGAGGTAGAATCTCTGTGGAAGTGAACATAAGAACGTCCATACTGGGTCAGACCAAAGGTCCATCTAGCTCAGTATCCTGTCTTCTGACAGTGGCCAATACCAGATGCCCCAGAGGGAATGAACAACACAGGCAATCATCAAGTGATCCATCCCCCGTTCTCATTCCTAGCTTCCTGCAAACAGAGGCTAGGGACACCATCCCTGCCCGTCCTGGCTAATAGCGATCCTCCATGAATGTATCTATTTTTTTTAGACCTGTTTTAGTTTTGGCCTTCACAAGGTCCTATGGGAAAGAGTTCCATAGGTTGGCTGTGTGTTGTGTGAAGAAATACTTCCTTTTGTTTGTTTTAAACCTGCTGCCTATTAATTTCATTTGGTAACCCCTAGTTCTTGTGTTATGGAAGGAGTAAATAACACTTCTTTATTTACTTTCTCCACACCAGTCATGATTTCATAGACTTCTATCATATCCCTCCTTAGTCATCTCTTTTCAAGCAGAAAAGTCCCAATCTTATTAATCTCTCTTCACACGGAAGAGGTTCCGTACCCTAATAATTGTTGCCCTCTTCTGAAACTTTTCTAATTCCAATATATCTTTTTTTGAGATGGGTGACCACATCTGCATGCAGTATTTAAGATGTGGGCATATCATGGATTTATATAAAGAGGCAATATGATATTATCTATCCCTTTCTTAATGATTCCCAACATTCTGTTAGCTTTTTTGACTGCCGCTACACATTGAGTTGTTTTCAGAGAACTATCCACAATGACTCCAAAATCTCTTTCTTGAGTTGTAACAGCTAATGTTTCTGGGGATGGGAGGGATAAGCCATCAGGATTGGATTAGATCTCCATGACCCGGCTACAGCACCACAGAGTTTTCACAGAAGTGGCAGCAGGAATGATAATTTGGCCCTTGGTCAGCTGTAACCTTATATCGTGACAGGCTTCTGTTCTTGATTTTGTAAGCAGACAAACTGGGGGGGAAAATACAGCTGAAAATGTATTTTGTCAACTTCTGCCTGCGTGTAGCTGGATTCTCATGATTTCATTGAGCCGAAGTCTATGAGTAGAATTTGGCCCTTGCTGGGAACTGTTGCATGCATATGATTTATACTGAGGCTGGTCTTCAATCCTACTGTAATGTTGCTGTTGTGGGTGACTTGGCAAAATGAAAAGAAAGTTGAGGCTATTAATGGAAAGATAAACTCTCAGAATCTGTAATGCCAGACCGGCCCTGTGCAAACATGTGAGTGAAATCCTTACTCACATTGTAAGTGGGCCCAATCCTGTGACCTGTATTCATACGAACAAACCATCTTCATGCAAGTATTCATATTTCAGCAAACACAGCCTCTCTGAGTGAGCATTGTTCATGCAAAAGTAAAGCTCCCAAGACTGAACATATATTTTTATATAAGAGCTAAGAACATCAGAGTTAAGAACCTTTCTTGTTTTCACTAGTTTGTATCTTTTCTTATACCTATAGATCTATATTAAAGGTGTAGGGAAATTATAAAGTCATGTTCTTCTCTGCTATCCATCCACTAGCTTAAATTTTGTTCCAAAATGAAATTGTAATAGATATTTGTAATCAATGTGTTTTTTTCTTATTATAAAGATCTTCCATTCCTAATTGCTTCAGTGTGATTGAGTTATGTTTCAGAAATCTTGTTAGATAGGAATATTATTATTTTAAAACAGGTTTTGTAATACATAAGTATTCAGAATGCCAGTAACATATAGATTTTAAAAAATCCTAAATTCTCCTCAGCCATTCTTTCTAAAAAGCTATTAGTTTTTCTGCAAGAACCTCCTTTTTTCTCTGTGGAATTGTCCATAAAACCAAGTATTGACAACTGATTTTTCCCAACATCTGAACATTGTCATTACCCATATTTAATTTAGAGATAATATGTTTTTCTCCTTCTCCTGTACCGTAAATTATCTGCTTTTCAGTGTATTAATACAGTAACTACAAGTTAATGGACTATAAATCTATTTCATGTGGATTAATTAGAACATGCCTTCTGTGCTCCTATTGGTTGAAAATGCATGGAGTCAAAAGGGCAAACACATTTACTCTATCATCTGTCTAAATCTGTGGTCTAGCCTGCTTTTGTCTGCTGAAGAGAGATCTGAAAGAGGTTTGCCCTCCGGAAACTTATTAGATGTCTGTTTTTGATCTCTGTTGAACGTTTTTTGTTTTGTTTTGTTTTTTTTGTCTTTAAGTAAATGATAAGCATGTATTAAGGAAATCCATGTGGAAGATCTGTGAATCTTTTTATACGTAATACATATCTACCTCACTGCAAATCGTTGCCATTCATGACAATGTTCCCTCTATTTGGAAAGGTGATATGTGAGGGCATACCTGATGCCACTACAGTACTTTCAGAATTTTAGTCTGGCAATAATTGGTGTCTTTCTTGAAGGCCCAGTTCCTGAATTCAGTTGATTACATGAAAATCTTAGCTTCCATCAGAAAAAGAGACAATGGGGGTGAAAACTTCTTTTTTTATTGACCTACTTCAGTTGGTGAGAGAAACAACCTTTTGAGCTACACTGAGCTTCAGGTCTGGCTGAAGAGCTTACACATAAGAACTCTGTAAGCTCGAAAGCTTGTCTCTCTCACCAAGAGAGGTTGGTGCAATAAAATATATTATCTCATCCACCTTGCCTCTCTAACATCCTGGGACCAAAACAGGTACAACGCTACTTACATTTTTTTTTTTAAATGTACAATTCCAGTCCTTGTTGTTAGACCTAGAAAATGTAGACCCTTAAAGATTAGAAAACCAGAAGTCAAATAAAAAGACCCCAAAATGCATTACTCTGAAAAAATCTCATCATTTTAAGACAGTCTCATGATTTGTGGAGGCCTAACTCATGATTTTTGAATGATTGAGGATGGCAATACTGTTACTGCTACTTTAGTTAGCTGAAAGTGTGTGGAGCACTGCAGTGGTCATTTAATTACAGACCAGCCACTTTTCACTACCCTGTTAAAGCCGTATTTTATTCAGAAAATATTAAAAAAAGTGAAAAGTGAAAAACATATATTTTATAATACTGGAAAACATTCCAGGAGAAAACAGTCAAGGTTAAGGCATCAGGTTTATTTTATGGATAAGAAAAAAACTGAGGAATGATGACATTTCTGATGACAGATTTTCAACAGGTTAGACTCTGAGGGCATGTCTACATGGTGATTTAGTGTGCGCAAGCTGGAGTAAATCTACAGCGCTCTAGCCTGCCATGTACTAACTGTCCATGGAGACTCTGCTGCCTCACACTAAAAGTTCTGCAGTGAGCTTTGAATCTACTGTAGATTTATACCCCAGCTTCCCGCAACACTTAATGGCTACCTAGATAAGCCCTCAGACAGCAAGAAGACGAGTTCCTAGCATGAAGGTACTTGGACCCTCTCAGAATCAGTGGTAAAATCCTTACCCCATTGAAGTCAATGGCAAAATTCCCATTGATTTCAATGGGGTAGGATTGTACTGTAGGTCTCTATTGTTATTGAAGAACTCTGTGTTTTGGTATAAAAGTTTTTCCTTTGTGTTCTGACTTTAAGAAAAAAAAACAGTTGTAATATCCTTTTAAAACAAGTTCTAAATTTTCAAATAAGAAAAGCACATATAGCCTGTCCAAGCAAAGTGAACCCATTCTGTACCATCGCTGCCTTTCTTAACGGACGGATTAAATAAACACAACCTGAGATACACAGGACCTGTTGGAAGAGAAAATACTGAATTCATGGAATCTAAATGTGAGAAATGCACTTTGAGATCTATTGATGAAAAGTACTATAGAAGAGCTATGTTTTATCCTTTATTGATTAACTTGCTTATTTAAATTACCCTAAAGAATGAGAGAGATGGATCACATTTGAAAGAACAAGCATTTGATATATTTCCCTGAATGATACAGTAATATTAAATTTATTGCTGCCTGACAAACCTATAACCCCACTGAATGTTTTGTAGCTCCTGTAAATGGATCTCTTCCTAATTCTAAAATCCTCTCAGTAGCAACAACAATTTGTTAATGAGATAACAATACAGCAATTCCTTATGTGATCTCTAAAAGGAGGAATTTCAGAGAGAAAAATCCTGTGCTGAAGATGCTGGCTTTTCTGCCTGACTCCCAGGAGATAAGAAATCTTGTCTGATGTCATGTTTTTCCTCTAACATCTCTCAGTGCTAGCTTCTTAATGAATGAAACTGGGAGAAGCGGCAGTGATGTGTCTGAAGGGACAATATGACCCCTCTAGAATTGCATTTAGCAGGCTTATGAATAAATGAAGGAGCTGCAATGGTGTCCCTTCTTATAAATGCTGCGTACACTTATTTAAATCTATAAAGGAAACTTGCATGTCCTCCATGCTTAGTCTCATTGAAAAATATATTTTTAAACAATTGTCATAAAATGAACATTTTTTTCTCATTGTACCATGCTATAATGATATGATTAACACAATCCCTTAGTTAACATACCACATTACAAAATTACTGGCTTAATTTAGGCAGTTTTCAAGCCATCATTCTTGTAACTAGTTCATTAAAATAAAGAGTGGGAACAAAATTTACAATTAAGCTATAAAATGGGGAGGAGCTGTTGCCTTAATGAAGTCAACTTTTATATGAAATGGAAGTGACCTTTAACATGTCAGAGTTGCAGATTTATCATTGCTGTAGTGAAATTGCTAGAAATTATTCCATATTCCCCAGCGCACAGTCCTCAAATGTTTAATACAACACAGGCCTTCTAGATCAGGAGTCGGCAACGTTTGGCACGCGGCTCGCCAGGGTAAGCACCCTAGCGGGCCGGGCCAGTTTATTTACCTGCTGACGCGGCAGGTTCGGCCGATCGCGGCCCCCACTGGCTGCGGTTCGCCGTCCCGGACCAATGGGGGTAGCGGGAAGCTGCGGCCAGCACATCCCTCAGCCCGCGCTGCTTCCCGCCACCCCCATTGGCCCGGGATGGCGAACCGCGGCCAGTGGGGGCCGCGATCGGCCGAACCTGCCGCGTCAGCAGGTAAATAAACTGGCCCGGCCCGCTAGGGTGTTTACCCTGGCGAGCCGCGTGCCAAACGTTGCCGACCCCTGTTCTAGATTGTAGAATGGGTTAGTGGGATGAGTAGCAAGGGAACTAGGAAAGGAGGGAACTTAAGTGATCTAACAAAGTTTACTTTGTAATCCTACTGAATGTGCTTGAGACTTCAACCAAATAAATATCTAACATGTCAAATGTTTTTGAAAGGTAAGTAGTGGCAAGTGGATGTCCCTCATGCTTATTATTTGGAGTCAGAGAATTTTATTCTGGACTATACACTCACTGGCTCTGAAGAGGTGCTTTATTTGTCAGTTTTGCCAGCTTGCCTTTGCATGTCACTAATTTCTACCAATGATGATAGTTCTGACTATAGCTCTGCAAAATCCTTTTTGCATTGGCCAAATTCCTGGCTACACAGCTCTGTAGTGTGGGCACCAGTTGAAGGTCCACAACCAGCTGGACTCATGTGCAGGGCACAAATAGAATCTTAAAGGAGGCTCCTTGCTCAGGGGCTGTCAAGTGGCAGTCAAATTTTGTCCCTTGCTCAGGGAAAAGTTCATGACTTTGACACCTCCATCCACATTTTACAGATACAAGTTTTTTTTAAATTTATTTTTGCTTTCTTTCTAGAACATACAGAAACCTCCATGTGATTCTGAATCTAGATATCCTTAACCTTCCCTGGCCCATGAACTCACAAAGTTTGGTTCCATGGATCCAAGGTTAGACCAATGATCAGGGAGCTGGGCTCTGCCATGTAAATTGAAACCAAGGTGAGAACACTGGCAATAAAGGGAGCCAGAAATGATATTACACAATTTCTTCTGGGCCTGCAATCTCCTCACTCCACAGTCCCTTGGCTAATTATATTTAAACAAGAATTTCTTTGCTATAGGAATTACTTTTGAAAGTATAGGGTGTTGAGTTTTTTTTATTATTATTATTTGGCTCCAATGTTTGCTGGACATTTTAATATACATATATATCTGCATCAATATATCTTTGCCCCTTATCCTGACTTGCAGCTGCCTTAAAATCTCTGAAGCAGTAACTGGGATGTTGGCAAGATCTAAGTCTCACTTCAGCACTTTTAAACATTATTACTGAACATCTGAGAAGAAACTCAGAGAGATCTCCATTAACTAGGGTACTGTTATGCAAGATACATAAGGGTTGATTTTGTCACTGACACTCTAATTTTCATTAAATTTTCTACAAGAAAGGCAATAACATTCTGTTGTTGCAATCATCTGATGGTGATGTAGAAGAGGCCATAACACACTTATTGCCCCCAGAAACGACCTTTGGCTCAAATCCTATATGTCTGTTCTTTTTTTAAAAAAGAAAATCAATTTTTTTTTCATTTAACAATTCATTCAAGAGCTCCACTTACATTGTGTAACTTGCTTTCCCTTTTGTTCAGTTAGAACTACTTAGGCATCTGTTTATTTGTGTTTAACTTATGATTTATGGAAATAAATACAAATGAAAATCTGACACCCCAGAAGATGGCAGCTCACAAACCAATGGTACCAGATGGACTTTTCAGCATCCCTTTCCCTTTTTTAATTGAACTGTGGCAATCGCCACCTAAACTAAGGCTATTTAAGTACAGTAGTTCCACTTAATTATATGAAAGATTTCTTGTGCCAGATCCTATGGCTGTCTATAATTTGTCAGTTAAGAGGGTAATTTATTTTCCGTGCTAATTGATGATGAACAGATTATTAAAGCTGGATTGTATGTCCCTTCTTCCAGTCTTCTATTTTATTTTAGGTAAGATTGGAACACTTCTAAATTGAGAGTCTGTGCTCAGATTATAAAAGGATGGTGTATAAAACGAGACCTTTTCTCACATTGTTGATTGATAACCACCGATATTACAAAAGTGCTATAAACATTTTAGTACATGCCATAAACTTTTTCAGTATTTAGCATTAGTCCCGTGGTATAACTAGTTGGAAACTGTAGTTTCAAATAGTCTTCAGAAATTAACATTAATAAGTTCTGAGTATTTTAAAGTTAAAACTCTAATGACAGCTGCAATATTATCCATTTATATTCTTTGAGAACTTCTTTTTAAGATATTCTATGACTTGACCTTTATTTTATGACAAGATATTTGAAAGGTTGACTTGTATGAGTCATATCTGTAATTATTAAGCTGTATGAAAAAAAAGAGAATGGAATATCAGAGCTTTTTTTTAAAATAAATAAATAAATAAGGAATTAAAAATACTTTAAAGAACCTTTTATACTTCAGTATCTAAAATATTTCTTACAAGGTCAACCACTCTATCAATCAATATTTTAAAATGAATTGAAAAAAGAAACCCAGAATAAAAGGATCTTTGAGTGTAAAATATGCATAAACTTCAAGCAGCAACACATATATGCAGTTATTCAGGCCTAGACTGGAACTGCAAAACAAAATATAAAATATGAGAAAATGTACTTACGTAAGTGAACCTAGAAGCTTCAATATTACTGTTACCTAAAATTTCCCCTTTAAAAGTTGATGTCAATAGGACTCTTGTGTGCACCACACCTGAAAATGGGCTGTATTATTCTAACACTAAATCTGTAGCTTTATTCAGTGATAAAACTCAGTACTCTTCCAAGGAAACATATTTTTGTTTATACAGAGTCCTTCCCCTCTTTGTCTCTCTTGAGGATTTAGATTTGGATTTTCAAAGGAGTCTAAGGTTATGTCTACACTGGCCCAAGTCAGCTGGCTTGGACTGTGGGGCTATAAAATTGCAGCTTAGATGTTCAGACTTGGGATGGAGCCTGGCCCAGGCTCCAGCTCAAGCCCAAACATCTGCACTGCACTTCAGCTGACCCAGGCTCTAAGACTCGGTGCCTTGGGTATAAACAGTGTAGACAAACCCTAAGAGAATTAGATGCCTGAACTCCCAGTAAAAGCCTAAGGCCCAAAGGCATTTCAGTACCTAATTCCCATTGAAATACCTTGGAGGATCTGAGCTTAAGTGCTTTTCCTCTGGCAGCAGAAAGGGGTGTTAGTGTAAATGACAATCTCTGCCAAGGCATTTGTGCCCCAACTTCCTTTGGAATTTCCAGCCTAATTCTTTCTAATGCAAGAGCCCTTCTTCCTGAGAGACGTCCCATCACGGGACTGCCCGAGTGAGAAAAGCCAATTCACTTAGGGGACAGATTCTACCCAGTCTTTCTGCAGCTTTGCAGTTAGTAGAATTGTAGCCCTTGCATTTAGGAGAGCACAGGAACTGTTCCCTCCCTATGCTATGCGACCTGCCTAGGACAGTCAGCTTGGTTAGGCCTTCACAGTTAGGCTGTTCTAGATTTGAACAGCAAATAGAGGCATCAGGCTACAGACTGGTTAGAGTGGCCATTCCCCTGCTCCTCTTGGTGGCTTCCAGGATGTCTGCCGTTTAGGTGTTATATCTTGCTTTGCTATTTCCATTTGTTTATAATAAAGTTGCAGCCACTTGAACTAATGTAATGCTTGCCACCTTCCTCGCTGGCCCCTGCTATTCATAACAACTTGTGTGACCCATTAATGTGAATTCAATACTGTAGTACAGTTTGCGGACTAGATGGTGCAAAAGCCAAAATGTAACCAAGGCTGGTCAAGGAGCATAATGCTGCTTTTTGACCCATGAGATGTAAAATAACTCTTTTTTCAAAAATGAAGGTAATTACCCATTTACTACATAACGTATTCCTCATTCATCTACATCAGTGGTCTCCAAACTTTTTTGATCGCGCACCCCTATCAGTAAAAAATTTTTGAGCACGCACCTCCTGCCCCGCCGGCTCTACCATTTTTGCCAAAGCAAAAAAAAAAAGCCGCTTGGACTCCTGCCCGAACTGACGAAGCAAAAAAAAAAAAAAAGTGCTCCTCCTGCTGCGCACCCCTAAGGATCCTCTTGCACACCCCCTGGGGTGTGTGCACCTCACTTTGGAGACCACTGATCTACATGATATACTAATGGCCTTCAGCGTCTAGGTCCTGATTTAGGAAAGCATGTAAGCATGCATTTTAGTCCCATTGGACTGGTGCTAAGTTAGGGATGTCTGCCTGAATCAGAGCTGTAGATTGTGAATGTTTTAGAGCTCTTTGGATCCTTTGGGGTGAATGAAACTCTGTAATTGTATATATTTTTTTTAAATTTCCAGGAACCAGAAAATATCCCAAACCTTTAGTGGTGAGGAACTTTTTGGAGCTGTTACAACTTAACCAAGGCTGAGACTACAACTGGTGGCTTAAAAAAAAAAATAGTGAAATAAAGCACTAAAGGCCTGAATCTTTCATACCAAGTTTCATCCTTTAGGGAATTTTTAATACCTATTTTTATTCACCCCTAAAAATAGTGGGATATATACAAAATAAATAGCGTGAGTTATGAGGCTCGAATGTCATTGAAACTATCTGGTGATCTCATAAACCAGAAGTGCAAAGTTCAGGTATCTTGTGTAATTCCCTAATTCAAATCATGTCTCTTTTTATTTGCTATAACGTATGAATCTGAACAAATGATTTGTAATGACAATGATTCCAGTGACCCCATATCACTCCCATACCTTCCCTTGCTACTGTAACCATTGTCCATCTATTTTTCCTTTCACTCCCTTTCTGTCCTTTGTGCTCTTCACTTCCAGAGCCCCATTCTCACAGATGGCTCTTTTTAATTATTCTGCCATTCACACAGGTACTGGACTGTCATGTTTTTCCAGTCCATGCTGATGGAGAAGGTGGTGTGAAGTTGTTTACCAGATCCAATAAATTATAGATCTATCAGCACACCCTTTAGAAATCATTTTGGTTTCGATTGCAACATAATTTTGCAATGCATATATTAAAATTGCATGGATCCATGCAATTGTGTGTGGTCTCATCAGCCCTTATAAGTTAAGCCGGGTAAGGCCGGGTCAGTATTGTATGGGGGGCAAGGGGAATCCCAAGAAAATAGGTGCTTTGGGAAACGGGTGCTTTGGGAAGTAGTGTTGGTGACTTCACAGGTGAACTATTTTCCACCAGAATGGGATTGATCTAATGTCTCAGCCTGGTGGCAGGAGCCATTGTACTGCTGGAGATGCCATCTTTCATATAGGATGTTAAACTGAAGCCCTGCTGTAGGGAGTTGTGGTCATTAAATATCCCAATATTATTTTCATAAGAGTAGAGCTGATAAAACTGTCTGGTGTCCTAGTCAAACTCCAGTTTGGATATTTAAATTATCCCTACCAATGAACCACCATGCAGCTTCCTGTGCGACACTTGTGTGCAGATTTGCTGTGTGCTGTTCAACACCTAATAGAGATCACCCAAGCAACAGCTGCACATTGGTGGTAGGTGAAGTGTTTCAGTGAAGAGGTAAGCCTGGCATATCCACTGGTAAAGTCTGTAAAGAGCTCTGGGATGAAAGGCACTAATGTACATACAATCACAATTACGATCAATTATAATGATCACAGATACTTGAGTGATTCTAAGTGGTGTTTTTGTTTGTTTGTTTCATGTACTGCATGCTAGGTAACAACATGAAAGGACTCCATGCTTGTAAAACTAAGGGCTTGTCTACACAGTGGGTAATGCACTCTATGGGGTGATTTCTAAAGTACACTAAAGTGTTATGCATAGGGCCCTACCAAATTCACAGCCATGAAAACATGTCACGGACTATCAAATCTCATCTCCCCCATGCAATCTGGCTATTGTAGGGGAGAGACAGTGCTAGGGGTGCCCCAGCAGGGGGGTTCCTATTGTGCTTTGGGTTCCAGCTGCTAGTTGTGGCCCAAGCCGGGGAAGCAAGGGGATTTCCTCTTTCCCTGCAGGGGCTGCTCCCGGAACCAATCATACTCACCTCCAGGAACCTCCCCCAGCTGCAGGAAGTTCTGCGGCTGCTGGCTGGAAGCCCAGCTCTGAAGGCAGCACAGAAGTGGGAGAAGCACAAACGAGGCTGCGGCCCCAGCTGTCACATACACACACATGCCCTGCAGAGAGACTGTGGCTCGAGCTGTCAGTCCCCAACCCAGGTGGGAGGCTGTCAAGAAAACCCAGATGTATGGTAACCCACCCTCAATACTCTGCGACCCTCCCTTCTTCCCTGCTGCTGGCAGTGACGCTGGTTTTACAGCTTGGTGCCCAGCCTTCAGCTGCTGCTCTCGTGCTGCCCAGCTCTGAAGGCAGAGCCCCTGCCAGCAGCAACACAGAAGTAAGGGTGGAAATCCCAAGACACTCCTACAATTGTCTTGTGACCACCCTCATGACCCCATTTTCAGTTGGGACCCCCCTGGTTACAACACCATGAAATTTCACATGTAAACATCTGAAACCTTGCAATTGACAATTTAAACAATCCTATTGCTGTGAAATTGACCAAAATGGATCCTAAATTTGGTAGGCTCTAGTTATGCACTAACTGGTCCATGTAGATCCTTCTGGTATGCTTTTATGTAGTTCTGCTTAAAACAGTACTATCTTACAGCACATTTGGAAATATTTAGTGTGCACCAGCAGGGTCAACACTGACCGTTAAAGCCCAACATGTTAGTATACTTTAGAAATCACACCCCACTGCGTAGACAAGCCCTAGAGTACAATTATTTACAGTGATGCTGCAGCTAGCATTCCAGTCATGTATGCAGAGATTGATTTCCTGGTGCCTCCTCCCACATTGGGCTCTTCCCTCCATGTTCCATCTTGGTTACTATATATTTCCTTTTAACAAATTTTGTTGTTGTGTCTTTTGTGCAATCATTTGCTGACTTGTTGGAGCCAGATGTTACTAGTACATAACCCACTCTAGGGACATGGCCTTCATTGCATCTTACTATGATCTCATAGGCCTCATATTCCTTCAAGTGTACTGGTCTTTGAACCAGTCTCCCATTTCCTATCTTTGTTATCACTGTCTGTGGGGGACTTGCTTCCACCCTGATGCTGCCTCCATTGATGCCTTGTTGGTCCTCTGAATTGCTCATGTGTCTCATTTCTTCTGACCTGTCTACTCCAGATCAGCTGATGGCTGAAACTCTTTCTATATACTACTGGTCCTGGCTTTGGCCCCATGTTTCTTAGTGTTCTGGCTGGCTGCCACTATGCTGCAGTAATTTTTATTTGCATCTCCATTATCCTCAGTCTCTAGTTTAGGGTTGCCAGGTGTCCGGTTTCTACTGACCGAGCCCTTAAAAGTTCGGTTGGTGTCGCAGCAGAACTGTGGCCAATGGGAGCTGCGGGGGCAGTACCTGCAGATGGGGCGGCGTGCAGAGCCACCTGGCCGCGCTTCCGTGTAGGAGCCAGAGAGGGGACATGCCGCTGGTTCCAGGAGCTGCTTGATGAAAGCGCTGCCCAGAGCCTGCACTCCTTACCTCCCTCCTGTGCCCCAACTCCCTGCCCCAGCTCTGATCCCCCTCCCGCCCTCCAAACCCCTTGATTTTAGCCCAGAGCACTCTCCTACACCACAAATCCCTCATCCCCAGCCCCACCTGAGAGCCCGCATCCTCAGCCGGAGCCCTCCCCCCCCCGCATCTCAACCCACTGCCTCAGCTCAGAGCCTCCTCCTGTACTCCAAACCCCCCAGCCCAGAGCCCCCTTCTACACCGCAAATCCCTCATTCCTGGTCCCAACCCAGAGCCCGCACCCCCAGCTGGAGCTCTTAGCCCCTCCTGCACCCCAACCCCATGAGCCAGCCCGGTGAAAATGAGTGAGTGACAGAGTTGGGAGAGTGAGTGACAGAGTTGGGGGCGGGGCCTTGCAGAAGGAGCGGGGCAGGGGCAGGGCCTCAGAGGATAGGCAGGGGAAGGGCAAGGGTGTTTGGTTTTGTGCAAGTAGAAAGTTGGCAACCCTACTCTAGTTACCTCATATGACCCACATCCCACTGCAGCTTGGACTAGTGCCTTTTGCCATTCCTTGGTGTGGCTATTTGATATTTGGACCCAAACATGCTGGCCTCAAGTTCTTGGTTCCTTTTTTGTAAAGGGCTGCCTGCTTAGCTTGGCATTCTCTTAAGAGTTCTTAAGAGACAATTGTCCATTGTTACTCTGCTTCCTTGGCTTCAGCAGACTACCCCTCAGGGGACGCAAGCTCTTGGCTATCAGTCTCTGCGTTGGGCTTCTACCCTGTCCCTGAGAGATTGTATTGCGATGTTCCAGCATTGCCAGACAGGAATCCCTTCCGGTCTGTTCTGCCTTTATCATCAGTCTCTTAGGGTTTTTTTACTGCTAACTCTGCCTTCCCATTGCTTTGTGGATACCCAGGGGAAGAAATCTTGTGCTCAAATTCCTCTTTGGCAATGATTTTTTTAAATCCTGCTGTAGTGTACCATGGCCCACCTGCTGAGAGTAGAGCATCAGGTAAGTCTGAATGTTTTCTCACCACTACTAGACTGTTTATCCACTTTGTGACAGCTTCAGCTAATGTAATGATGCCTCTTCATTGCAGGCTTGCCCATTCCTTCTTCAGCAACTCCACAAGAGCTAATGGAACTCTGTGTTTCACAGGCTGTGTGTGGGGGGGGTTCTATTTGTAACTTCATGTTTCCTGTCTAATATTTCTGCTTATCCGTGTTGTTGGGATTACATTGTAGCTGGCTTTGCAATCCAGTTGGAATTAATTTTGTCATTGATCTAATAGCATGGCTGCAAATACTGTATTTGAATGGCTGGCAGATGCCTTCTGCAATGTGTGCATATTGAGTGTTTTTGGATTTGCTAGAGTCACATTGCAGATCCTTCTTTTCATTGGAAGTTTTTACATCCTCAGTAACTGTATGCACTGTGGCTTTTTTCTTCATGAGATAGCTGCAGCATGGGGACATAATGTGGTTCTGTTTCTCATACCTCTTCCATCATTGCCCATAGGCTGTGTATTTTTCTTTCTGCCTTTTGTTTTGCTTTCCTCTGTATATACACTGGACCGTGATGTCTGCATTCTCAGTCAGTCTGTCTCTGTCTTCCTTTCTAGGTTCCTTAACTTGAACCTGTGCACTTGTTCTGCAGTGGTGGCTGTTGTTGCTTTGATCTTTTCCCTGGACAGTGCAGCTGCCCTGCTATTTGGAGGTATTTCTCTAGCCTTAGATCTGTTTCTCTGAACAATCTCTCCCAAATCTAGAATCACATATCCCACAAATGATTCTGCCTTTAATTAGGCAATCTTTAATGTCTCCAAAGTGGCATGTGGATGCCAGAGTTCTCAGCTGTATAATGTAAGTATCTATTTCCACTTTGATTCTTGGTTTGGGGTTTAAAGAAAAAAAATCTCTCTACAGACTCATTCTATCTGGGGTCACAGTACTCATCAAACACCTTTATCAGCTGTTCCAGTATGTTGAGGATTATTTCTGACAACAGTGTCTCACTCACTTCTCATCACTTTTCCCCAGTGAGATAGTAAATAAGCTTTACCTTCATTTTCTCAACTTCAGTCCCCATGGTCAGTTCTGTATATAGACTCAATTGTTGTTTTCATGCTTGAGCAAGGATTTTTGTCTGGAAATCCAGCTTTCCCAGTGATCTGAGTCCCTCTATGCTGCTTTGTTGCTCTGCCTCTAGGTGCTGCCTTGTTTGCCCATTAATCACACTTTGTTCCTTTTTGTAGGTTTCAGTAGACTGACTGCTGACACCATGCTTCATGTACTGCATACTGGGTAATAACATGAAAGGACTCCATGCTTATAAAACTAAATTGGTTCTTTAGTAAGAGAACTATACACAGAGAAGCAAAAATCCCACAATTAAGGAAGAAGCCTGTGCTGGTCTAGAGGCGAAGTGAAGGCTATATATATAAACAAATGAAAGAAAGGGAAAGCTGATAGCAATGGATATAAATAAAAAATTAGGAATTATAGAAAATTGATAAAGGAAGCCAAAGGACACAAGGAGAAATCTGTGGTCAGCAGAACTAAGGACAATAATTATTATAAAATATTAGGAACAAAAAGGACAGTAGTATTGGTCCAGAGATGGAAATGTTAAAATCATCAATAATAAAGCAGAGAAAACATAAGTGTTTTATAAATATTTCTATTCTTTTCAGTAAATAATTCAGTTCTGTTTAGGGTGATAACACTCTTCCCTTTCTACTAGTACCTGTGGAGGATATTAAATAGAAACTACTATGTTAATGTTGATTTTCAATAAGTTTTGAGCACTGGGGAAATTTCAGAAGACTAGAAGAAAGCTAATGTTTCAATTTTTAAATAAAAGGTAAATGGGATGACTCAGGTAATTATAGGGCTATTAGCCTGGCATCAATCCCGGGAAGGGATGCAGATTTGTATAAGTAAAGAACACGTCAGAGATCTTCTGACCAAATTGAATGGATTCAAATCAGTGGGGCCAGATGCTATTCACCCAAGGGCACTGACGGAATTAGCTGAAGAAATCTCGGAGCCACTGGCAATAATATTTACAAACTCTGGATAACAGGAGAGGTCCTGTGAGACTGTAAGGGCTAATGTAGTGCTCATCTTTAGAAAGGAGGGAAAAGAGCAGCCAGAGAACTACAGACCAGTCAGCCTGACTTTGATACCTGAGAAGCTACTGAAGCAATGTATAAAACATTAAATTTGTGAATACCTGGAGGATGAAGCAGTAATCACTAGCCAGCATGGCTTCACCAAGAACAAATCATGCCAAACCAGCTTCAGTTCCTTCTAACTGATTTGGAGGATGGGAGAATGTGGTGGACATAATATAACTGGACTTCAGCAAGGCTTTTGACACATTCCCAGATGACATTCTGATAAGTAAGCTGGAGAAATGCGAGTTTGGCAGAACTACCATTAAGTGGATACATAATCATAGAATCATAGACTTTAAGGTCAGAAGGGACCATTATGATCGTCTAGTCTGACCTCCTGCACAACGCAGGCCACAGAATCTCACCCACCCACTCCTGTATCAACCTCCTAACCTATGTCTGAGCTATTGAAGTCCTCAAATCGTGGTTTAAAGACTCTAAGGTGCAGAGTAACCTCCAGCAAGTGACCCGTGCCCCATGCTGCAGAGGAAAGTGAAAAACCCCCAGGGCCTCTGCCAATCTGCCCTGGAGGAAAATTCCTTCTCGACCCCAAATATGGTGATCAGCTAAACCTTGAGCATGTGGGCAAGACTCACCAGCCAGACACCCAGGAAAGAATTCTCTGTAGTAACTCAGATCCCACCCAATCTAACATCCCATCACAGGCCATTGGGCACATTTACCGCTAATAGCCAAAGATCAATTAATTGCCAAAATTAGGCTATCCTATCATACCATCCCTTCCATAAACTTATCAAGCTTAGTCTTGAAGCCAGATATGTCTTTTACCCCCACTGCTACCCTTGGAAGGCTGTTCCAGAACTTCACTCCTCTGATGGTTAGAAACCTTCATCTAATTTCAAGTCTTAACTTCCTGATGACCAGTTTATATCCATTTGTTCTTGTGTCCACATTGGTACTGAGCTTAAACAATTCCTCTCCCTCCCTGGTATTTATCCCTCTTATATATTTAAAGAGAGCAATCATATCTCCCCTCAGCCTTCTTTTGGTTAGGCTAAACAAGCCAAGCTCTTTGAGTCTCCTTTCATAAGACAGATTTTCCATTCCTCGGATCATCCTAGTAGCCCTTCTCTGTACCTGTTCCAGTTTGAATTCATCCTTCTTAAACATGGGAGACCAGAACTGCACACAGTATACCAGATGAGGTCTCACCAGTGCCTTGTATAACAGTACTAACACCTCCTTATCTCTACTGGAAATACCTCGCCTGATGTATCCCAAGACCGCATTAGCTTTTTTCACGGCCATATCACATTGGCGGCTCATAGTCATCCTGTGATCAACCAATACTCTGAGGTCCTTCTCCTCCTCTGTTATTTCCAACTGATGCGTCCCCAGCTTATAACAAAAATTCTTGTTATTAATCCCTAAATGCATGACCTTGCACTTTTCACTATTCAATTTCATCCTCTTACTATTACTCCAGTTTACAAGGTCATCCAGATCTTTCTGTATGATATCCCGGTCCTTCTCTGTATTGGCGATACCTCCCAGCTTTGTGTCATCCGTAGACTTTATTAGCACATTCCCACTTTTTGTGCCAAGGTCAGTAATAAAAGATTAAATAAGATTGGTCCCAAAACCGATCCCTGAGGAACTCCACTAGTAACCTCCCTCCAGCCTGACAGTTCACCTTTCAGAATGACCCATTGTAGTCTCCCCTTTAACCAGTTCCTTATCTATCTTTCAATTTTCATATTGATCCCCATCTTTTCCAATTTAACTAATAATTCCCCATGTGGAACCGTATCAAATGCCTTACTGAAATCGAGGTAAATTAGATTCACTGCATTTCCTTTGTCTAAGAAATCTGTTACCTTCTCAAAGAAGAAGATCAGGTTGGTTTGGCACGATCTACGTTTTGTAAAACCAAGTTGTATTTTGTCCCAATTACCATTGACCTCAATGTCCTTAACTACTTTCTCCTTCAAAAATTTTTCCAAGACCTTGCATACTACAGATGTCCAACTAACAGGCCCGTAGTTACCCAGATCACATTTTTTCCCTTTCTTAAAAATAGGAACTATGTTAGCAATTCTCCAGTCATATGGTAGAACCCCTGAGTTTACAGATTCATTAAAAAATCTTGCTAATGGGCTTGCAATTTCATGTGCCAGTTCCTTTAATATTCTTGGATGAAGATTGTCTGGGCCCCCTGATTTAGTCCCATTAAGCTGTTTGAGTTTGGTTTCTACCTCGGATGTGGTAATATCTACTTTCATATCCTCATTCCCATTTGTAATCCTACCATTATCCCAAAGCTCCTCATTAGCCTCATTAAGACCGAGGCAAAGTATTTGTTTAGATATTGGGCCATGCCTAGATTATCCTTAACCTCCACTCCATCCTCAGTGTTTAGCAGTCCCACTTCTTTCTTTGTTTTCTTCTTATTTATATGGCTATAGAACCTTTTACTATTGGTTTTAATTCCCTTTGCAAGGTCCAACTTTTGGCCTTTCTCACTTTATCCCTACCTGTTCTGACCTCAATAAGGTAGCTTTCCTTGCTGATCACTCCCATCTTCCACTCCTTGTAGGCTTTCTGCTTTTTCTTAATCACCTCTCTGAGATGCTTGCTCATCCAGCTTGGTCTACAATTCCTGCCTATGATTTCCCGCCCCTTTCTTGGGATGCAACCACAAACAAAGAATAACTATTAATGGAATGATGTCAGATTGGAAGAAGGTTTCAAGTGGGGTTCCACAGGGATCTGTTCTGGGTCTGGTGTTGTTTAATATCTTTATTAATGACCTCTATGTAGGTATAGAGAGCATACTGATCAAGTTTGCAGGTGACACAAAGGTGGGGGGGAGGAGGCTTGCCAATACTTTGGAAGATAGAGCTAAAACACCACTTAGAATCATTAAAGTATCTTTGATCATTATAATTGATAATCATTGTGATTTTATGTACATTTGGTCCTTTTCATTCCAGAGCTGTTGGGGAAAAAAAAAAAAACAAATGCAATTTTAGGTTACATTAACAGAGGCATAGCATGCAAGTCACAGGAGGTGATAGTACCATTCTACTCAGCGCTGGTTAGGCCTCAGCTGTGTTCAATTTTGGTTACCAATGTACAGAAAGGATGTAGAGAAACTGGAAAGGATCCAAAGGTGAATGACAAAGATGAGCAAAGAGATGGAATGGAAGCAACGTGAGCAAAGGCTGAAGAAACTGAGTATGTTTTAGTTTGGATAAGAGGAGATTAAGGGGGGGATAGGATAGTGGTTTTCAGGTACTTGAAAGACTGCCATAAAAAGATGGAGAAAAGTTGTTCTCTTTTGACACAGAGGCAGGACAAGAGGCAATGGGTTAAAACTACAGCATAGCAGATTTAGTTTAAATCTCAGGGAAAAACTTGCTAACTGTAAGAACAGTAAGACAATGGAACAGACTGCCTAGTGAGGTCATGGAAGCTCCTTCACTGGAGGTTTTCAAAAGGAGGCTGGATTAGCCATCTGTCTTGGATGGTTTAAACACAACAAATCCTGAATCTTGGCAGGGGGTGTAGGGGGGTGGTCACCCCGCTCCTGCCCTGAAGGGCTTAAAACAGCCCTGGGAGAGGGCTGTGGTGGGGGAAAAGCTAGGATGATTGGGGGAAGCAGCCACAGGTGGGGCCATGCCCCAGTCAGGCCACGGCTGGCCCTATAAGAGGGCTGAGGGCCAAGGACTTGTTTGCCTGGGAGCTGAGAAGGGTACCTAGGGTGGAGCAGTGCTGGGGAAGGGCAGAGGGAGCTAGGAAGCTCCAGCCAAATAAAACTCCAGGCTGCAGGCCTTGTTAGGGTAGAGCAGCGCTGGGGAAGGGCAGAGGGAGCTGCGGAGCTCCTGCCTAGCAAAATCCCAGGCTGCAGGCCTAGTTAAGGCCTGCAAAAGGTACTGGGGCTGCAGAGATAGACAGAGGCAGCTGGTCCAACCCCCCTTGCTGACGATGAGTGGTTTATAGATTGCAGTCTGCCCCACGGAGCGGGGGCTAGAAAGAGCTAATTCCTGAGACGACCAGCAGGAGGTGCCGTGCCAGTGAGTCATCGCCCCGCCACAGGGGGTTAGACTAGATGAGCCTTATGATCCCTTCTAACCCTATGATCCTAAGATAATGAAGCAGCTGATATGAGACTCCATGGATAAAAAATTAAATGCAAATCAGTATGGGTTTATGGAAAACAGATCCTGTAAAACTAATTTAATATCTTTTATTTTTGAGATTGCAGGTGTGGTTTTATTACAAAGTAATAGTGTTGACACAATATACTTAGATTTCTGTAAGGTGTTTCATTTGGTAATGCATAGAATTTTGATTTACACCATTCTAGTTTTTTTTAATTAATATGGCACACTCTAAATTGTCTAAAAGTTGTCTAACTCAGTGGTCTAACTCGCCGCTTGTTCAGGTAAAGCCCCTGGCGGGCCAGGCTGGTTTGTTTATCTGCTGCGTCCGCAGGTTCGACCGATCGCGGCTCCCACTGGCCGCGGTTCTCTGCTCCAGGCCAGTGGGGGCTGCGGGAAGTGGCGTGGGCTGAGGGACGTACTGGCTGTGGCTTCCTGCAGCCCCCATTGGCCTGGAGCGGCGAACCGCAGCCAGCGGGAGCCACAATTGGCTGAACCTGCGGACGTGGCAGGTAAACAAACCAGCCCGGCCTGCCAGAGGCTTTCCCAGAACAAGCGGCGGACTGGATTTGAGAACCACTGCTCTAACTGACAAGTCTCAAAATGTAATTGTAAATGGGGAATCATCACTGACCAAATTTGTTTCAATTGGGGTCCTGCAGTGATCGGTTCTTGGCACTATACCATTTGACATTTTTTATCAATGACTTAGAAGAAAACATAAAATCATCACTGATATAGTTTGCAAATGACACAAATTGTAGGGAGTGGTAAATAATGAAAAAGACAGGTCACTGATTCAGAGCAATCTGGATAACAATATGTTAATACGGCTAAATGTAATGAATGTAGGGCATACTTAAAGGATGTGGGACTCTATCCTTGGAAACAGTGACTCTGAAAAAGATGTGGGCGTCATGGTGGATAATGAACTGAACATGAGCTTGCAATATGATATGGTGGCCAAAAGACCTAATGTGATCCTAGGATGCATAAATGGGGGATTCTTGAGTAGAAGCAGAGAGATTATTTTATCTCTGTCTTTGGCACAGGTGCAACCACTGCTGGAATAGTAGTATGTTCAGTTCTGGTGACCACAATTAAGAAGGATGTTGATAAATTGATGAAGCTGCAGAGAAGAGGCACAAGAAAGATTAGAGGATTAGAAATTATGCCTTATAAGATACGTCTGCACTGGAATAAAAGACCCAGGGCATGGCCATGGCTGGCCCGGCTCATCTGACTCAGGCTTGGGCTGCAGAGTTGTAAAATTGCTATGTAGACATTTAGGCTTGGGCAGGAACCAGAGTTCTGGGATCTTCCCCTCTCAGTCCAAGCCTGACCATCTACACAACAATTTTACAGCCTGAGCCTTATGATTCGAAGTCAGCTGACCCAGACCAACTGCAGGTGTTGAACTGCTGTGTAGACAGACCCATTAGAGGCAACCCATGGAGGGGCATGTGGGGTCAAGAGCCCCCCTCCCCAATTGGCCTGCCGGGAGGGGGGAGAGAGGTGCTCTGTCCTCCCATTGCACCTGCCCCCCGGTACGCTTGGCTCCTGTCCCTGGCAGTCAGGATGGGGGAGGGGAGCGAGCAGAAAGGGCAGGACTAGCCGCTTCACGCCAGCCACTCGGGGTCACTGCTCTGTACAGTGCAGTGGCTGCCTGAGAGAGAGCCTGGCTGGGGCAGCAGTGGACCACCCCTGGCCCCTCCAGCTCATTTCCAGCTCACTAGAACCCTGTCCACTGCAACGAGGCCCAGGTGGGGGGTGGCCTGCCACTGCCTTCCCACCCAGGCTCTCTCAGGCAGCTGGTGCTCTTCAAAGAGCAGCAAGCTGGAGCGGCTAGCTTCAGCCATGTGAGAAGTGGCTCCGTCCCACTCCCTGCCTGGGCCCGGCTGCCAGGGAGAGCGACCGAACATACTGGGGGCAAGCACAACAGGAGAAGAACAGAGCTCCCTTCCACCCCCACAGGTAATGTGGGGTGGGAAAAGCATGGCAGCCCCAAGCGGGGCTCAGGACGGAGGATCACTGGGCAGAGGAAACTTATGGGGTGGTTACATCTCCCCTTTAGATTGTAGACCCCCAGTATGGGGAGGTCTGAGTAGTCAGTGATACCCATAGTGATAGATTGTGCTCCTGGAGACTATTTCGTTCAACAAGGAGAAGGTTAAGGGGTGACTTGATTACAGTCTATAAGTACACAATATGGGATACAAATATTTACCAATGGGCTCATCAGTCTAGCAGAGAAAAGTATAACATGATCTAATAGATGGAAGTTGAAGCTAGACACATTCAGATGGGAATTAAGGTGTACATTTTTAACAGTGAGAGTAATTAGCCATTGGAACAATTTACCAAGGTCATGGTGGATTCTCCATCACTGAGCATAAGAACGGCCATACTGAGTCAGATCAAAGGTCCATCTAGCCCAATATCCTGTCTTCCAACAGTGGCTGATGTCAGGTGCTTCAGAGGGAATGAACATAACAAGTAATTATCAAGTGATCCATCTTCTGTCTCTGGCAAACAGAGGTTAAGGACACCATCCCTGTCATCCTGGCTAATAGCCATTCATATGCCTATCCTCCATGAACTTATCTAGTTCTTTTTCTTAACCCCTTTTTAAAATAAAGTTTGGATGTTTTTTTCTAAAAGATAAGATGTAGGAACTATTTGGGGGAAGTTCTGTGGGCTCTGTTGATCACGATAGTCCTCTTTGGCCTTAGAATCTATTAACTGCTGCTGGCATTCTAGCCATGTGAAAACAGAGGAACTTCTTCCTCCAAATTCTTCCCTTCTGCAACCTGTACTCCTCCCTCCAAGTTCCATACAGGTTGCTACACAAGTCAACAGAAATTTGTAGACACACTGCTGACTGAGAGAGGAAGGAGAAAGAAGAGGTTGCTACGTTTCATAAAACTATACTGTATGTGATGTATTCCTTGTGACGTTGCACTCCATATGCTTTATGAAAATATGCTTATGAATGTGAATATGATGTAACTGAAATATGCTTTATGCAAAACGTCTCTTGTAAGGTATCATTACAAAGCTTATAATCTACTGAGTGTGTTTGTGTGCATGTATCATTCTTGTATCTGAAGCTAGAAATATGAAGTATAACACTGAGGTCCTATTGTAATTATGTAAAGTGTGGGTCATTAATGGTGATTTAGAATCTTGATGGCACCCATTGACTAGGACAGTTGGTTGTAGATGGTTTATTTACCTGCAAGCCTTCCTGTGTATGTGCGGGCCAGCCCGTGGGTAATGAAGAATGAGGTCTTTCAGTGACATGTGACCATGTCGCCTGATAATGAAATCCATCTTAAATCTGGTACTTTTCCATTTAGAAAGAGGGGTGGGGACCAAGAATGAAAAAAGATTTCAGCCTTATGCCAAAGTTATAAAAGGGGGTGGAGCAGTACGAAGGGGCTGCCAGTCATGAGTAAACCCCTGTTTACCTCTAAGATGTCTGCTGGAACTAACAAGGACTGTACCAGGGGAAAGGATTGGGCCCAGACTAGGAAGGAGTCTAGTCTGTGAAAGAAGCTTATTGGAACATCTCTGAGGGTGAGATATTACCTGTAATCAATTTCTTAATGTATTAGGCTTAGACTTGCGTGTTTTTGTTTTATTTTGCTTGGGGACTTACTTTGTTCTGTCTGTTATTACTTGAAACCATTTAAATCCTACTTTTTATACTTAATAAAATCACTTTTGTTTATTAATGAACCCAGAGTAGGTGATTAATACCTGGGTGAGCAAACAGCTGTGCATATCTCTATCAGTGTTATAGAGGGCGGACAATTTATGAGTTTACTCTGTATAAGCTTTATACAGAGTAAAACAGATTTATTTGGGGTTTGGATCCCATTGGGAGCTGGGTGTCTGGGTGCTGGAGCTGGTTTTGAGCTGGTTTTGGTTAAAGTCTGCAGCTTTGGGACCGTGGCCCAGACCCTGAGGATGTGTTGCAGCAGGCTACCGTGTCTGGCTCAACAAGGCAGGGCTCTGGAGTCCCAAGCTGGCAGGGAAAACAGGTTCAGAGGTAATTTCAGCACGTCAGGTGACAGTCCCAAGGTGTCTCTGTGACCGAACCCGTCACATTCATAATACATTTATTCTTACTGTGGTTGAAATCCTGAAATGTGCTGATCGCCCACAACTTCCACTGCCTTAAATTAGAATTGCAGATGCTAGGTGGCATTCAGCACTGGGCACTACCAGAGTTAGAGAGCTTGATGTTCACAAGTCAGCCATTTCAATAGAACTCCTCAACTTATATCTGCCATTTTATAGGGTAACATTAATCAGCATCCTGCTTATAGATTTACAGTTGAAATACTCTATGAAATATATGAACATAAGAACGTCCATACTGGGTCAGACCAATGGTCTACCTAGCCCAGTATCCTGTCTTCCAATAGTGGCCAATGACAGGTGCTTCAGAGGGAATGAACAGAACAGGCAATCTAGTGATTCTTCCCGTGTCATCCATTCCCAGCTTCTGGAAAACATGCATCCCTGCCCATCCTAGCTAATAGCCATTGATGGACCTATCCTCCATGAACTTATCTAGTTCTTTTTTGAACCATATTATAGTCTTGGCCTTCGCAACATCGTCTGGCAAAGAGTTCCACAGGTTGACTGTGCGTTGTGTGAAGAAATACTTCCTTTTGTTTGTTTTAAACCTGCTGCCTTTTAATGTCATTTGGTGACCCCCTAGTTCAATGTTTTGTCTTCTGGGCTCCAGGGAAAGAGATAATTGCTTATCAAACTATTACGTAAAACCTGTATTCTGTATAGCTGTACAGGGAGGACATGTTCTGATCTGAAGTCAGTCATTTTATGTAAGACAGTACAATTCCATAAGCTGATGTAGTTCGAAGTCAGAAACAGCTATTATTCCCTAACTTGTGCTATAAGAGGAAGAAATGATGCAGGCAGATCATTCCTCTTCTGCAGGAATTGTACTAGTGAGGTCAGAGCCCATGATGATGCCTTGTGGAGCAACCTTTGCTATTATGAGTAGGAGCATCATGTGCCCTCAATGAGCACGTCTGTAATCATATCATGTGTTCTTGTCAGCTGGACGTGCCCCCTAGATTGTAGACCAAATGCCATGGGGCCTGCAGTGTATGGGTTGCCACAGTAAACAGGCCCCCTCATTCTAGTGCTCTAAACACTAGGAAGAGATTCTGCTCTATAACATATGTGGAGTGTGAGGGGCAGAAAAGAGACTCTAATGCATAAGTGCAGAAGAGGCAGGAGCTAGTACATAAATATCCTCTCATATATACCACTGTGAACCAGGGATAACTCCATTAAAGCCAATCATATACAATGGTTTAAATGAGGGGGAAATCAGTTTTTCAGCTCTGCCAGTGAAGAGTCACCCATCCAACCAACTGTTTGATTCGATGAGACATTTCATTTGATATAATATGGTAATATAATATTTGATATAATATGAGAGGAAGGAAAGTTCATCTTATTAAGCTATGCAATTTTGTTTCTGGGTTATAACATGGAAGATTCTGCCAATTAATTAAGTGAATAGGAGATGTTAAACTACATTGTTCAGAGCAGCAAACTATACTCATACAAGAAAGATGAAATTATGCTAATCTTTCATTTATAGTGCATAAAATTACGTCCTACTTGAGAAACATTGCATCCTCAGCAGGGATTTTGGTAAATTGGTGGCCAAAAGCTATCTTAATGAGACAGCTGTTTTGAAAAATATAGTAAAAATAACAAGGGAAATAAACGTATGATTGAACAGAGAAAAATTCAGATGAAAGCCTAATATGGGCTTGCACAAATTAAATCCCTAAAACAATGTTAAATTCCTAACTAATATACACAAAATCAAGAGAACTATCACTTCTCTCAGAACCTTTAACTCAGTCCTATTTTGTCTATGCATTACAGTGCTACACTTGGGGACCTAGAGCAAGGGGTAAGCTAAATTGATTGCCATATTAGTTGTATTATGTTTTGTCACAATGGGGCCATGAGAAATATTGGGTGGATTTAAAAACATGGTGGGCTTTGTTCTCTCGGCTGCCAGTCTGGCCCCCGGCATGTTCACAGAGTGATATCTATAGTTAGATTTGCCTAAGGATTTCCAGTCTAAAGGGGTTCTTTCAATTGCTTCTAACTCTATTTCACTTTCAAGGGTTCGGCTGAATTTTCCAACTTGTGGTACTTATCTTGTAAAAGTTTGAGTCAAAATGGTTCAGCCATTTCTGAGTAATGAGAATGGGATTTTTTTCTCTTATAAAAACCAATTTGCAACTTTTTTGTTTAATAAGGGTTCAGATATAAACTTGAAATTTAGCAGAGAGGTTGTGTTTAGGTCACCATATGTGCCTCATTAAGTGTGCATCTTTTGTAGGACATAGCATTCTACTGCTGTCTACATGATGAAATTTCTTTGGTTTATTGCTTTTCTTTAAAAAAAAAAAAGAAAAGACAAGGAAATTCCAGACAAAGGGTATGTTTAAATATTAAGGCACACTCACAAGCCAGCAAATACCAACATTAAGGTTGGCCAATGCCTTATTTTTGCCCATTCTGTACATATATTATGATACAGTCTGTATTTGTATGAACACATACTATTTTTTTTCAATATGAACACTGTCTCATTCAGGACTTGATCCAAAGCCCATTTAAATCAGTGGAAATCTTTCTCAATGCGTAGGTTGGATTGTGGGTACAGATACAGGGGTAAGTGAGACATAAGTGTGGCAGTTCTGTGTTATATTTATACCCAAATGTCATTTACAAGTATTATGAAGTACATATCATGGGGAGGGGGGACAGCTTAGTGGTTTGAGCATTGGCCTGCTAAACCCACAATTGTGAGTTCAATCCTTGAGGGGGCCACTTAGGGATCTGGGGCAAAAATCAGTACTTGGTCCTGCTAGTGAAGGTAGAGGGCTGGACACAATGACCTTTCTGGGTCCCTTCCAGTTCTATGAGAGAGGTATATCTCCGTATATTTTTTTATTATATTTATACACTGTTGTGACTGAGAGCACATTTGGGTCCTCAGTAGATAAAATGGGTCAGGAAATGAGACTGACATCTAAAGATTATCTTAATACCCTGCATGCAGCTCTCTTGTGGGGTGTATTAAAAGGGTTAATGGGAGGGAAAGAGCTTATTCTTTGGCACCTGGAGGACTAGACCAATCTGGGGAGAACTAGACGGGTGGTTCCTATAAAGGAAGCACTGCAGGGCAATAGAGGAAGGAGACACAAGAGAGGGATAGTTGGGAGTTTCTAGCCTTGGAAAGGAACCTTGGAAGGGCTTGCAGGAAGGAGTTTCTCTGGAGCTATCACTGAAGGGAGAGGGCAGCTGGGAAGAAGACGATCTAGACTGGATCTAGACTGTTCTCAGTGGTACCTGATGACAGAACAAGGAGTAATGGTCTCAAGTTGCACTGCGGGAGGTTTAGGTTGGATATTAGGAAAAACTTTTTCACTAGGAGGGTGGTGAAGCACTGGAATGGGTTACCTAGGGAGGTGGTGGAATCTCCTTCCTTAGAGGTTTTTAAGGTCAGGCTTGACAAAGCCCTGGCTGGGATGATTTAGTTGGGAATTGGTCCTGCTTTAAGCAGGGGGTTGGACTAGATGACCTCCTGAGGTCCCTTCCAACCCTGATATTCTATGATTCTATGACTGTAGGGAAGAAGCCCTGAAGGCAGAAGCTTGGGAAGATCCAGGTCTCCAGGGAAAAAAGCCCTGGAGGCAACATTCTGTAATAGAGTGATGAAGAACTCTGCAGAGGACAGAAAGGAGTAGAGGACTGAGCCCAGGAATGATGGCAGAATTTGTGGTTTTTTGAGTTTAAGTGTTATTATCCCAGAAGGGATGGGGCTCTTAGTGTGACCTGACTTGAGGGCCAAGTCACCATACAGGCCACTGGAGGAGGAAGATGAGGAGGAAGATCACCATAAGGATGTGCTCTGGGATGATGAGTCTACGATAAGCCCATTTAGTTCAGCTATCAGTGATCAGGATAAGAATATAAGAACAGACATACTGGGTCAGACCAAAGGTCCATCCAGCCCAGTATCCTGTCTGCCGACAGTGGCCAATGCCAGGTGCCCCAGAGGGAGTGAACGTAACAGGTAATGATCAAGTGATCTCTCTCCTGCCATCCATCTCCACCCTCTGAAAAACAGAGGCTAGGGACACCATTCCTTACCCATCCTGGCTAATAGCCATTAATGGACTTAACCTCCATGAATTTATCCAGTTCTCTTTTAAACCCTGTTATAGTCTTAGCCTTCACAACCTCCTCAGGCAAGAAGTTCCACAGGCTGACTGTGCGCTTGTGAAGAAGAACTTTCTTTTATTTGTTTTAAACCTGCTGCCCATTAATTTCATTCTTCTTCGAGTGCTTGTTCACGTCCATTCCACATTAGGTGTGCGCGTATTGCGTTCACGAGCATCAGAAACTTTTTCCCTTAGCGGCTCCCGTCGGGCCGGCAGGGCCCCCGCCAGGGTGGTGCCACTGCGCCGTGCATATATACCCCCGCTGGTCCGACCCCCTCCAGTTCCTTCTTACCGTCCGTGACAGCGTTGGAACAACCTCTTGCTCTCGTAAGAGAAGCAATTCCCTTAGCCTTAGTGTTGCATAGCTGTTATCAGTCAGTTAGTGTTTCATTGTTGCTGAACTCTTAATAGATTAGGTGCTTGGAGGACTCCGGCACTCGCCCTGGGCCGCGGGGCATGCCGCAGGCCCACGGATTTAAGGCTTGTGCCATGTGCTGCAAGCCTATGTCCGTTAGTCACCCCACGACTCCTGTCTACGTTGCCTGGGGGAAGCTCACCAAACAGAGAGGTGCAAGATTTGTAAGGCCTTTAAGGTGAGAACAAAGAAAGAGAGAGACTTTCGTTTAAGGCAGCTGTTGATGGAGGCCGCGCTGCAGCCACCGGGCCCGGAAGGCCAGACGCCGTCCCTAGCCTCCTCAGTGCGGAGCGCCCCGGAGTTGTCAAGACACCCGGTACTGGCCAAGCATCGTAAGCCATCAGCCTCGGAACGCCAAAATAGGCCCTGGCACCGCTCATCCTCCCCGATGCGGTCCAAGGCAAAGCCAAAGGAGGGGTGTGGACGCTCTCCGCAAAAGAGACAGGCGCCATCTCAGGCCCCGGACACCGGGAAGAGCGGAAAGAATGCTGCACCTACTCCGGCACCGGTGGCACCGGCTCCACAAGTCCCACCAATTCCAGCTATTAGTGAGCTCAGTGCAGTCGCAGGGCTCGAGGTTATGATAGATCAGCCCTCTACGCCTGACACCTTTAAGGCTGCAAAAGACCTCATCGGATTGTCGGTGGCGAACCCCCTCCCAGCCAGGGAGAAGCCTCCGGCACCTGGACCCAGGGTGCCGTCGAGGGGAAAGCCAGCAATGCTGTGCCGTTCGAGGTCACTGTCCCGGCACCGCTCCCGGCACTGGTCCCGGTCGAGCTCTGAGTCCATGGACTTCCAGCTACCCTTGACTCAGACGGAAGTCTCAGTACCGGAGATGAGTCAACGCACGGGGTCAGTGCAGGACATATGGCGCTCCCCGGTGCTCCCCCAAGACCGGCACCAGCAGGACTCGAGCCGGGAGTCGCCAAAGGCACCCAGAAGGCACCAGTCCCTGTCTCGGGATCGCCAGCACCGGTCCCGTTCCAGAGAGCAGCGGTTCCATTACCGGTCAGCCAGAAGCCAATCATCAGCCTCCTGCCGGCACAGATTGACAGCACCGCCATGGCCCTCGTGCTCGGTGTCGCCGGAGTCTGGCGCCAACTCGGGCCAATACACCTACCCACAACAGGCACTGGACAGCAGGGAACAACAAACTGGCTGGCTATCACAATGGGGACCGCCAGGACACTGGCCCTTCTGGACTCGGTGGGCCTACCACCAGCGTCAAGGTGGTCCCTCTAGGGCCAGCTATTCGGTACAGCAATCCCGGTCCCTGCTCCGATGCTCCCCTGTAAGGGAAGCTACGGTGTCCAAGCTGCCTGCAGCCTCGCCAAGCGAGAGACCGGAAAGCCCGGCACCATATCCGGTGCTGTCCCAGGACCACCGGCCCCTGCTCGAGCCAGAAGCCCCTTCCCTGGGGGAGGAGGACCGGGGGGACCAGCAGGAGGAGGCTGAGCAGCTGCTAACCTCTTCGTCATCCCCGGATGAAGCAGTAGCAGGCACGGCGGACCTCCGCCATTAGACCACAAGGCCCACCAAGAAGTGCTTTGTAAGGTGGCCCATAACGAGGAAACGGTTGAGCAGGAAGACCCCATGGTGGACATTCTGAGCCCAGAAGGTCCTTCCAGAATAGCTCTCCCACTCATTAAGACCATTCAGTCTAATTACACGACTATATGGCAGACCCCGGCATTTAGCGCACCAACGGCCAAAGGTGTGGAGTGCAAGTACTTCGCCCTGTAAAAAGGTTACGACTTCTTGTTCTGTCACCCGAGCCCATGTTCACTGGTAGTCTCGGCGGTGAACGAGAAAGAGTGCCATGGGCAACAAGCCCCGGTCCCCAAGGCCAAGGAAGCAAAACGCCTAGACCTGTTCGGCAGGAAGGTGTATTCGTCAGGGGGCCTCCAGTTGAGGATTGCTAACCAACAGGTCATCCTCAACAGGCATAACTTCAACTCCTGGGTGGCGGTGGGGAAGTTTAAGGACAACCTCCCACAAGGCTCCCAACAGGAGTTCACGGCCCTAGTGGAGGACAGCAAGGCCGTAGCGAAAACCTCCCTCCAAGCGTCCCTGGACTCGGCGGACGCGGCGGCCAGGACAATAGCATCAGGCGTGGTCATGTGGCGCTCAGAGTGGCTTCAGGAGTCAGGTTTGCCGCCTGAGGTCCAGAATTCGATCCAGGATCTCCCATTCGAAGGGTCTGGACCAGGGGTCAGCAACGTTTGGCACGCGGCTCGCCAGGGTAAGCACCCTAGCAGGCCGGGCCAGTTTATTTACCTGCGTATTTCTACGCTTCATCATGAACCAGGAACATTACCAGTTGCGAATCTTGTCGTGGATTACGGACTGCATTCGGGCGTGTTATGACCTCACTGGTGTCCCAGCTCCGGCAGTCACGGCCCACTCGACCAGAGCACAGGCAGCTTCCACGGCCTTCCTGGCGCAGGTCCCAGTCCAGGAGATCTGCAGGGCGGCCACCTGGTCATCGGTGCACACCTTTACGACCCA
>NW_020698262.1:1446570-1460687 GCF_002925995.2 Terrapene triunguis | reverse complement strand
GAACGGTTACTTACCTTTCGTAACTGTTGTTCTTCGAGATGTGTTGTTCACGTCCATTCCACCACCCACCCTCCTATCCCTCTGTTGGAGTCGCCGGCAAAAAGGAACTGGAGGGGGTCGGGCCAGCAGGGGTATATATGCATGGTGCAGTGGTGCCACTCTGGCAGGGGCCCCGCTGGCCCGATGGGAGCCGCTAAGGGAAAAAGTTTCCAACACTCGTGCACGCGACGCGCGCACACCTAATGTGGAATGGACATGAACAACACATCTCGAAGAACAACAGTTACGAAAGGTAAGTAACCGTTCTTTTGGTGGCCCCTAGTTCTTATATTATGGGAACAAATAAATAACTTTTCCTTATTCACTTTCTCCACACCATTCATGATTTTATATACCTCTATCATATCCCCCGTTAGTCTCCTCTTTTCCAAGCTGAAAAGTCCTGGCCTCTTTAATCTCTCCTCATATGGGACCCGTTCCAAACCCCTAATCATTTTAGTTGCCCTTCTCTGAACCTTTTCTAATGCTATATCTTTTCTGAGATGAGGACACCACATCTGTATGCAGTATTCAAGATGTGGACGTACCATGGATTTATATAAGGGCAATAATATATTCTCCGTCTTATTCACTATCCCTTTTTTAATGATTCCTAACATCCTGTTTGCTTTTTTGACTGCCGCTGCACACTGCGTGGACGTCTTCAGAGTACTATCCACGATGACTCCAAGATCTCTTTCCTGATTAGTTGTAGCTAAATTAGCCCCCATCATATTGTATGCATAGTTGGGGTTATTTTTTCCAATGTGCATTACTTTACATTTATCCACATTAAATTTCATTTGCCATTTTGTTGCCCAATCCCTTAGTTTTGTGAGATCTTTTTGAAGTTCTGGATCTGGCCTTATGTAACCTCTCAGTATCTCTTTCTGTATCCATAGCGATAGGCACACGTCAATCATTCATGGGTACTCAAAAATGTGACATTCACAGGTAACAATAAACAGATAGCTTTAAAAATATTTAAATGTGACTAAAGAGGCTGGAGGCTGACCTTTTAAAGCAGTTTTTGTAATTGCTGACACAAAACTGGTGTGTGGACACAGTTGGGTAGGCAGCGTAGCTAAGGACATAGGCATCTATCTCAAAGTCGCAAACTGTGGATGCAAAGGAGAACTTGGGCTTCAGAAATCAGCCCCCATATTCTAATTTGATAGGGAAGCTAGTTCAATACGTGAGTGACAACAAATTCTACAATCAAGTTATCTAGCTGTCCAGTAATTTGCGTGACAGTAAAAAAATCATTACAAATGAGGGCAGAGATTATACCTTGGGAAGAGCTGCCTGATGAGCTGCCCCATCTGTAAATAGTGATGCTACATGGAGACATTCATATTAGTTTTGAAGCCTGCCTATTTTTTCACTGTGAAGCAGTGAAATTCTCTGAGCTCAGGAATGGTGTGGTCGGAGAGCTTCGATCTGGTGAACATTCTATAGTAGATGCAAACACTTGAGAGAAATACTATAACAGGGAAGTCTGTCAATAACAAATTACAATAGAGTCATAGTAATAGCTGGCATAAAAGTAATAGCTGGTATAAAAGTGAGACAGCAGGAGTTACAGCCTGGAAAGATACCTGAAATGGTGGAAGGACAGTTCACAATCTGATTTATCTGAACCTTTAAACAAAGATGATGGATCTGATTCAGCGGTGACTTAAGTAGTGGAGTAAGTTACATGATATGGGTAAGACAAACAGGATATTAAAGGGAAAACAGTTAACAGAGTGTAAGATAATGCAGAACTTTCCTTCTTACTAATATTCTTCTTTTAGTTGCATTTTTCCCCCTGCTATATCCTTCCTTTCCTCTCCTCGTCATATAAGTTATATTTACTTAATTAGTGTGTAATTTATCCTATCACAACTTTACATCCCCTCTGAATGCTGCACAAGAAGTCTTGGAAAATAGGAGTAAAAAACTACAAATAAAATTAACTACTAAAGATGAACAAAGATATATGAAAGACCCAGTGAGAAGCACCTCCATTTTATAAAAGAATGTTTTGCTAGTAGTTTGCACTGATAGGGCACTTTTCATTCTAAAACCGCAAAGTTCATTACAAAGCTGGATAAATATTATTATCCTTGTTTTATAGATGGGGAAAACTCAGGCCCAGAGAAATTAAGGCAGTTTTTTCAAAAATAGTCATGTGTGTATTAGGGCCTCAATTGATGGGTTCCCAATTTGAGAGTACTTTCAGAAGTACTGAATACCCACAACTCTATATGAAGCCATTGGGCGGTGTAGTTGCTCAGTACATCTGAAAATCAGGCCCAAACTTTCTCAATTTGGATGCCTAAAATTAGTGGCCCCTCTTGAAAAGTTTGGCCTATGTCCTAAGGCTACATAGGGAGACATTGACAGAATCCAGAATAAAACCCAGGTTGCCCGATTCCCAATTTTATGATCCATCCACTCGACCAGACTTTGTATGGTGATGCCTTCCATTCAACAGTCTCTAAGCACTTTGGAAACAGTGATGCATTAAGCCTCCTAAAATCACAACGATGTTACATAAGTATTGTTACCCTCATTTTGCAGATGGGGAAACAGAGATGTCATGTGGTCAAATAACACATCTGTAGCAAATGAGAAACACAATATGGATTTTCTGTGTCCTAGCATCTAATTTTAACCATACAACCATTTTCCATTTTTGTTCCTGTTTTCAGTATTCAGTTTAGAGAGGTGCAAATACTGATGCTCAGAAGAGAGAATATTTTAGTGTGATGCAAACAGTCAAGGAGTTACTTCATACAATGCACAGTCAAACTGTGAAACTTGTTGAGGCCAAAACTATAACTGGGTTCAAAAAAAGAATTAGGTAAGTTCATGAAGGATAGGTCCATCAGTGGCTATTGGCACAACCCCATGTTCTGGGTGTGCCTAAGCTTCTGACTGCCAGATGCTGGGATTGGATGGCAGGGTAGGATCACTTCATAATGCCCTGTTCCATTCATTCCTTTTGAAGCATCTGGCATTGGCCACTGTCACATACCAAGCTAGATGGACCATTGGGCTGACTGAGTATGGCTGCTCTTATGTTCTTATTGAATCATGAATAGGGAAGACATAGAGAGCGATCAGCTAATTGATCAGATGAATCAATTTATTTTAAAAAATAGTACAATTAATAGACATTATTAAAGCATTAAGAAGGACATTTAATGATAGATCAGGAGGGAAAGGAAACATAAGAGAATGTAGCCACATTGATTAATGAGTAGAAGGATGACACTAATAATGGCTTTTACAAGAAAAGTAAAAGGATTACATTATGAAGTAATGAAAACCTTGTAAAAATACGATAGGTATTGATAAAGATCAGATAAAGGAATACAGTAGATTTCACCATATGAAAACAATTAGTATTACTAACAACTGATTACTAGTATTATAGATACAATCTATATATATTTGAAATATGTGAATATACACAAGTCATCTGGCCCTAATGCCAGATCAGGGGACAGCACCCCAGATAACAGGGCACCGGAGTCCAGGGAGGGATGCGGGGGCCTAGCGGCAGTGGGACACCGGCCTGCAGAGGGCGCTCCAAGGCTGGAAATGAGCTAATTCCCAAGACACCAGCAGGAGGCGCTGCAGCGGTGAGTCCCGCATGCCTACAACATCTTATTGCCCAGTTTCTTAATTTCACTTCCCAGTTTAAAAAAAAATAGGAAGGAGAGAGAGACGTTCTAAGAGCAAAAAATGAGCTAACCATCTAGAGAATAACGGTTCTAAAACAATCACTGCATCTGTTTCCCAAAAACAAATATTGGCAGGCAAACTTTTTTTGGATAGCACTACAGAATTAGTGGCAGATATAAGTAGCTAAATTCATCCGCTGGCTAACTTCACTGAGGTCCAGTGGGTGAATTCTTAGTTTAGAAAGTGAGATTCCACAATATATGACTACAGAGAACTACAAGATTGAAGATATAAGACAAAATTCTCCTCCCAAATGCAAATTGTGAAGCTGAAATCTGTGCTGTAGATCTTTCTTACATGTTTTGTGCTTGTCCCAAGCACTGAACTCTTTGAGGGCAGACATCACTGAAGTTTTCACACCTGGAAAAAAGACTCAGTTGGGACTTCAATGGGACATGGAACAGTGGCTCATTTCAGACACCAGTAGAAATTGTGTGCATGAAACAAATTAAGAATATACAGCAGAGATGGAGACCCGCACTCTGGAATGTTGTCTTTACCTTGTGTAAGTGACTGTAGCAGCAACAGGAGGTAGCTCACTTACCTGTTGAAGAGTAACAAACTGTAAGGCGAAGACATCTAAACTTGCATCAGTTTAATTAACTGCTTAAAATTATTTACTTAAACTAGTGCAAGTGTGTGTATGGACACTCTTTTTTATTTTAAAATGGCTTATTTCAATGTAGCTTAATTCAGTAAAAATCTAATTAAGATGAACCAAAATAAGAGTTTATGTACAGCGTTTTGCACCAGTTTTACAACATCAGGGTTTATTTTTTAAAGGATTTATGTTATACTGGTGTCACATCTTTGTGTAAACAGGCTAACACTGGATGGATAAAATTTTTGAAAGCACCTATGTCCCATTGACTTTGACTGGTACTTAAGCTCCTACATCATTTAGGCACTTTGTGAAAATTTTACCATACGTGTATATATATAGATTACTAACAGATAATCAAGTGTGACTATGATGCAATAGAATTTGAGAAATGCATAACATGAATGGATCACAATATCCTCAAAAAGAAGAGGGTTTGTTAACTCAGGATTGTTATATAGAAAAAAATATGCATGTGTGCTACCAAAATCTTACATTTCATAGAGAATGATGCATTCTGGTAGCAGGAATAGCCCCAACATTATCTCACTCCTAACCTGTGTAGCATAACTAATTTAGATTAATGAATTAAACACAGATCATACATAAAATAGTCTTTAAGCTTGTCATCTCAAGATGAATCTTTTGAAATATTTGGTCTTTTTTTTTTTAAGGGATACCTTCATGTCAAAATCCATCAATTTTTTTATAACTTCAGATTCATCTAGGACTTGACCTTTAATGCTTGCATGTCATTAATCTTTTGAATATCAAATTACAGAGGCATCTGGCAGCATAAAATAAGTGATATTAAATCAAAAGGAAGAGTTGTACACAATAAAGTACATCTCAAATGGCTAAAAGCTACTTATTTAATTATGCATCTATCTAATGCCTTGGAAACATATGTAACAACTTCATACCATGTAAGCATCCTTTCCAAAATGGCCCTAGTAAACTTTAGGTCTGAGTCGGCATTTTCTTAAATCTAATTCCTTTTGAGGAAAGTACACTTCACTCACCCAGAAAGTAAGAATGAAAGCACTTGTTTTAGTAAATCAGTGATATTGGAATGGAATGCAAATGAACAACCAAACTCCACAACACAAATTTTGCTGTTTATTCTCTTGGGCATTATTCTGTGTTTGCTGTAATGTTTTCCTAACATTTTTATGAGGTTTTCCAATTAAATATTAATATAATTTCTTCAAAGAGAAATATTTAGTATCCTAAAGAGAGAGAGAGACGATAGTACAGTTAGGCAGGAGAAAGGGAGAAATTGGCTAATTGTGTATTAGTTCAAAACACTATCTCCTCATTTATTTGGCACACTTCATTTACTATATATAAAGCAAATATATATATATGTATGTCCTGAGCTCTAATTGCATGTGTTGCTTGATGTTGTGTGATACATTAAAATCATTCTACTATAGCAATAAACTGTGTGTTTAATATGCCCAGCTCTGTTTTATTTTTAAACACTTTTAAAATGTTCTTGTTTTGGACTTCTTGCATTTTAAATGGCTCAGGCATTCATAAAAACAATTAAATTAGAGTCGAGAGCCAAGCCAGATAATATGTTTTAGTATTTTTAAATTCAATTGAACTTTCACTAAATAATTTACTTAAGCAATGCAAAAGGGAAGTGATAACCATTCCTGCCTTTTGGCAAGAACTGGCATGTGGCATGCCTGATTCATCAGCACTAGACAGCAGTAACTTATGTATATGGAACAGACCATAATGTTTTTCAGTTTTACTTGAGGGAGTTAGAAATATTTAAGATTCTGCAGACTCCTAGATATTCTTCAAGGTTACAAGCAGATATAAAGGCACGTACTGAACCATAGGCTGAATTCATGGGGCAGGGAGGGGAAACAAGACAGACCCATTACACTGCTCTACAGCCAAAAAGCTTCTGAAATAAATGTAGTCAAACTTTACTAATTCTGGGTCACTGAGAACGAAAATGATGCTTACAATTGTTGATTGGCTCTAGTTTTCAAGGTATGCTATTGGGTCAGTATATACGACCCTTGACTTGGGAATGGCGGAGGATAAGTGAGTTATAAAGGGAAGGGATCTCAATTTAAACCAGAAATTACTAAAACACATCTTTGACTGGATCTATGAATAAATCTATGACTGGGTTTGGACAGTACTTGCTTTTTAGGCAAAACAATGAATGATGCAATCTGAAGCTGGTATTGCGTCATACATGATATGAATTGCATCATGTTATTCCTAGAAGTCATGGATGATGCAATCATAACGAAGCTTACATCACTCTGCTGAACAAATTGCCCTATATCAGCTCTAGAAATCATACAGTGTCGTGCTCTCTTATTTGTCAGTGTTTGATTTTGCAAAGGGACACATTTCTGTTTAGCCAAAGTGAGCAGAGATGCCTCGTACTTGTGTGAAGAGTGCAGATAACTTCTGCTATGTTTGTGGTGAAGTGACTTTTGCATCACAAAAGTGCAGAATAACCACTATGGTTAAGAAAGCCTATCACCTTTCCTTTGGCTGCAAAATTGGAGATCAGGACAAGAGGTGGGCCCCACACATATGCTGCAACACTTGTGCAACAAATCTTCGCCAGTGGTTGAACAGGAAAAGGAAATCTATGCCTTTTGCAGTGCCAATGATTTTGCGAGAGCCAACAGATCATACCAGCAATTGTTACTTCTGCATGGTGCCTCCAGTTGGGAAAGGTGTGTCAAAGAAGCAAAAGTGGACTGTGCATTATCCAAACATTCCATCAGCTATATGCCCAGTACCCCACGGAGAAGGACTGCCGGTTCCTGATGCACCAGAATCATTCTCACTTGAGTCAGACGAGGAAGAGGAAGAGGATGAAACTTCTGGTCCTGAACCATCAATGTCACAGGACCCACATTTTCTCCCATCCTCCTCCTCTGAACCACACCTCCTAACACAAGGAATGAACTGAATGACCTTGTCAGGGATTTGGAACTACCCAAGAGTAAGGCAGAGCTGTTGGGCTCCAGACTACAGCAGTAGAATCTCCTGGCAGGTGATGTTAGGGTTTCCATGTTCCGTGACCGTCAAAAGGATCTTGTCCCATTCTTCTTCATGGAAGGTGATCTTGTAGCCTGCAACAACATCGATGGTGTGATGGCAGCCCTCAACATCGTTCACGATCCAGATGAGTGGAGACTGTTCATTGATTCATCGAAGACGAGTCTTAAAGCTGTTTTACTGCATAATGGCAATGTTTTGCCATCAATTCCAGTTGGTCATGAAGTCCATATGAAGGAAACCTATGACAACATGAAACAACTTTTGAGGTGCATAAACTATGACCAACATCAGTGGCAGCTTTGTGGCGATTTGAAGGTTGTTGCTCTCTTGCTTGGTCTGCAGACTGGATTCACAAAGTACTGCTGTTTTCTCTGCGAATGGGATAGTCATGCAAGTGATTCCCACTACATCAAGAAAGATTGGCCACTCCAACAGTCATTGGAGCCTGGGAGGAAAAGTGTTCAGCATCCACCACTTGTTGAATCAAGGAAGATTTTGTTACCACCCTTACACATCAAGCTGGGTCTGATGAAGAACTTTGTCAAGGCCATTGACAAAACACAAGCAGCTTTCAAGTACCTCTGTGGAAAATTTCCAAGGTTAAGTGAAGCTAAGATAAAGGAAGGTGTCTTTGTTGGTCCTCAGATTTGTGAACTTCTTCGAGATGATGCATTTGACCATGCACTGCGTGGCAAGGAAAAGACGGCATGGAAAGTCTTCCAGTTAGTGGCAATAAATTTTCTCGGAAACAGCAAGGCAGACAACTACAGGTTGTTGGTGGAAAACCTCCTCAAGGCATACAAAAGCCTTGGTTGCAACATGTCAATAAAGATACATTTTTTGTACTCTCATCTAGATTTTTTTCCACCGAACTGCGGAGCAGTGAGCAACAAGCACGGCGAGCGATTTCACCAGGACATTGCAACAATGGAGAAACGCTATCAGGGCAAATGGAGCCCATCAATGCTTGCAGACTATTGCTGGACAGTGACAAGAGATGCTCCATTTAATGAATACAAGAGACAAGCCAAGAAGCGCCAAGTAGACACTGAATAGGACTAAACTATGTACATAATATTTTTTTGCCTTTTGTTGCATAATAAATTTTATTTATATAACCCTTTTGCTGATTTTTAAAGTGTTACATAAACAGGACAGGTGAAATATTATCATGTAAAGCAACCATAAACACATGAAAAGACCTAGGTTTACAATTTATGATTAAAAGTCTACTATCTACACAATATACATAGACATAAAATGTAAAAACTTAAATACATAATAAATAGCACATTTTATCTCTGAAGCAGACGACTTCTCAAAAATTGTAGACCAGTGTTATTTGTAAGATTTTCATGTATTCCATTGTGGAGAGGGAGAATGCAAGAGTCAACGTTTGCATGAATCTGCATTTTGTTGTTAATACTTTCTTTTTAAAAAGGCGACATAGAGAAACATCATACCGGAAATGATATGAAGGAATTTAGTGGTAAGAATGTCAGCTGAGTGACAGCTTCTCCCTCCCCCCCCCCAAATCACTCTTCAATGTGGACAACACTTATAACTTTGGCCCAAGTCATGCATGTAAGTTGGCACATAAGTTCACTGCCCCATGAACAGCACCTCCCTCCTTGCTTCCTTCTTGCTATGGGGAGGAATTTGCCACTGCTATCTATTCATTAGAATAACATCCCTATGCCCTTCAGTTGTGCTGCACTCACTTCTAGGTCCTCTCTGCCATTCCACCTATAAGCTCCAAGTAGTTTGTGGAAGGGTGGAGGGGGAGCCTTAATACCTCGGTGTGGTTGTAGGGCTATATATTGACTTAAGCTGTACATCAGTTTTGCTTGTTGATATTTTTATGTCAAAATTAAAATGAAGAGTATTCCTTTGTTCAGTAATATTTGTGCACCATAGCAGAAGGAGCCAGAGTCTGTTTGGCTCAGTATATGTTTGTGTGGGCTGCCGCACGTCTCTGGGGTCAGCAAAGTTCCCTTTCGCACTATGAAAAGAGCAAGTGTCAGAAGCAAAAGCTTTTAGAAAGATTCATCCACAAAGGCATTCTGGTAAATGGTGACAATGGCCAGATTTGTGTATTTTGCTGTTCTGTTTGCAAAATAAGTAATTAATAAGTAAGCTGTTTCCTTTGTCAAGATGAAGGACAAAGAGAGAGTAGGACAACCAAGGCTGAAGACGTTAATTTCTAGCCAAACAAAAGAAGAAAGTATCTGAAAAGAAATATGTAAAAGGGCTCATTAAAATGGCAGGAGGGCATCACTGAGTGCACCATGTGGAGAGAAAAGGGGAGGAAATTATATACCAAGTCCACATTAAGAGTTATCATTAAAAGGAGTATATACAATTCAAGGCTAGACATAAATCTATTACTAAAGAAAGAATGGCAACAGAAAACATAACAGCTATTTCCCTGGCCAATGGTTTTAATACATAGTCTTTAACAACAACAGAACTTTCAAAACTCCTTCAGATAACAAGCCTTTGTCAAAATACAAGGTCTGTTCCTTCTAAACAGTATAAGAAGAAGGAAAAGGAGCTAGTAAGCTGGAAACAGACAGCAGTAGTTTCAGACACAGTAGAAATAACATTCCCTTCCTCTGCTTTTGCTGAAAAATATTGGAACAGCAGCCAGTCAAACCACATGTTAGGGAGCCATGCCCAGATCCAGCTTGAGGCTTGGAGTGGAGACAAGATTGCTTCCAGGGATGGAGACCGGGTTCACTTGTTAGTGTCTCTTTAACATTATGACCTTTTGAGGCAAAGCCCATCATCATCAGGGCTAATTTTGCTACTAAGAAGAAAAAAAATTGGTTGAATGGCATTGGTGACAGTGAGACTGTAATTTTAAAAATTAGGTTATAATGAATATTAGCTTCAGAAGAAGATTGGAGAGTAGACCCCATCTGCTCAACTCTGTACTGCAGCATGAAGGGGAGCAGATGGGCATAAATCATGCCAAAAAAGGGGAAGTGGAGCTCTGCAGCAGTATCCCATGGTACTATCTATATACCATAAGTTCCCACTCCCTGTGCAAAGCTTAAACTGCAGAACTGTTATACAGAAAAGGACAGGATGTGGCTGGAAGGAAGGAATAGTCAGAACAGCCCATTCGAGACATGATATACTGTCTGTAGTATGGCATCATTCACTATGGGAGTAGGTGTAGGCGTATGAATTAATGCTGACTCGGTCAACATTAACTTCCCCTACTTGCTGTGTCCCAAGAACACTACCACCTCCAGGAGACTCTTAGGATCATGGCATGGAAACCAGCTAGTGCTGTTGTGAAGCACACAAAAGAGTAGACACTCTGAATGATTTAGTTGGGAATTGGTCCTGCTTTGAGCAGGAAGTTGGACTAGATGACCTCCTGAGGTCCTTTCCAACTCTGATATTCTATGATGCTATGATTCAACCCTTTGAAGTCAATACCAAAACTCCTCTTGACTCCAGTGAGGAAGAATTGGGCCCCCAGAAATCCTCACTATAAGGATGTGGTATATATTACACTATCTTTCCTATATGTACCATCACCTTCATTGGACCCTGTGGTGCAAGGGAAGTGATGTGGCAAAATAGATGCTTTTTAAAAACTGCAGAGCTTTTCTAAATAATTTCTCGCAATTTTTATATGGGAGAGGAACACAAGGACATATGTCAGAAAGATACTACCTCATATCACTCATTATATGCTACGTTTCCTGCTCTTTGCCACGGAGAAAGAGTTGTCCTGGGCTTCTGAGTTCGGGTTTGTTTTATCATTGTTTAAGCGTAGAGGTCACCATTAAAAACAAAAACAAAAACCCTACATTTGTAAACACTTATTATGCACTGTTATCTGAGATACCAAAAGTGTTACCTACACTTATAACACAAAGTGACAGTGGTTTCTCAAATATGATACTGTGAGACAACTGTTAGTAAATGCTGACTTTTGAGTGTTAACTTATTTTTGTTATTCTTAATGACTTTACTGTCGGCAAATCTCATCCAGTGTTTAAAAGTTTACAAATGGTGCATATTTATTTCAGCTGGCCAAAATATTTTCAATTATGTCTTTCTTCAAGAAATTCACTTTCTTTGAAAATAACACCTTTCCTGGAAAAAATGTTTTTGATATTTTTCATTTTTTGAAAAAAAAATTGAAATAAATGAAAAGAAAAAGCTTCAAACGTTTACTCTCTTTATTTAAGTATCAGAGGGTAGCCACGTTAGTCTGGATCTGTAAAAAGCAACAAAGAGTCCTATGGCACCTTATAAACTAACAGATGTATTGGAGCATAAGCTTTTCGTGAGTGAATACCCACTTCGTCATGCGTCTGACGAAGTGGGTATTCACCCACGAAAGCTTATGCTCCAATACATCTGTTAGTCTATAAGGTGCCACAGGACTCTTTATTTAATTTCCCTACCTGTTTTTGCCCTAGAAAAGTGTAAGTTTTAAAATTGTAAAAGAAAAAAAAATCTTCCATTTTTTCTTACTCCTTAATTGACAGAAAGTAACATAAAATAACGTTTGACTATTTTTTCCTCTGCCCTCACCCCCCCCCCCAAAAGTGAAAGAGGATTCCCCCCCTCAACTTTCGCTTGTTTTTTAATCCCCCAACTGTTCCTCCCCACACACTAGGAAAAGGAGGAGGTGTTGTGTGATCTATTGATGGTGTATTGATTACTTAAGAATTCCCATTGATAAATTAACACTGAGGTTTGGAAAGTTCTAGCCCTTGATCAGGCCCAGTGTTGTTAGAATTACTGTTAAGTTGGGAACCTCAACATTCACAGGCACAACACTCTTCACGCTTAGGAAAAAACTTCTGAATTTGCAATGGTTATATTAGCACAGGTAGCAAAATTACACACACTCCAACCCAGCAAGGTAGATAGAGATATCACAGAATGAATGTCTAAGTATCCATATGCTCACACCATCTCTTGTAGAAAAACCCAAAGTCCTTCTCATATCTTCACCATTGTCATGCTCACCAGTGGTTGTCATCCTGGCATCTCCCAAGGCACATAGGCCAGGATACAGCTTTTACTATGCGTTACACTGACACCGTTATGCCTAATATATATTCAGGAAGGGTTTCAGCCCCTTGTCCGTATTTGAACTTCCACACACCACTAATATTGGGGTACCCTTCTTCTATATGTTACTCGACCTTTTACTTCAAGCTTCTTAGCATATAGGTCAGTAATATGCATATTCCAACGGAGTGCAAGTTTGTTGGCTCCTACAGTATAACAGTTAATGCAAGCTCAATTTTTTCCCCTAATATTTACACTAAACTATTAATTCTACAATTGTATAGCGTATATTTTTTTTGGTGTGTGTTGGGGTGGGATTGGAAGCTACATAATACAAAAAGGTTTTCAGCATTTCTGCCTGATCTAGTCTCTCACTTTATACAATGGATAACTAATAGGTTCCTTTGAAAAGTACTTTAATGTTATGGTTGGTATTGCAACATGTCAGAGGATTAAATTACTTACTGATTGCTAAAAGAAGAGGTGCTCCAGGGTGGAGAATGAGGTATCCCTTGTGACTGACTTTAGAATCCTAATGATGTAATAATGTTTTGTCTCTACTACTCCCAAGATATTTGGTATGTTTTTTCTTGGTTCAAATCTTTAAGATTCAAAATGTTATTTTTCAATCCATCGAATATATATTTATTCATGCAAGAATTTTTTTCTTTTAAATAATCAAATTTCATGTCCTTCTCTGGAGTTGTTTCTTTCTGGTTTGATGAGTTACAGAGTTACAGAGTTTTACAATGGAAACACTCAATATAACTTAACACCATGGGCTACAGAGGTTATAAGTGAGATCAATACATATAGCATCCTATAGGCATTTAATCAAGTCTAAACACATTCTTACCAATTTAACATCTATTCTAACAATGCTAACACAGAGATAAGCCAGACTGGTCTCCAGCTATTCATTTGTCAGTGTTCAGTACTGCCTCAAGTGTTGGCATGAGCTGGCATCAGGTCTGCCAGCATCACAGTCCCCTCCTTTCCTTTTTTGCCTATGTGTGTATTTTTCTTTTTTAATTGTTATCCCCACCCTAACATGCTAAGTCTATGTAATATGGTTTGATTTTGGATTGTCTGGTCTTTCAGCTTTGACAAGCGTAAATTTTATTGGAAATCCTGTGAAATGTGCAGCATTTGGTAACATTTATAACCTGCAAGTTAATTAATTTTTTGTAGTTTTTGTTTGTTTCTTTATGCAAATTTAATCACAAAAATAGTCTCTTCAGGAAATGTTTTTAAAATGCTGAGATAATACAGAACTTTTTTTTCCTTTTCTGTGCTTTGTAGTATAATTATGGTTATATACATAGGAATTTTAAATCCTCATATTAGACATATCTAATTGTTGAGATCTCAATTAGGAACAAATTTATTTATAAATCTGAGCTGTTTAATTAGGAATAAATAAGGGCTGATTTATAGGATGAGTCCAAGCTAATAGCACATCATTTGTACATGATAGTTGGATAGAATGATCTCAGAGATATATTCCAGCTCTACATTTTCTGGATCGGCAAATTTATATTTAAAGATTAAATCTATTCACATTTATTAACACTTTCTTTGGTTGAAATTATTCAGAGGAAAAATGGTTAGATTTTCAATTATTTTTAAAATGTTTTGCCTTTTTTTT
>NW_020698262.1:1416401-1446170 GCF_002925995.2 Terrapene triunguis | reverse complement strand
GTAAACAAAACAACAGTGTATTAGATATTCAATTTAATGATTCCATAGAGTTCAAAACAATCAAAATTTGGGGTAGACCCATTTATAAGCCGACCCCCGCTCTTTGATGCGTCACTTTTTTACCAAATATATTTGGCTTATGAATGAGTATATACGATATATGTTGCAACCATCTGAAGAGACACACACTGATGGTTATATTATGAAATTCACATATTTGCAGGAAGTGACTCCATCATTAAACAGTACAAAACAATGAGCAAAATGTTGAACTATAGTATATAATCAAATTGGTCTGATCCAAAGTCCACAGAAGTCCCTGGAAAGGCTACAGTTGCCTTCAATGGGTTTAAGATCAGTCATTATGGTTTCATAATTACATAGAGGTTAAAGCCAGAAGGAACCACTAGATCATCTAGTTTGACCTCCTGTATAGCACAGGTCTTTAAATCTCACCCAGTAACCTCTATATAGAGCCCAATAACTTGAGTTACATTATTGTGCTTTAGTCCTCAGGAACCTAAATTGTGTGCCACAGGCACAGGACTGGAGAGACTAAGGGGCCACCAAAGTACTCTTGACTTAAATGGAATTATGCTGATTAACAGTAGCTGAGGATCTGGCCTTAACCTTTTGGAAGGAGTAAAAACTCCTGAGGGCTGGGAAAAAGCAATTAGGTGTTCCCCATACTATAACTGCTAGGCTTGCTGTATCTGCCAGCCATAATCTGGACTTTGTTTTTGTTTATTAGTTTGCATTTCAGGAGATAAAATATAAAACTGAATTCCCACAGTATCCAGGTGGTGACTTGTACTATGGGGGTTTTTAATTCATAACTGTTTCTTGTATTTTACAAACAAATATTGCTTAAATTGCCAATTGCTTAAATATCCATTTCTCCCCTCTTCCATGTATCCTAGTTAGTTGTAATGCTACTGCAGACCTCTCTAATACTCCCTTCTTTGATATTCTGCATTCATATCTGCTTAATGCTCATTCTACTTTCTACCTTCTTTCTTTCATTATCTTCATCTTCAGAGCATTACAGTATATCCTTTTCTCTGCATGATTCATTATGAAAACACCACAACAGTGTTTGCATGGTTACTATAGTAATAATAACAGAGAACTTCTCTCTCTCTGTGTCTCTCTCTCTCCCCAGTTGTGGAAGCATAAAGACTGTGCTGGATCAGTCTTCTGAACAGTGACAGCAATGGGTGCATACACTACCACATGCATACCTATATGGAAATAAATAAAACTATATGGTCAATCTCTTATGATGATTGACAATTTAAGGTAAGCAAAGGAATGGCTATAAAGACAGAAATTTTGTTTGATTAACAATTAGCTAGTGATGTCAATGTTCTAAACATATATATAAATAAAGGACTGTAAAGGAATTCACCTTCTTTTGATACTAAAAGGTATACTAATGCACTCTACTCTTTGGGGAATAAAAATATTTAATTAGAGAATTTTTTTAGAGAAACCAATTGGCAGCCACAATCATTAATCAGTGTTTTCGCTGCTAGTCTTCTGTTTGTTGTGAAGTCAATGTTTTACACTTTGGCTGCCTCAAGGTCTACATATACTTCAGGGTCTCATTGAACTAGCAGTACACTGGTGTAGAAAAATAACCCATTTGGGCTTTTGCCATGAAAAATGTGAAGTCAGTCTTTGAACATTGACTAAAATCCAATTAGTTTGGTGGCAAATGAGGCATGAAACATATTGTCAAAAATATAGAGCCCAACATATAGTGGCACTAAATATTTTATCTTCATGGGAATGTACCACAAAAGGTTTGAACTCTAAATCAACTAGTGCACTTAGGCTAGTAGCATCATTCATCAAGGGCACAGTCTTCGTTGCAAAATTTGTCCATGATGGCAGGTTTAATGAAGTTCCATAATTTCAGCTTCAGAAAACTATTATTTCAGCTGTCTGAAGGCATAAATCCCCAACCGACACTTCAACTCTAGCTTTCCTCAAGGTCTAGGCTATTGACTTTATGGAAAAAACTTCATGGTAATCCTTCATGTTTTCCTCATTATCGTCTAAATTTAGATGTGTAATCTTTGTTTTCTGTTTGCCGTGACCTGTGTGTTCTGAGGAATGTAGGATTACTACTGTGGAATTGAAAAGGCAATCTTATTTTTCAAAGCTTCAATTACATTCTGCCTGGACTCCATTGTGGAATGAAATTCTGTTACAACAAGAACCTGTATGAACAACCTCTCTGGACAACCTCCTTTTGACTGCTTACCTGAATAATCACAACCTGTGGATCTTTGAAACATTAAGTTTCCCAAATCATATATGTCCAAGGAAACAAAATGACCTGCTGATCAATATAAGCAAAGAGTAAACACACCGAACCCATGGACAAAGTGCTTTGGAAAGTAACATTTGTTCCACTGAGCTGATCACTCACTTCAACTCTTGACTAGTAAGTTCGAGTTCCGTTGTAGATGATAAGGGGGTGGGGGAACCATGTGAGTGTTTTAGGACTCAAAATGTGGCTAATCAGAGAAAATAATATCATGCCATCCTAGGGGCACAGAGGAGTCCAGAGATTTATTTTCTTTTCCTTTATACTGAAATAACATGGACCAGAAAATCAAAACAAAATTTACATGACCTACAGAGGGAAGATTGAAAACTTGAAAACCAACTGTCAGAGTGGTAATGAATGTATCATATGTAAAGCCTTTTTCTCCTATGGTGAGGAAATAATGTACTAACCTCTGTAATGATCCTCAAATATTATATCTGTGCTATCAGTGATCATCATACTGTACAAATATTTATCTTTAAACGTTGTGCATTAAAAATTAAAGTGAAATAATCTAAATAGCAAGGAGAGTATACGACCAACATATATTGTAATTGTTATTAAAAATGCATATTGATCCATTACAGAGAGTGAGTATTTCAATATTAATCTGGAGATTGATTACTTTGCAAGGGGCTTTATTATTGTTTGTAAAAATTGCAAATCTTAACTAAAAACACTGTGGTGGTTAAAATGTCTTTTTACACAGCCCACTGTCTAATATTCATTACTGCACAGGACATCATGCAGTTGATGTGACATAAATAAGTTTGCCCAGGGTTCTTCCCGTCAAGCCTAATATTCCATAATTTAAGGTGTAGTTGATTAATATGTAGATGCTACAGGTTTAAATAGTGGTGGCTCTGTGGGATGTAAGAAAGATTAAACAAATCATTGTAAGCCTGGGGTAGTGGGGAGACTGCAATATTTATGAAACGGTAAGGAGAGTTTGCCATTCCTTGAAGACTGGCCTTGAGACAGTGCTGAATTTTTCTCCCTTCTCTATAACATTGCTCAGGGTAGTCACTCACATCACACCAGCCACAGACTCATTATAACTCCTCCCTTGATAGTAATGCTTTTGACGCTGAGTGCTTCTGTGTTTTATGTCATTGGGAACTAGTAGTGAAGGGTTCAATCAGATCCTTCTCTCTCTCTATGCCAGTAGTCTGGCTAATATTTTGGGGACAATTCCCCCTGCTGTTTCATGCAGTATCCCATCCCATATTTTATATACCACTCAAGTGGAAGAGTTTGAAAATAATTTTTCTATTAGAGCTGGTGCATGCAGTTCAAACATCCACGGAGAGCAAACATCCAGAGAAAGATCCTGGCCAAAACTAACTCCTCTTTACATTTGAGTGAATTTTTGTGGAAAATGTTTATCTAGCTCTCTTTGATGCAGATCAATGCTGAACAATCAAAGTAGTCCAGTTGAACTCAATGTAGCTACTCGTAAGTAAAAATAACCATGTGCATGCTCAGGCCCTAAGCATTCTCTTCCTACACTCAATTTACCTAACAAGAACAGAAATCTATGTAGTTTTTTCTATGTCTAACAATGTTGCTTCAAGGGTTACATCGACAAAATGGAAGAGACAAACGGGATCTCCCCTATTTCCCAAGTACTTTATATGTATATTTTTCCAACACTGTATTTTTTAACATGTTTATGCAATTGCTTGTATTTCTCCAGAGATGTATTCCTGCTATTTTATGTCCCCATAAGGGATAAAAGGGGATAATAGTTAAGGAAACAAAGCAAACACAAAGGTAGGTTTCTCTTCCCTCTCTAAAATAGAAGAAAAGTTGTCACTGCTTCAGAAAGATAAATATAATCTATCAGATAAATTGCTCTTGAGATTTGTCAGTAACTATTGTAAAAGAGCAGACAAACGTCTATACAAATGGTTCATGTAGTGTCCTTATGTCAGCTGAATGAAAAGATCATTCCTGATTCTTGTCCATCCCGTGTAATAACTTACAACCGAATCTTGCCTCTTAGGGGACAAATCATGTCATTCCCCTCCTCACCAGGAGGCTCTGAATGCAACAGGCCAGGTGTGGTTCTGCTACATAGTATGTAGTGAGGTTTCAGGGAGAGGGAATGTAGCAGGGAGCCAGTCAAGAAACCTACACCCCCTGTGAACCACAGAGCTGTGTTTTGTGATGGCTGTCCCAGTGTTGAGGGGGTGAGGAATAGGCCAAGGGGATGTCTAGCGGATATGTGAGTATGTGAATCCTTCAGCCTAAGAAGGGATGCTGTGGGGGGCAAGGAGTAGCAAACACAGAACCTGTTGCTGTCCTGAAGCTACAGTAGGGACTGAACAGCTCCATGCTAATCTGCTGGGGATGGTTCTTGCCCACTCCCCTACCCCCAAACTCGTCTAGTGTATGGTCTATATAATCAGATTAAGTCAAATTCACCCTTGTACCCTATCATAAGGTCTCATGTAGGACTTGAGTACATAGGCCTTGTACTATCTCTTCTGTACAGGGGCGAATTTTGACCACTTTGCACAGATAAAAGGATTTGTCCTTGACTCTTATGTTCTGACTTATTCAGTAAAGCCAATTTTAACTCTGTTATGGTAGAAGAGAGGTTCTCACAAAGAACAGAGCAGGATAACTGTAAGTCCGCTCCCCTCTCCATGACCCTGGTTGTATAGAATAAACAACTAATGACTCCTCATGTCCCCCCCCCAATCTCCCGACTCCACCCCTCATCCAATGCTGTGTGTCTAGAACTCTGGAACTTACATTGGTCTCTAGAACTTACTTTGAGAGACAAATGAGGTTTCTGTTTTCACATATACTGTATATTAATATGGTCTTGCTAGTAAGACAGCAAGTTAATTGAGGCTTTCTATGCAAACACTTTAAATTGCTGAAGAATGGAAAGTCTTGTTTTCTAGTCTCAGTTGATCAGAATAGGGCTTAATATTCTTCCACATCCTTTCTCAGTAAGGCCAAATGTTTCAACTTAATGTGCTCTTGGCATATGTGATGCATAAAGTGCCAATAATGAGATAAGGTTGAGTTTATATCCATATTCAGCTGAAAAGCTAATGATTTTTATCCTTGAAGTGTGCCTAATACTGGTTCCATGATAAATGCCTGATCATAATTTACCAACATACCCTAGTATGTATGTAGATACCAATTCAGTGTTATTTCTGTAAGTGTTTCAGAAGGCCTGTGACACTGAATTCCATCCATACTAAGATACAGCTGAAAAATGTCACAGATTTTTTCTTTTTTTTGAGGGGGTGTGGGTTATAGAAAGAAAGTAACTGATATATATACAATACATATAACTGAAGGAGAAAGACAACATTCTGGATATTAAGTATCAGGGGGTAGCCCTATTAGTCTGTATCCACAAAAACAACAAGGAGTCCGGTGGCACCTTAAAGACTAACAGATTTATTTGGGCATAAGCTTTCGTGGGTAAAAACCCTCACTTCTTCAGATCCAAATTAATGGTGTTAAATTTGCAAATGAATTTTAGTTCTTTTGAAGTCTGTTTCTGAAGTTTTTTTGTTGAAAAATAGTTACTTTTAAATCTGTTATAGAATGTCCAGGGAGGTTGAAGTGTTCACCTACTGGCTTTTGTGTGTTACCATTCCTGATGTCCGATTTGTGTCCATTTATTCTTTTACGTAGGGACTGTCCAGTCTGGCCAATGTACATGGCAGAGGGGCATTGCTGGCACATGATGGCATATATAACTTTAGTAGACGTGCAGGTGATCAAATTGGCCCTGTCAACACTGGTTCTCAACTTGTGAGGTACTCCCTTCTCTTCATGTGTCATTATATAATGCCTGCATGTGTAACTTTCACTCCATGCATGTTGTTCTGGATATTGTGGACTGTCATATGCCATTTCCCTTTGCAGCAGAATAATATGTGATCTTCCATTTCAGGATCTAGGCTTACGTTTCATGTGAACACTCCACTGAAGTTGGAGGTGCAGTTCTTCAGATGTGTTAGTACTCACACTACTACTTACTATAGTGACTGCACACATGGAATTGAAACCATGAAGTCCTGAACAAAATATTTTAAAGCATTCTGAGAACTATTTCTCAGTGCCCCACAGCTGTTACGTTTCCCTACATATTCACTGCATTTTCAGTGAACAAATCCTTGTTTCATAAAGTGAGTATTGAAAGTGTAGATCTTTGGGCTTGGGCTGGAGCCTGGGCTCTGGGACCCTGGGAGTGGGGAGAGTCCTGGAGCCCAGGCTCCAGCCTGAGCCCAAATGTTTACACCTCAATTAAAGAGTCCCATAGCCTGAGCCCTGTGAGGCTGTGTCAGGTGACATGGGCCAGCCATGGGTGTATTTAATTGCAGCATAGACATACCCTTAGATCAGCTGTAAATTATGTGAAGAGCTTTTCTGGTCTCCTGGCTGGCCTGAGATTGGGGGAACAGAGAGGTGGCTTAGATTCATCATTTTCCCTTGCTTTTCTCAGCCATTCTGAGTTTACAGTTAATGCAGCTGAGCATCTGGCACATGACTTTTTTCCCTCAGGAAATATTTACTCAAGACAGATACTTTTCAATAAGTAAACTATTTATTTTTTTGCTCCTGGATAAATATATTTGTGTGTTTTCACAGCTTGCTCCTGTAAGCTTCTCAATACTTCCCTGGAAGCACCCTGAATTAACAGAATCAGCCTCTGAATGAAGAAAGAGTGGCTTTGCTTTCCCTTATGTTACTTAGCCATGGTATTGTGAGTGAAGTCAATACAAGGCCAATCCTTGAAGTCCTTACTCACTCCAAGCACCCATTGATTTCTGATCTTAAAAATCACAGCTTGTAATTCTCCTAACACGGTAAGGAATAATTGACTACAAAATCAGCACAAATAGCAAAACTTGTCAATTCCCAATAAAGAAATACCTAATTGCTCATCACAGTGCTAGGGGAATTAACAGCTGTGATTGTTTTCCCTCTTGGGGAAGGTTCCTAGAAATCATTTAACACTTGTATTACAGTGAAATATTCCAAAGGATTCTGGAAATGTTTATTATATTATGAAATGTGACAAAGTTCCTCCTCTATCTTGGTGGGTCCTGCGCTTATCGGCAGATTTTCTTTCCTCAGAGATTCACCATGTGGGTTGGGGAACAGCCCAGAGACCTTCCCCTCTGGAAGAACCCACAGTCCAGGTCAATTGGGAGGTTTGGGGGGAACCCGGGCCCACCCTCTACTCCGGGTTCCAGCCCAGGGCCCTGTGGACTACAGCTGTCTATAGTGCCTCTTGTAACAGCTGCATGACAGCTACAACTCCCTGGGCTACTTCCCCATGGCCTCCTCCAAACACCTTCCTTATTCTCACCACAGGACCTTCCTCCTGGTGTCTGATAACGCTTGTGCTCCTTAGTCCTCCAGCAGCACACCCTTTCACTCTCAGCTCCTTGCGCCTCTTGTTCCCAGCTCCTCACACTCGCACCACAAACTGAAGTGAGCTCCTTTTTAAAACCCAGGTGCCCTGATTAGCCTGCCTTAATTGATTCTAGCAGCTTCTTCTTAATTGACTCCAAGTGTCCTAATTAGCCTGCCTGCCTTATCTGGTTCTAGCAGGTTCCTGATTACTCTAGTGCAGCCCCTGCTCTGGTCACTCAGGGAACAGAAAACTACTCATCCAGTGACCAGTATATTTGCCCTCTATCAGACTCCTGTACCCCACTGGTCTGGGTCTGTCACAGAAAGTACAGTTTAACAGCTCAAATATTCAAAAGTGTACTTTCTTACTTGCCTGTACACACTTTCTGAAATGCTGAAATTCACTTGCATCCTGACTTTCATGAAGGTGTACCAACATCTCAGTCATAAATACTCGATTTTATGTATTTTCAGGATTTTATATAGTTTCTGTTCCCTGTTTGCCATGTTTCCTGCAGTGTTCGGTGGTTAAATCACTGGACTGGGACTATGAGATCTGTGTTCAACTTGTATTTATGTTACAGACTGCATGTATGGTCTGGAGTAAATCATTTAATCTCTCTGGTCTTCATCTGTGCAAATGGGGATACAGGGTCTTTTCTCATACTCTCTGTCTTGTCTATTCAGGGCTAAATTTCTGGCTTTGTCACAGAGGAGCAGGCCAGGGACCATGTTCTGATTTGGTCACATTGTGGTTACTGGTAACTCCCTTTCTCTAGGAGGAGATAATGTATATCAGCCCCTTACCTGGCACAGAATCCAACAGAATCAGCTGGAGCAGGCTTCACCCACTCCACACCCCTGTGCATCCACAGAAGTTGCTCTCCCCACCACACTGCTATCTATTATATGAGTAGCTCATGCAATTGAGTAAGGAGACACATTGGTGAGTAACAATCTTAGATGAGTATTATGCCTATGTCCCACATAAAAGGGCCCTGAGGCCTCTATGCACTACTTTAATACAAATTATAACTAAAGATAACTTTTGATGCTTTGTTGGCAATAAAGTATTTGAGATGAGATGCTCAAACAGGCCTTATCACCAGCCCGTGTAATGGCAGATGCAATTTTGAAGCCATAAGATTTTGTGCTAAGATTAGTAATTTGGCATTTTACTACTTGACGTGTGTTTGTGGGATAAAATGGATAAAAAACAACCTATGCATTTTAAAATTTGTGTGCACAAAATTGCTGCATGTTGGAGTATCTTTCTAGAAAAGTGGCCTTCCTTCTATAGACACAAAATAATGCTCTTGATCCTCCTTGATTCAATCCACAAAACTACTAATACAAGGGTGGAAAAACTCATGAGTCCATTTGCTGCAGCTGCAAAAGTAAAACCTCCTTTTCTGACATTTGCAGTAGTTGTTTTCCTTGTGTTCTTTCTTACCATCATAATTCTTTATTTATTTTAAGCAGGCATCAGTCAACAAGTTTTGCCTACATTTATCCTTTCCTGTCTTCTCTTCCTTTGCACTTTTTCAGATGGGAGAGGGGAGGGAAGGAAGTGCTTTCAATGCTTGAGCAAATAGTGCAATAATCTGAACTGTAGGCAATTAGTTTAGAATTTCTGATAAATTGTACAGGGTAAAACAATTTTGTGACACAAATTATTTGGTGCAGTCATAGATCAAACTTTGACAAACACTAGTATCTCATTCAGCCCTATTGTAAGACCATTTTAAATTCTCAATGAATGCCAAATGTACTCACTTTTTAAATGAATATAATTTACAGCCAGGCTCTATATTTTCCAGACAAAGGCTTTAAGAAGACAAATAATTTTCCTCTTTTAAGTAATCTAAAATAACAACCTTGGACCATGATTATATTGTACTAAATGATAAGGAAAACATTTACAAAGCAGTGTGTGTGTTAGAGAGAGAGAGGAAAAAAACTTCTTTTGAGTCTTTTAAAATTTACTGTCATCTTTGCCTGATTAACATAGTAAAAAGGACGTTGCATAAATCACTGTGTGACCCCAATGCAGTTTCACTAATATCCCTATATCCAATAGATCTCATTCTATAATTCCCGTGGAAGAAGTGGGGCATGTCAGATAAATTAAATGAAAAGAACAGATGTAGATTAAGAGTGATGTAAATTTCAAGCCTGCACTTTTAATTTCACTAAATATTATTTTCCATCTTCATGATCACATTAACATCGAAATATTGGAACTTCAATTTCCTCTACCATTTCATTTAATAAAACCTTTGTCTCGTCTGAGTTCTTGAAGAGATGTTAGCCTTAAATCACATTGACTTCACCCTGTCCAATTTACATATGCTAAAGAAATAAAAGTCTTTTCAAGAGTTGCTATGGGGCTTCAGAAGCCTCAAAGGAGTATTAAGACCTTGAATTTAATGTGAGCTGCCTCCAACACAAAACACAAATCCTCCCAGCAGAATACTAATGGTTTTGTGTACAGTTACATTTTCCATGCAAGTTTCTAAAGTAAATAAACAGTGTGTGTGTGTATAGATAGATAGATATAGATGATATGAAACTAAAGTTTGTTCTGGCAATTCTAGGTTAGAACTATGCCATCTCAAAATAAATGCTTTTTATAGGTCAGTACTACAAAGGAAATTTTATATGGTTGACAGAACTGTATGGTTGAATACAGGATAGATTAAAGGGGGAATTCATAGATTCTCCACTGTGTTGCTAAGGACTGTATACCCAGAGAATTGTATTTGGTGTTATTCAAAATGACTGTATATATGTAAAATACTTTGTCTTAGATCTATATAAACAAAATGTTTCCATGCTAGATTTACTTTCCTGCACTTGAATGAACATTTTTATATTTATTTTGTTTCTTTAAAATCTAAATCTGTTTTAAAAGATCAACGGACTACATTGCATGTGATAACAAAGAGAGAAAATGTTTGCTTAATATGACCTCAATCCTGTCTTTATAATGGATTTCTCATTATAATAATTATAACCCATTAAAATGTCAGAGCAGATTTAAAAGATAGCTAAAAAGACATGTCTCTTTCAGCAAACTTGCAGGCAGAAACCTTGATGTTAATTTACTTGGCATCATTGAGGGGAAATGGAGAACTGCAGTACATGAAATGCGAATACTTGTGGGGCACAAAATGGGAGCAAATTGACTATATATAGAGTATTAATTTAACACTTAAATAATTGGTCAGTCATAAATAATTAGAGAACATTTCAGTTACACACAAAGAAGGTATGTTTCAAGTGGAGAACTGGGTGAACAATTCAGACTGATAGTCAGATATTACAAATTCAGCCCTGTTTTCAGTACAGGATTTGGTTGGACTGATTGGGGATTATTAATTTGTTTGGGTCAGATTGTGAATCCGTTACTTGGTGAGCAGTGTGTTATATGACTGGTCCCACTTCCTGCAGTGGGGCAATTTATATGAGTAATTGCTCAGAGTGAGAAAGGTTCCCAATCCGGTCCTTGGTTATAAAACAGGGGTCTGCAATGTTTGGCACGTGGCTCGCCAGGGTAAGTACCCTGGCGGGCCGGGCCACTTTATTTACTTGCTGACGCGGCAGGTTCGGCCAATCGTGGCCCCCACTGGCCACGGTTCGCCGTCCCGGGCCAATGGGGGCGGTGGGAAGCCGCGGCCAGCACATCCCTTGCCCACGCTGCTTCCCGCCGCCCCCATTGGCCCGGGACGGCGAACCGCGGCGAGTGAGGGCCGCGATCGGCCGAACCTGCTGTGTCAGCAGGTAAATAAACTGACCCGGCCCGCCAGGGTGCTTACCCTGGCGAGCCGCGTGCCAAACGTTGCCAACCCCTGTTATAAAATATTGTTTGAGTTCTACGGGACAGATTCTCACCTTTCCTCACACTGAGTAGCACCTTACTTCACAAATGATCCCAGTTACTTCAGTGCAGTAAGGAACTGTTTATTCTAAAAGTGTCCAAATCTGACCATCTATCAAAAACATATTTCATTCTTTGGGTTGGGCATGAGCACTTTGACAGGGTACTTAGCGGTTCGCTATTTGTTATCCATTATGTGTTGTGTTCAGTTCCCTGGTTCAGGAAGGTGTTTAAGCACATGCCTAACTTTAAGCAATTAGACAGGTTTCAGAGTAGCAGCCATGTTAGTTTGTATCCGCAAAAAGAACAGGAGTACTTGTGGCACCTTAGAGACTAACAAATTTATTAGAGCATAAGCTTTCGTGGGCTACAACCCACTTCTTCGGATGCATATAGAGTGAAACATATATTGAGGAGATATATATACACACATACAGAGAGCATGAACAGGTGGGAGTTGTCTTACCAACTCTGAGAGGCCAATTAAGTAAGAGAAAAAAACTTTTGAAGTGATAATCAAGATAGCTCAGTACAGACAGTTTGATAAGAAGCAAGTGTGAAAATACTTACAAGGGGAGTTAGATTCAATGTTTGTAATGGCTCAGCCATTCCCAATCTGTATTTAATCCTGAGTTGATTGTGTCTAGTTTGCATATCAATTCCAGCTCAGCAGTCTCTCGTTGGAGTCTGTTTTTGAAGTTTTTCTGTTTTAAGATAGCCACCCGCAGGTCTGTCATAGAATGGCCAGACAGGTTAAAGTGTTCTCCCACTGGTTTTTGAGTATTATGATTCCTGATGTCAGATTTGTGTCCATTAATTCTTTTGCGTAGAGACTGTCCGGTTTGGCCAATGTACATGGCAGAGGGGCATTGCTGGCACATGATGGCATATATCACATTGGTAGATGTGCAGGTGAACGAGCCCCTGATGGTATGGCTGATGTGATTAGGCCCTATGATGATGTCACTTGAATAGATATGTGGACAGAGTTGGCATCGGGCTTTGTTACAAGGATAGGTTCCTGGGTCAGTGTTTTTGTTCAGTGATGTGTGGTTGCTGGTGAGTATTTGCTTTAGGTTGGGGGGTTGTCTGTAAGCGAGGACAGATCTGTCTCCCAAGATCTGTGAGAGTAAAGAATCATCTTTCAGGATAGGTTGTAGATCTCCAGCGCATCATCAGATCACTCGGTAAATTGGTTGCAAGCAAAAAATATAGGTTTTAATATGGCCAAATATGAAGTTATAAATCTAGGAGCAAAGAATGCAGGCTCTACTTACAGGATGGAGAAATCTATCCTGGGAAGCAGTGACTCTGAAAAAGAGTCGTGAGGTCATGGTGGATAACCCACTGGATGCTTAGTGTGATATTGTGGCCAAAAGGGCTAATGCAGTTCTTGGATGTATAAACAGGGTTCTCTCAAATAGGAATAGGGAAGTTATATTATCTCAGTATTTGGCACTGGTATGACCACTACACTCTGTCCAGAGTTCAAAAAGGATGTTGATAAATCGGAGAGGGGTCAGAGAATAGATTAAGGAACTCAATCTATTTATTTTAACAAGGAGAAGGTTAAGGGGTGACATGATTACAGTCTATAAATATCTACATGGTGAAAATATATTTAATAATGGTCTCTTCAATCTAGCATACAAAGGTACAACAAGATTCAATAGTTGGAAATTCAGGCTGGAAATAAGGTACAATTTTGTAGCAGTGTGGGTAATTCACCATTGGGACACTTTATCAAAGTTTTATGGTAAATTCTCCCTCAGTAGCAATTTTTATATCAAGATTCTATGGGTTTTTTAAAAAATGCTGTAGCTGAAACAGGAATTAATTCAGGGAAGTCCTGTAACCTGTGTTATATAGGAGACCAGGCTGGATGATTTTATGGTCTTTTCTGGCTTTATAATCTGTGAATTTGCCTGTGTGAATGACATGGGTTCAGCTAAAATGGGCCCACTTTGTAAAGACCTCAGAAATGAGGCATAGTATGCCCAGTTATTGCAGGAGCAGATGTTATGTCTGTAAAGGTAATTTACATTCTTCGCTACATCTTTAGAAAAGTTGTATCTTGCATTCACCCCAAAACGGGCCTCTTGACATTTGCCAGTTGTAGTAAGATGAGGCCCTGAAACATAAACTCTTGTGTCAGAAGCCCAGTCTGAAGCCTGAACCAAAGTACTTCCAGGCATTGCTAAGCAAAAGCTGAGCTGTGAGCCAGAGGCAGGCCCCACTCACAAAAGTTGGCGAGAAGAGGGCTGCTAGAAGCAGGTGCGTCCACACATAAGTGCTAATAAGAGGACTTGTGCCAAGATGACATCAGAACACTCCACAGAGATAACAAGGAACAGGCAGGTGCATCTTAAAGACAGGGTCAAAAGGACAGCATGATGGATAGATCTCTTTGAAACAACATGATCAAAGGAGGAGACAGCACCCTAATGAGTCAAGGGGCTGTAGGGATGAGTAATCTGTCCTGTATCTATAAAAATAAGTCCCGGAGTGCACATCTTTGTCTGGACTAGGGGGCAGTGGAAAGTCCCGCCACTGACTGAGCCGGTCCATTGCCAGAGGGCACAAATTTGTAGTATGTCTTGTAGAGTCTATGGGAAACTATTACTGTGCTTCGTTTGACAATAAACCTGGCTCAGGTTCCTTTGTACCTTACTAGAGTCTGTGGTCTTTGGGGGCTCTCTTGGGGTTTGCTGTGTCAGCTATCTGCGCAGAGCTGGGGCAGCACACAGACCTCTGTTATCATCATCAAACAAGAGCAGAGCACCACACTGGTAGCTACTGACAACACCAGTGTGCAGATTTTGGACACGTCCTATGTGTCCTGCACAGACACATCCTCTCTGAGATGCTCAGCTAACTTTGCAGTGCTAACAATCTCCTTACTTTGGCCTACAGAGTGCTGGCTGCAGCATTATAGCTGCTCCTTGAGAGGGAGCTCTAGGGAGAAAGAGACTCTTTTGTGCCCTCCCACCTCATGCCTGCAGCCTGGAGAACCCCAATTCCATCTCTGTAAGCATTCCAGGATCAGCTCTAATTAATGCAGGTTAGTTGGGTAGTACATTCTTCTTGTATATTTATTGATACAGCACATCTTTTGAATGCCAGATAAGGTTAATAGGACAAACCTTAGTAAACAAAGCTAATTACCTTGCTAGAAATGGATTGTCAGAAATTAGTTTACTTATATCATCAGAAATAAGGATCCATTTCTCTCTTAGATGTTTCAGCTGCTGTGAAGTCATCTTTCTAATGATTAGCACGAAGTGCTGGACACATTTGTTTCTCATTCCCCTGCATGTGCTTAAATGGACTTTTAAATTGTTCCCAATTAATGACTTTGAATTTGAGATTTCTAACTCAGTGTTTCTTATTAAATCTTCCTTGTTGTGTTTGCTAGTTTTTCTAATTAGCTTTTCTCCTTCTGTTTCTCTAGTTCTATTTTGTAAATGATTTAGTTTTGACACCTAAATAGATAACCAATAGGTGGTGACAGCAGTTTACTATTTAATTTAACCTAATAATGCCCTGCTTACCAGCTTGCTTTCCTACAGTGCTCTCATTTCAAATAGTTAAAATCTTAGTAGTGTTGCAACAGGAGAAAAATGGAATATTAATTTGCTTTGAGAGCATAAAGTGTGTATCATGGTCCGTATTCACTAGGGTACTTTTAATTTGGTACAAACAAATAAAGTCTTGATTCTGAGGTAATTTAGGAGTAACCCCATGGAAGTTGATAGTGCTACTCACACGTAAAACTGGTGTAACAGAGATCAGAATCATATCCTAACTTTTTAGAGTCCAAATGGGGCTTGCAATTTTGCAATGAAGCACTTTTTCATGCTCAAGATTCTGTGTCTCAATTTTGCCTGGGTTAATTTACATGTATAAATCAGAAGAGGTACTTAGGCATTGTAATAGAATGTCATTGTGAACCAGTGCAATTAAGGTCTGAAGGTTCACTTTATGCCAACTCAGATATCCATCCACTGTGTCATCTTATTCATAAAGACCATCATTCTTCTCTACTCTCCTCCTACGCTTCAGCCAGTTACCTCCCTGCTATTTTCTACTATTCCCATCTCCAGTGGTCATCTGTATCATTTTCTCGATATTAAAAGTCATATCTGAATTAGAAGCTCCTTTTTTTCCCCTGTCCATTCTCCTAGTTTCTTATAGGACATAAGTAATAGCTTTCACTTGGTATAGCAATCTTCTCCTAGAACTTTGTTAACCAGGGGTAAACTCCTGACCCCACTGGAGACAAGGTATCAAAAGTTCTCATTAACATTTTATCAGTAAGTCATCTTTGCACATAAGTCATAATTAGAGCTGGTTGAAAAGATGTGGGGTAGTTTTTAAAATATTCCCTTATAGTTTGAAATTTCAAAAAAATTGGCCAAGTCTATATTTGAAAAAAGAGTGTGTGTTTTTTTTCAAAAAAAGTCATTGAAATTTTCCCTTTTTTTCAAATTTTGAAACTTCAAAATTTAATTGAAAATTTTTGAAACTTTCAAAGTTTCAACTAGCTCTAGATGTAACCTATAACAGTTTTCCACTTGCAGTGGTGCACATTTTATTTGTGTTTGTACCAAGATGTTTAGGCCCACATGGGCTCTCACTACTATGGCCTGGACAGTGAAGGGTACTGGAAAAGAGGTCCTGCTATATGAATCTTTCTTTTCCTCACACCAGAGAGAGACCTTGAGAAGATGGTAGCTGCTGATTGGACTCTCCTGGACAAAATCCAGGAAGAGGCTGTGAGGCATCAGCAAGAACCGAGGGACTAGAGAAGAAGAAATTCTCATCTGGGCAGGCCATTTTTTTAAGGTTTGGGAAAATATCTGATTCCTTTCAGAGGCCCTGGGCTGGGGTTCTCATTATCCACTAGTCAGGTGAGGAAATTGGTTATAACCCAGCTGAGAGAACCTGTGTTCAGGTAGTTGAGGATCCTCTTTCATGTTTACCCTTTTCTCATTTATGGTACAAACCATTTATGGTTTCCTCATGGAAACACCCAGCAGAAGGATCCTGTTGAACTCTTGTGGCTGGTGTGGCTGTTTATTTAGAACTCAGGTTACTTCAGGACAGACGGGATAGTCACTTCCATGGAGAAACTCTGCAGCTTTTTCACAAAATCCACTGTTTTGCATCTGCCCAACATCCAGACAGGTTCCTTGGGATGGGTGCTGGGCTCTGGATTTGAACCTAATGGCACATCAATTTTTGCTGAAAATTGTGATACTCAGATATTATAATAGCTGCTTTAAATGATTTGTGTTTCATGGAGTGCAGTTATTATGATTCAACAACACCTTTACAAGTAGAAAGTTATCCAGCCGTCAACAGCTAGATGTACAGGGTCTCAAAACTCAGAATTTCTTATCAGATCTCTTGTTACCTGTCAGGAGGCTTTTTGTTTGTGCTTTGTTGGATGTAATACAGTTTCTGGAGACTTTGTTTCTGAGGACCATTAAGTCTGCCCTTGGGTTTCCAATATAAATCACATTTCAAACAATCATCTGACATACTTCTTGACAAGTATGAAATACATCCTGCTTAGAAAGCATGCATGCAACCTCAAAGTCATAATAAACTGGGAAGAGTGCTACAATTAACATTGCAGTGCTTGAAGCTTCAACATGGGATGTTGCCAAATGTTGTATTCTTATTATTGGACAGCTATTCCTGCTGGCCAGTACATTGTTAATACATCATGTGAGCAATATTCCTGCTGGCCATTACTATGTTAATGCATGACTTAGTGTCATTCACTTGATTCATTAAAATAGCAGCAACTACCAGGAACCCATTATAAACCTTAAGAATCCCTATGTTTATTCCAGACAACTGCACATTTTTTAAAAGAATGATTTAGAGGTAAATTAGAAAAGTAAACCTAATAAATAGGGATCAGATACTTCCTATAGGCCCAATTTAATATTTATTGAAGTGAACAGAAGTCCTGTCATTGACTTCAGTGGACTTTGAATTGGGCCATATGCCTCTTAATGGAAAAAATACATTTTTATTTGTATTAACACTGGAAATCATGCTTAAATGCTAGTAATTTTGGGAAATTCTGGGATCCCTTTATTTTTTAATTTATAGGCAAGAAACTGTGTCCAATTAGGCAAGAATTGTCACCAAAAATATATTCAATTATTTCAACGGGAGTTAGGTACCAGGCACTTTTCAAAATCCCAATAGGCATCAAACTGCATCTTTAGGCACTTATATATCTTTATCCTATAAACACTTACACATGTGCATGAAGTTACTCAGACAAATAGTTCCATTAAAAACAGTTGAACTACATATGTGAGTAAAGTTTTGTATATGTAGTTTGCACATTTAGGCTTTAAATTGGCAGAGGCATGAGAAATTTTTAAGACTTTGTTATATTGGTGTGGAATATTTGTAAAAGTTTTTGAGAAACTCATCAAATTGTTTATTATGAATCTTTAGTGCCATTGAGATCCAAAAGTTTCAGACAACTTAAATCTTCAGAAGTCAACTTCAAATAAGTTTTAATTCCTCAACTTTTCTAAACACGTGCAAACATATCTGTAATAAATTAACACAGAAAACTGTGGTAAATTATAATGCAAAAGTGTCATCTCTAATGTTACAGGTGTTGCAAGACCTAAGCTCTGCTACTTTTTTTTAAACCTGATTCTCATGGTACCTGTAGATATAAACTCTGATTCCCAAACACTTGTGCATGTGAGCAGTCCCATTGCGTAACATTACTCACATGCTTAAGAGTGCAAAATTGGAGACTTAGATATTGTGATCAAATATAATCACCTTCTTGTATAAGAAGGTTGAAACTGAAGATGATACTAACATGAAACTCTAGTATAATTCTTAAGACCAGAAAATGGGAGTTGGCTCATGTTTGCCAGAGCCATTTACAAGCATGTTGCTTTTCAGGAAAACTAAAAAAAAGAATAAGACTATAAACAAAGGCAACCTTTCAGAAGCCTATACAAACCTGCAAAGGTCAACCTGACTTTTTACCAGATCAATACATTTTACTGATAGCATCTTTTACAGATTCTTTGTGTACAAGACTGTTTCAAGAATTAAATGTAGAAGTTTAAAAAAAAAACCTTCCTAGGAAGAACTGTAAAAAGGGAAATATCAGGAGTCCATCAGGAATTGATACGTTACAAATCATTGCTTCTTAATCATGTTTCAGGCAGCTCTCTCCTAACCTTTGAAAATCCCGATTGACTGCCAAGGAGATTAATGTTCCTGCTGCTGACCAAGTAGTCTGGTACATCAGAAGAGTTTTTTCCTTGAAAACCATACATATCATTGTATATCCAAATGCCTCCTCTCTCTCTCCCTTCACACCCCTGTCCATTGGGTACTGCTCAAGAGACACTGGGATATGGCAGCCTGACTCTTTCCTTGCCCATCCACTGCTTGTCCATAATGCTGGCCCTCCACCAACCATTGGCCCACAAAAGTTCCTCCCCAGTGGTAGGTCTTTAAAAGTCCCACCTGGAAGAACCGGCAGCAGCCTGCACTACTGGGAGGCAGGAGGTATGCCTTCACTTCTTGCAGAAGCAGTCCCTTCACTACTCCTCTAATATCAGCCTCACTTACTCCAAAACCATCTCCTACTACTTTTGCCTCATCAGAACAACATCATTCTATCCCCAGCATCTTTGGGGCAAAGATTCCCAGGGCTAGTAGGAGGTCCACCTTTCCCTCTACACCAGGCAAACTGATTCACTGTTGCCATCAGCTTTAATTCCTTTGTTTGGTAGGTTACAAATACATGTAACATGAGACAGATTGATTGAGCCTTGAAAGCAATGGCCTGTATGGTGTGCATCCCATAAAAATCTCTGGAAGGGGCTCTACCTCAGGAATTCCCTAGGCATTTACATCCGTTAGGAATGTGCACCATATTCCCTCCTTCATGTACAGGTATCTGTGGGTGCTGATCCATCGCTAGGTCTTGGCTATGGTTCCACCTTCTCCTGCCACTTCCCATTCTTTATGGGGTGTCTTTTGCCATATGGAGCAATTGTTTGTCACCAAAGAAAGAAGGGACTGCAATTGTGAAGGGATAGACTAGGCAAGGTGAGCAGGAAGAATCCTTGTGCTCTCTCCACTCTTGCATGTGGACACATGGGCCAGGCACAATCTCACCTTTAACATCAATAATCCCAAAAAGTATCTGAAATATAATGACAGTAAATGTACTCTTATCCCTTTTCAACCTGAAAGTCAAAGTTTTGAGCCTTGTAGGTTGTTCCAGCTGGGAGTAGAAATTGATGATGGATCTGATTATTTGATGCTATCTTGTTTGTTTATAAGCTATGTACAAAGCCCTGCTTCTGTAAATGCAGGCGGAACCAAAACCAAGAAGAGTAGTTTCTTAGTTACAGGCTCGAGCTTCTTTCAGCCAGCAAACTGACCCAGAACCTCTCTTTAGGCTTCTCCTAGGGCCATATCTTGCTTCCAGGCTGCTCCTTGGCTTTCTTTCTCTGCCCCAAGTCTCCATTTCTTGTCTGCACTCCAACTTGTTCTTCATTCCTCCTCTACCCCACCCCCAAAATATAAAGTCAAACCCTCTATCCCCATGGTGTTAGTTTCTGAGCAGATGCCAGTATGCCTTCTTTTAGGTGTGGTCCCATAATTGTCTTTTACAGATATCTGAAATGAAGGGTGCGCTCACACCCATGAGTTTCAATGAGGTTTAACCCAGCTCATAACAGTACCCACAATACCAGTGGACAAATACATGAATAGAGATCCAGAATGATCAGTGCTACAGCTCTATGCATTCCCTTGAAATTCTAAGACAGAGACTAGTTAATATAATGCAATCTAAATAAACAAAAACGGTAAGTATTAACTCTGCAGGAAAGAATATAAATGTAGACTAAATGAATACATGCTGCTAGAGTATCTTTTTTTTAAGATAAGTGTATTATGTTGTTCAAGATTCAGATGCCAGAACTGCTCAGCTTTGTGTCACGGTTCTCTCACTCGTACTTGAAACAACACTTGGTGATTTTTTTCATGAAACAATACTTTTAATAATAAATACTTTGCATTTCTACTGCACCTTCCATCTAGGAATCTCAGATTACGTCAGATTACAAACATTAATGAATTTAACCTCTCACCATTCCTGTCAGTTAGGGTCTGTTATCCCCAGGGCTGGCCTTACCATGAGGCAAACTGAGGTGGCCGCCTCAGGTGCCAGACTGTGGGGGGTGCCACTAGGACCCAGAGTGTAGAAAATTGTGTCTGCTCCTGGTGCATATGTATTCTCTCTGCTTTAGATGCACAGAGATGGTGGAGTGCTGTGCTGGAGGAAGGAGGGCACCAGAGACATAGGCAGGCAGGAGAAAAGGAGAGAGGGAATAACAGAAAGCAGCAGGAGCTGCAGGGAGAGAGAGGAGGAGGAGCCTCTTATGTACCCGTCTAGCACCCCCAGGAGCCTGGACTGATTAACACCAGCTTCTCAGGGAGCTTCCTTTTTCCTGCAGCTTCCCTGAACCCACTTGAGGAGAACAGGCAGTCAACTGAAGTAGTAGGAGCCAGTTAGGCCCTTTAGACGCTGATATCTTCCCTCACTCAGGCCCTGCTACCAGCCTGCTTATTTGTCCCCTTCAATTGAGTTTTGAAAGCCACTATAGCTGGCACAGAACAGCAGTCATGAGTGAAAGAAGAAAACGCATTCAGAAAAAGAAAGAAAGCAAAGGAAGCTTTTCTATCTAAGCAAGAAGGAGCTCTCCTGAGATACATAGACACAAATGTTCACTGTGAGCCTTCCGGCCCCAGTGAGGATGTGAGTGGTGAGGAGATGCCTGATCTTCTAGTTAGAGTGCAGGTGACCTGGCAGTTACTGCAGCATCCATATCTCCATCTCAAATGGATGTAACCATGCACATTCCTGAATAAAAGTGTAGATCAGAGAAGAGTGTGGTGGAGGTGCAAGAAACAGATGCTGCTGAGTTTAGTTCCTTAAGTCTAGATGATCCAGGACTGTGGACCCACTTGAGCAGTAGCCTGAGGGACTTCCTTGTACTGCATGGGCCACAGCATATAATAGGATGCATATAAATGTATTTATAAAATGTATAAAAGGAGTGGAGAGTGTGAAAGATATAGCCTGCAGAAAGTGGGTCACCCTGAGCTGACAGGTAATGGGCTATCATTGGGAGGTGAGCCCAAATTCAATAAAGAACCTGGATGGGCTTTGTCTGAGAGACTTGGGTCTTTGCCCTGGGATGTTGCTTAGCTCTGGGTTTGATGCTCTGAGATGCTGTACCTTACTTATAGCTAGTTCTTGGGTAGCACTGGACCAGGTGATGTGGGCCTGAAGCAGACGAGGTGAGGAGAATAGCTTTACTTTGCCTCCACTGAGTCCTATGGGTTTTGTGAGTGAGGTTATAGGTATGTGAGTATTGTTTGGGGAATAAGAGTTCTGGACCTCAACAATCTGGCAATTAATAATTAGAACTGGCCCCTCAGACACGGTTTGCGTTTTTCCAATTATGTTATTTTTAATATGGTCATCATGTTCCTCCCACCCCCTGGTTTTACAGCTCCCAGGACTCCTGAGTGCTTGGGAAAGGGGAAGAAACATCTGTAAAAGTCACCACAGAGGCTAAAATGTTTACTTCCTAAAATTTGGAAGTGGATACAGTTTTAGGTAGGGCCCTGAGTCAGTCTTTTTATTTATTTTAAAAGGGATCCTAGATGGCACTGAACCCAGCCCTAGCTACAGCTAATGACAACTGCCAGAAGGCTTACATAAGATAAATAAAACTAATACTACAAAATTCTGGATAGAGTTGATATAATAACAAGCATAATCTTCATCTTGATATGCAGAATATATGGTACTTCTGTTCTGTGCTTCCTGTTTGTTCTTTGCTAAAATGAACATTGTTGCATTATTTAGCTTAAGTAAAAAATAAGGCAACTATAGTTACCATTTCTTCATTTTGGTTATTTGACGTAATCATCAGACGCCTTAATTATAATTTACCTCCTTATCCTTGTCTGCATTCCACCCAGTGACTTCAGCTATTCCATCCAGCTACTTTCACGAGTCGTCACATTGACTTAGCTGGACTACCTGACTCACAACTTTTGACGTCTGTGGGACTAGGTGTTTTCAAGTCTTTCTTCCTTTAGCCATTTTACAGTGTATTGTGAAAATATATTTTATGCATATGAATCTCTCACTCCAAATATTCCTGTTTTATTATTTTCTAAAATGAAAATTATTATGGCTGCTGAAAGACTGGTTTTCCTACATATAAAAATACAAAAACAAAAAAACAAAGGTTAGTTGCTTGATTCCACATAGTCAATGGGACTACTTGATTGAGTAAGGGTTCCTATTTTTCTCTAGCCTTTTTGAATAAGTCTTTAGAAGATGAAGTTCTCTAGCTTTCATAAAACCATTCCCCACATTTTGCATGAAAATAAATCTGTGTTATTTCTGTAGAACTCAACAATAGATTTAAGTAAAAACATATGCTATTTGCAATAGCATGTTGGACACGGAATGGAACATTACAAGTAAACATTTTTGTAATTGATTACTTAATTTGGTATTTCATAGAATAGTCCATGGTTGATTAAAATATGATGATCCCGAAATATTAATAGAGCATGGTTTGTTAGTTATCAGTCTCTAATTTTTTACATCTTTATTTATATGAATAGTAATAGTCTAGATGTCATTGAGCTCTATTTCCTATATTGAAATGTATACAGTGATTAAAACAAGCAGAAAGATACAAATTAAATAACTTTTATATGCAGACCTAGTGTCTAACTTCAAGTTTACTAGATTCAAGAGAGAAGCAGGAGAACTAAATCAATGTATTTTAAATTGATTTTCATAAATCACACTGTTGTAGATCCTCTCAAGACAATGTAACATATATACTGTGAAAGAGGTTTATGGTCTGCAAATGGCCACATTATACAGTATGTATAGGATTCTACAATTTAGTATGTCCCTTAGGTGATCTGAGAACTCTTTCTCTGCACAGCTGTGTATTACATTTTTTCCCATACATTTAGTTTATGAAGGGACACTCATAAATTAATATATAAAATACATTCATAAATTGGTTTAGCAAAAATATTATAGTAATTTATTTTCAAAGGTAGATCTTGCATGCGATGCACAGTCATAAGGGTAAGTAAGTCTGTGATGTGCACCGTGTGGTGCTACTTGCACGGCAGGGTTAAGCAATACTATTTATTATAATTATGTTTCCATTAACCACCCACTGATATCCCCAGATGGGTTTTTATAAAATTTGAGACTCAGCTGTCAGTAAAGATCAGTTGACAAGTATGGTAACTTCTCACTATGGGTATTCCATAACTACCCATGTTCCCGCTGACAACCGTGACCTCCTTACTCTGATGTAGTTCTCAGTGTTTCTAGAATTACACAATAGGCTACTGCATTTACACAGCGGTTCTTTGATTATGAAAAAGTCTTGATGGTTGACTTGGTGGATAGTGAGTGGCCTGAACAGCAAAGTAGCCATGAATTCCTACAACCTTGAAACCTCCTCTTTGGAGATACTAAGTCTATTTTAAAACTTACTCTGCCTTATTAAAAATATTGCACATGGAAGCAAAGTCATGGTCCACTAAACCCAGTTTTTGAAACTTTGACACCAACAATTTTGTATGCAAAAAGGCCCTGATCCTGGAAGGCATTTAAACACACAAATATTTTTTCTTGTATGAACAAAGTAATGGATGTGCTTGTGTGCTTTGTACCAACATGGACAAAAAGACATGCAAATGGGCCTTTGCTTGTGTAAGTCTATGTGTGCATTTACCACAAAGGGTAAAAACTGTACTTTTCTTTTGCCCTCGTCCAATATACTATGTTGGGTGAAACATGGGTGTTATGTTCTTGATATATTCATTTACACTATTATATATTACATATTACATTATTTTATATGTGTAATATGAATATATATATATACACACAGTATATTAAAAAACTATGTTAAAAGGTTATCATTAGGGCTGCAAAGTTAGAGTATGACAGATTTAAGGTTGCCTGTTCAATCTTAATTTGGCCCCCTTGTGCTTATGCATTATAATAGCCTTTAATTACATGATCACATAATATTTTTTTTCATAGGACCCCAGCCTCCTTCAGTCCCATCCTGACTTTTTCTCCCAACTCCCAGCCAGTGATGAGCTGCCAAAGTCTTAAGAACCGGTTCCCTACCGGTTCTTCGGTGGCGGGTCCTTGACTTGCTCTGGGTCTTCAGCAGCACGTCGGTGGCGAGCCCTTCAGAGCCGCCGAAGACCCGGAGCGAGTGAAGGACCCGCCGCCGAAGACCCGGTAGGGAACCGCCCGGTGAGTACAAGCCCGTCCGTCCCCATCCAACACCCACCTGTCCCCCACCCACGTCCTGCCCCCCTCAGAACCTGCAACCCATCAACCCCCCCCGCTCCTTGTTCCCTGACCACCCCCTCCCGAGACCACTCACCCTAACTGCCCCCCAGGACCCCACCCCCTACCCAACCCCTCCGTTCCCCATCCCCTGACCGCCCCCTCAGAACATCTGCCCCCTCCAACCGGTCCCTGCCCCTTATCCAACCCCTCCTCCCAGCCCCGGCCCGGCCCCTTACCATGCTGCTCAGGGCAGCGTGTATGGATGCTGCGCGGCCCACTGGAGCTCGCAGCCCCACCCCCTTACCATGCCGCTCAAAGCGGCAGGAGCTGCAGAGCTGCCCAGGAGCGGTCCAGAACACTGGCGCTGGCGGCAGGGCGAGCTGAGGCTCTGCGAGAGGGGAGAAGGTGGGGGAGGGGCCAGGGAGCCTCCCCAGCCGGGAGCTCAGGCTGGCCAGAAGTGGCCCGCGGGCCGGTGTAACGACAGGAAAACCTCCCTCTCCCAATTGCCCACCCCTTTAACAATCGGTTCTAAACCGGCTTCTAAATTTAACAACCGGTTCGCGCGAACCAGTGTGAACCGGCTCCAGCTCACCACTGCTCCCAGCCCTTGGCTCCTTGCCCAACCTTTCCCAGTCTCTCCCTTCCAACTCTGTCCTCTAGCTGCAGGCTCACCAGACTCCTTGATGCAATCTACTCATTCCCTTTCCTCTGGTGTGGCTTTTGTCTCCTCCACATTCAGTGTTTTATCCCACCCTGGCCCACAGCAGCCTGGACCAGTCATTACAGGGAATGTCCTATTGAGCCTCCAGAGTCCTATGTTGGAGCATGCTCATTTTGGTCAACACTAGACCCAGTGAAAGCTCAAGCATGCTCAGTGAGGTAAGAATCTTCAGAGATTTTAGCAGCTAATGAAAGAAGTCCTACTGAGCATGTTCAAACTGCAGTTTTTCAATGCCCACATTCAGATTTTCATGTGGATAGGAGAAGACCTGTTCCATAATTCAAAAACTACCCTACTAACAAATTTCAAGTCCCTGTTCCGGAGCATGGTGCACTAGAGCTGTTCAAAGAAAAGGTGACCACACTTTTTAAACAGGGGCAAAACAATGTATTTTCCCTTGTCAAAACAGATATGGCTGAACCCCTTGGTCTGACGTTTTCCCAAAAAAAGTCAGCCTGAGACAGACACCCAGCATGGAAAAAATCAGCGTAAGTGGTTAAAAGTTAGCAAATGTATAAGTAACTGAAAACTGGGTCTTTATAAAGACGAGTGTCAAGCAACCTTAACAATAGGCAGTACTACCAACGTCGCTTATAAATCCTAGAACTATCCAGCCTGAAAGAAGTCATTTTAGAAATATCAGCTCAGTATTAAACAATACAGATTTGTTGGATACTGTAATATTTTCAGAGGATCCACTTTATATATAAAAAAGAAAAGAATACTCAATAATACTATATATAAAAAAGTGCACGAATACTACAATAAGATCAATAGTCACTTGGAAACTCCCTCTTCCATTTAGAAACAGCAAGTAGTCTTTGTTGTTCTTGTTCTTGTTGTTCACCTTCCCACAATGTTTACTCATTATCTTTTTTGGTATTTTCAATATTTTAAAGATCTATGATGTACTCTAGCTGGCATGTGATTAGACTTGATTTTTAAGAACTCTTGAAAGTCCATGTTTTCTGGTGGCTGTTTTTAATCTAGTATAGAGGAGAAAAAAATGTGCAGGACAAACTTATGGTTATATTACATGTATCTGTTCAGGACCTTGATTTCATATAACAGCCCCATTTTTAGATGCCTAATTGCAACCAACATAGGTCCTCAAGTTTGAAACGGTGTCCCTCATCTATTTGTTTCTAATTCTCTCCATTGTAACTCTTTATGGCTAATAGGTATTGGCTCCCAAATAAAGAAACAAAGTAAGGCCACAGTCCTGCAAGCAGATCACCATATGTGGACACGTGGCACTGTATGGACACCCAGATTCACTCACACAAATCAGCTTGCAATGTGATCTTCTCCTGAGCTCATTTTATCAAGAAAAGATAAATATTAACTTAAATTAAGGTGTTTGTTTTTTGTGAATGGATGCAATGTATGTTACATACACACAATTTACTAGTAAGTTAACTGTAAACTTTTTTGCATACAGGCGATAATGCATAGTGATATCCTTAATATGATTTGACATGTAACTGTAGTTCCTATAAAATAACAGATTTGCTACAGAAGATAGCTCTAGAGTATGGCCTGTTTATGAAGTAATAGCTGTATTCTGGGTTTACAAACTCCAAGACTAAAGGTCAAGGAGTTGATTAGCCCTAGATGTGCTTGTTACCTCAAACAGAAAGCATTCTTCCATTATTAACTAATATTCCTAAACTAAAAAGTGCTTTGCCCTTTCACCAGCTTTCTTAAACGTGCCCTTTCCTACTCCTTACCAACACCCTTGAGCTCTTTATGAATGCTTACCCCCATACATCCTAGTGAAATATCAAAATTAATTACTTTTGGCAGCTTTAGTCTAGGGGAATGAACGTGGTGAGAATCAGGAATGTCTGGATTCTCTTCCTGACTCTAACACTGATTCACTGTGTGGCCACAGGCAAGTCACTTCTTTTCTCTGCTCCTTTGGTTTGTCATTTATAAAATGGAGATGGTAACCATTACCTATTGTGCAGGTTGTTGTGATGGCCAATTTGCTATAAAAATGTTTCAATTATCAGTTGCTGTATAATGGATCACTGGATAAATGTTTCACTAGCTGATGGATGTACCTGGCATTTTCAGGGGCAAGTGATATTGGCATCAAAATATTATCTGCAAGAATTATAGCATCTTATGAATTGTCGTGCTACTGAAGCTGTGCATAAATTCTGCAGTCTAAAAAATTACAGTCATGTCAGTCAGTGATTCCCATAGAGTAAAAATGTGCTAAAACTGGCAGAAGAAACCTAGGAAATAGTGTATCACTAGAAAGTAAAACAAAAGAACTTGTACTACACCTTGATAGGATTTTAGAATATCTAATTTATCTTCTTCAAGCTAGAGTATATTCAACTGAGCCAAGGTTTATACAGCTCAACTGTATAGTTTTTAATGAGTTAACATGCAGTTAAAACATGGTTTTGAGTTTATGTAGGTCTTGTAGTTTTTTAGGCTTTACATAAGTGATCTTAATCCAAAACTATCATCTTGATCATATCATTTACCTTTGCTGATATCTTCTGTGACCAGCTGGGCCAGATTCACAGTACAGTATGATCACACAGTGCTGTCTTTTTAATATTACAATATTTGTTATATATGCACCACCTCCTTGAGTAAAATATTATTTAAAAAGCATTGAAAAGTGGTTGTCCCTGCTATGTCTGGATAAAAGTACATGAATATAAAGTGGGCGGCACTACCTTCTGCTGAATTATCTAAAGAAGGAAGAAGCAGACCCAGTAAATCATTAATTATCTTACTGGCAATCTCTTAGATTTTTACTGTGCAGCTTTGTTCAGAGGGGCTCAAATTTTCTTTGATTCACCTCTTAAAGGTCTAAGTATCAGGTTTAAAATATTGGCTACCCTCAAGCCATGAGTTCAGTTCCAGTGGGATCAACTCAGCCCTTTATTCCTTGGAGGTTAATAAATTCTTTAGTATGTAGTTCAGTCTGGGGGGGACTTTTTCTGAGACTTTAAAAAAAAAACCCCCAAAACAAGATCCTCTCTATTCTGTGTGATCATTGAAAATCATATGGTGTTTTCTGTGAAATTTGGGATTTACCCCCATGTACTGGTAAAATGTTCTCTATGCAATTAGTTATGCCATTCCATGCCAGTAGTGGCCTTCTTTCAGTGGTGTTCTATATCAATGACATGCTGGGGGCTGTTGAGGATGGATAGAACTACAGACAAATAACTTCATTATATTTTTTTTTATCTTAATCATGTGACATGTCTTTAACATGTCTTTAACATGTTTACTCAAACTTTCTTATTTACTCTCAACTTTAACCTGGTATCACAGACAAGTAATAACACAAAGGGCAGTACATTCCCAATTAACAATTTTGTGTTGCCTTTACAACCTTTATATTTGTATGTAGATAGGTTATGTAAGAGAGCAGGTAATGTGGTGCAATGTGGTGAAATTGAGGTCAGTAATTAAACCTACTATAAAACTCTCACCTATTTCAGTGCATCAGTGAGGTCTTCATAAAAGCAGCACAGAAAAATAGAGCCACAGAAAAGGTTTTTAATGATGGGCACTAATGCAGTGCTACTGATTAGATTCTTTGCTAATTATCTTCTGTTACTGCTACTTAGTATATTTGAGCAAAATAGAAACATGTATTCACAGAAACTATTGTTTTTTTAAGATGCCCGTGAATTCAATGTACCTGTAACCTCAACAAAGAACAAAAACAAACTTGTGAAGCATCATTTTGTCAGCTTCCATGAGTTCACAAACAGTACTTTATGGAAGAATATCAGAAGTTTTTGAAAAAAGTAAATAGAAAGTGTCCCCTCACCATAATTCTGTTTTTACTGTATTTCTAATAATTGTACTACAGTTCCATAAGTATAGCTATTATAAAGTATGCTTTTCCATTTCAGTTTAGCACTGGTTAACTAAAGAGCTGTGTGAAATTTTCACCCCCGAACCTGAAATCATCCAAACCTCACCTGAAATCATCCAAACCTCACCTG
>NW_020698262.1:1385768-1416391 GCF_002925995.2 Terrapene triunguis | reverse complement strand
ACCTGAAATCATCCAAACCTCACCTGAAATCATCCAAACCTCACCTGATTTCAGGTTGTTGGATTATGTATTTATTAATTTAATTTATTTATTTACTACCACCTTAATTTTGTTTGCAACTGTAGTCATACTTTATGGGAGAAAACCTATTAATCCAGGTCCTTGTGACTGAGATTGTTAAGGGAGATAGGAATCAGAATTACTCTCTTCTTTCACTGCCTTTTCCAATAGTTGGAGGCTATTTCACCTCTTAGGATAGCATGTGTGAAATCCCCCCAAAAACATCTAAAACCATCTGGGTTATAGGAAAATGAGACATATTAAAAACAAAGTTACAAAAACAGATTAAAACAAAAGAATTGTAGATTAATAATAATAATAATAATTAATAAAATATACTGAGCTTTCAAGTAGCAATATTAATCAATAGATCTCAAAGAGCTTTATAAAGGAGGTCAATATTCTTAGGGTGAAATTTTCAAAAGCACCTAAGTGATTTAGACGCGTAAGCCCTGTTTACAAAAGTGACTAAAGATACATTTACACTGCCAAAAACAAAACAAAACACACAAAACAAAAACATGGCAGCGAGTCTCAGAGCCCAGATCAACTAATTAAATAGCAAGTCTAGACATCCCCACTAGGGCTGGAGCCTAGGCTCTGAGACTCTCTCTCTGTCCCAAGTGGGGACGTCTATACTGCAATTGACCCGGCCTCTGAAACTCACTACTATGGAGTTTGGTTTTGTTTCTTCAACATCAGTGTACCCTTGGAGGCCTGAGTCTCCTTGAAAGTCAATGAGATTTAGGCTCTCAAGTGCCTTAGTCACGTAGGCTATTTGAACATTTAACCCACTGTCTAACACTTTACAAGAGCTAGCCTAGGTGGCTACCATAGGTGTCGTTATGGACAGGGGCAGATTAGGGTGTTGTGGGGCCTTGTGCCAGAGCAAGTGGGGGCCCCTCCACACCTCTTCCACCTGCAGTTCCCCCTGCTCCTGCTGGGGCATGGGGTCGGGGCGCTGGAGCTTGCCCCACTCCGCCCACCTGCCCAGCTCTCCAGCCAGGGAGCAGGGTTGGGGCACGGGGGCTTTCCCTGCTCTGCCCTTATGCCTGGCAGGAGTACTGGGCAGGTGGAGCGGGGCTAGCCCTCGCGCCCTGACCCCGCTCCCCGGCTGGAGAGCGGAGCAGGCAGACAGAGCGGGTCGGGGTGTGAGGGGTGCCCATTTTGTGGGGGCCCCCAATTGGCCGGGACCCTTGGGCATGGCCCCATTGGCCCAATGGCTACTCCACCACCGGTTATGGAGAAATAATCAATATCATACATTTTTCAAACGTGTATCCTATCTGCTCAGCTTGTCCTTTTCTCCCAAAAATATTTGACAAGCTGCATGTCAGGGACAGGGTTTCTAGTCTTGTAATCTCGTGTCACCTTCCCTTCTTTATCCCATCCTGTGTATCCCAATTATACCTTTCTGATTACTTTTGCTGCACCCCCTGGTAAAGGAATTTACCCAGAAATACTCTCAAAGGAGGAGATGACAGTCGTTCGTTAGATATCAGATCCATTCAGGATTGCATTCATTGCTTTGGATAATAGATTTTGGTTACTCTTTTTCTGTACTTTACTTTTTTTTTCAATTTACAAGATTTATGTTGAAAAGATATGAACACAGTCTATGTCCCCCCCCCCTCTCCTCAAAGACCAATTTGTCCCCTTGCATAAATCAGAGCAGCAAAACTTTAAACTAGTGGAAGAGAGCATGTCACTAAATTTAATTTGTATTTGTTTTCATGATTTTTGATAGAAATTGGAGACAGATGCATCAGAAATGCTAATATAAGTAGGGAGTTATAAAGCTTTAAATCTCATCGCCGTGTGTGGGGGGGGTGAGGGTGAGTGGAGTAGGTATGTAAAGGTGAACGGAGCTATGAATGATGTGATAACTATATAACTCACAACTGTCCAAATTAATTAAAAAGATCCGGTCAGTTGTAGAAGCCATGAAAATCAATTACCTTTGTCTTTTCTTCTGCAGGTCTTTGCTGTGTGAAATCTGGTTTACTGTTAATAGTAATTAGATTCAGACTTTAAGGCCAGAAGGGACCATCATGATCATCTATTCTGACCTCACAGGCCACAGAACCTCCCACCCATTCCTGCAATAGGCCCATAACCTCTGGCTGAGTTACTGAATTCCTCAAATATTGATTTAAAAACTTTCAGTTACAGAAAATCCACCATTTACTCAAGTTCAAACCAGCAAATGACCCCATGCTGCAGAGGAAGGTGAATACTCCCCAGGGTATAACCTGGAGGATAATTTCTTCCCCACCCTAAATATGGTGATCAGTTAGACCTTGAGCATGGGACCAAACATACCAGCTGGACACCAGGGATTGAATTAGATTGTTCATGATGAATCGCTCACTGCAGAAAGAGTTGAACAGAGCCAAACACAAATACATAATAAAGTTTTTAAAGTTGACATAATGCATTCAGACTATTCTGGCATACCTCTCTTCTTTCCAGGATTTTTAAGACCTGATTTGCTATGATTAGTAACTAAAGAATCCTTCTGCATTATCCTTAATTTCCCCCTCTTCTTTTGCATGCTTCGTGGACCTCCTACAAGTTATACAATACTTTGCTGATTAAAAAAAAAAATGTTTTTTTTTGTTCTTTCATGACTGCCAGACTTGTCAATTTACTGGGAAATAGACTTTTGTTCAGTAGAGATGGTCCCAACAAATTAAAAAAAAAACACTTCAGACTTGTCAGCTAGATACTTCATCTTAATGTTAAGTGCTAGCGAGGGAGGTACATAAATAGAAACAAAGTTAATCACATGATTACTGGAGTACTGGGATTCTGCTTTGGAACTCTAATATCAAAAACTTTGAGTAAACGTTTTTTGCAGCAGGAATATGGGCATATATGAAGGACAGTATATAGACCAGTGGTAGAGATAGAGGATGTGACTTAATCTTAAAATCCATGTTATAGCTATGCCAAACATAGTTAGAGAGTGAATCATGTTCATCCTATGACCAACCACCCTAAAGACTGAATAGAAACAGTTGGCTATTGACCTTTTGACAGTGACTAATATCTGAATTATCTGTGAGCATGTTTACTTCAATATTCAGTGGACACTTTTGAATAGTCCCCATTTACCATCCCCTCCCACAATACAGTATCTGAAATAATGCAAATGTCACATATCCTAACAATAGAGAGCTAGTATTCTGTATCAAATATGAAGGTATAGGAGCCACAGATGAATGATGACTTTTGAATGGTGACCACTGTATGCAGACTAAGTTATCTGACAGTTGTACAGGAACTGTATTCTTAGGTAAATACTGGATAAGTCTTCATCTCAGTAATTCTTTGAGTCACTTTTGTTGATTGACTTAAGTTCTTCATTATGGGAACAAGATGTTGCTCCATAAATTAAGCTTGTGACCACAGGTGCTGGACATAGGGTGCTGGGGTGTGTGGCAGCACCCCCTGGCTTGAACCACTGGCTTGAAGTAGTAATAACAATCAAATACATGGTAATAGCTTTCAGCACCCTCACTATAAAAATTATTCCAGCACCTATGGTTGTGACTGGATTTCCATTGTAATCATCATATTGCCTTCCCTCAGCCCAAATTCTGCACAAGAGTCAATTTGTCCTTAAAACTGTAATGTTAGATTTGGGGCCAAGGTAGAATTTTTCTATAAAATTTGAAACAAATTGGGTATGAGGTTTCTGAACTAGGACACCATATAAATAGGGGTGTTCACAAGAGTTCAGGAAATCTTTTTTATTGTGTTTTGTCACTTTGTAGTACAAACAAACAAATAACCAGGAATGAAATAAAATTCATTTACTGGACTCCTTTGGGTGACATCTAGTTCCCAAGCCCAAACTACAGCTGATTCAAGTCTAATTTAAAAAAAAATAACTTTTTGAATTTGTAATGTTACTATGATATGTCAGCACCCATGAGCTTATTACAAAATGACAAAGGACTTCAGGTAATTTTTTTAAAAAGCTTAATACAAAAAAAAAAAAAATAGAGGCACTAGCCCATTTTCTTTCATCGGGGCCTTCACAAAATTTAATGTGGTGACTAATTTGGCTTGTTAATAGAATAAAAGAGATTTTTTTTCTTTTTTTCTAAAGGTCTCCTGAAGCTTCCTGTGGTCCCCAATATCTGTCGTCTGGGAGTTTTAGAAGGGGAGCTGGGGAATACCTTCAAATCACCTCCTCTCTCTCCTGCCAAATGCCTGTTTTTTTCACTCAGCTCCCCTGCTTTTGGCTCTCCGAAGCATCATAGCATCATCCTGCAGACCTTAGGAGATCCACAAGTAGAAGGGGCTGAGAGAGCAGGGTGTTTGTTTGATCTCCCTAAAGAAGACCCTAACACCCCTCTTTTTCTTTCATAATTGGGGGTGGGAGGGCATGTTGTGTCTACCCCACACTGGTATGTAAGGAGTTAATAGAGCCCTAGGGAGGCTGCCTGGAAAGCAGCCAATAGGAGAGAGGCTGTGAGGAACATCCAATGCAGGCCCAGCAGGCCCATATAAGAAGAGCTGCATGGCACAGCAGGGTCAGTCACTGCCTGGAGATCAAGGAGGGAGGACTGGGTTCTTAGCAGGTGGATGGAAACTAGCACCATGGACAGAGCAATTGCTGGCAGGGACTTGGGGAGTGATAAGGGGTTCCTGGCTGGCTGCTAGGATTAATACACTGAGGCCCTGAAGTAAGGGAGAAGAAGTTGCTTGGGCTATGGGGAAGTGGCCCAAGGAAATGTACTGAGAAGTTGGAGGAGATGCAGCATGTGGCTACCATCTATATTTCCCTCCAACCTCACTCACCACTGGAGAAGTGGCTAGACAGTTGGATGGTCGTACTAAACCCCTGGAAGTGGGAGAGCACAGATGGTGACACAGACGGAGGACATGAAAACGACGCTGCAGTCCCTGGAGTGATGCGGGTCAGCGAGCAGAGGTGATGGTGGGCAAGGCACCACAGGAACAGGGCATACTGACCTGCAGAGATAATTCCTAAGACTACCAGCCGAAGGCGACAGCTTGCATGGTGAGTGAGCCCTATCACAAGGGGTTATTGCTTCCTTATTAGCATTTTGATGTTAGAGGTTTATTTAAAGTTGTATCTATTTAGTTTGGGTACACTGTTTTTTTTCCAGGGCTCTATAGCAGCATGTGACTTTGTATTTGCTACAAACCATTTCAGTTCTCTGCTTCCTAGCATTCACAGGATAGAGCTGGACACAGCCTACGCCCTGATCAAGCAAATCACTTAAGCACATGCTTAATTGTAAGCATGTGAGGAGATACCTTGAAGTCTTAAGATAAAGGATGTGATTACATGTTTTGCTGGATTAAGGCTTTTCAGAGAAAACCATTGTTCATTTTCTACACCAATTTAAGAGATTGAAGAATTCAACCCACCAGTTTTTTTGTTTGTTTGTTTCTCAGGCAATGTCTATCTTGGGTTTATTTCTAACAAGTTTCCCCACCTTGTGTTTTACACTGATACAGTCACAAATTACTAAAAGTCACCCATCTACTGTATTGTGACCTCCATGGTTGTTGATTTTCTTCATTCCTCTCTTTAAAATGTAGCAAAATCCAAATCTATAGACTGTTTCAGGGTCTAATATTTCTAGCTCTTTTATAAGTGAACATGATACACATTGAACTATGGCAGCTAGTAGGAAAGCAGGTAATCCGTGGGGGTATATATTGATTGACAGACAGGAGTTAAAATAAATTAACCTAACCTTCTTAGCAAACGTTTCAAACAGCAAGGAAAAACCATCATCACACAGCTGACCTTCCCCAATGAAATATTAATCTTTCAATAACTCTGTTTTATTAGTACATATGTGTCTAGCCAACTGTTCTCAGAAATGTCAGCAATCTAAAATAAGCATGCAGTATGACACACTTCAGAAATGCAACCAAATGAGAAAAAGGATGTCTTAGTGAAGATGCCAAATGAACCAAATATTCAGCAAGTGTCCATATGGAAGGAGATTTAACAGGCATCTACAATGATTCCCCTCAGCATTTACCAACTATCTTTCCCAGTTATTTATTTAATTACATAGTTCTTACATAAAATCAATAATTTGTCACTACCAAGACAGTGTCAGAGTCATAAACACAGTCCAACAATCCAACATTCTAATTGAATAAATTTACACAACAACCACAGTTTTAATGTATTATGTAATGTATTTAAAATGTAATGTCTTTATTATCTAGTGTCAATATTAAAGGTGGGATAATGAGCTAATATGTTATGAGGTGCTTATTCAAAATACCATTCTTCAACTTGTTCGTTACTTGGGCCTGGTCTAAACTAGAAAATTTAACTACGTCAGTCAAGGGTTTGAAAAATCCACACCCCTGAGCAGTGTTGTTAAGCTGGCCTAAGTCCCCATGTAGACAGTGCTAGGTTGACAGAAAAATTCTTCCATCAACCTAGCTACCGCCTCTTGGGAAGATGGATTATCTACAATGATGGGAGAATCCCTCTCATCAGCACAGGTAGTGTCTACACTGAAGTGTTACAGCAGCACAGCTGTAGCGATACAACTAGTGCCGCTGCAGCTTTTTAAGTGTAGACATAACCTTAGTCTACTTATGTGAGCCCCTACACCTTTTGTGATGAAATCACTTAGAATCAACAGAAACGAAACCTCTTCAGAGCTCAGACGCTGTGGGATATTAAGGGGATAAACAATCCTCTGAGAAGTAAAATGATTCTTTATTTTCTTGAAAAAAGAAAATTAGCTTTTTACAGAAGAGACACCTTTGTGACAGAGAGAATCCTAAATTATGTGACATGTATGTGCACCATCTGGTATCATTACTGCACCGCATCAAGCAAAATTCAAAATCTGTCTCACTCCAACTTTCCTCCAATAATCAACTCTATTATCATGGAGCCATATTAAAAACATAAAAGACAAGCAGAGCCACCAAGTTTGGTTGCAGGGTTGAAAAAAGATAATGGTCTCTCTCTATAGTTGGAAGGCATTCAGATACAATGGTATGAGGGCCATACAACTACCTAGATAGTTGGATAACTAATACACTAATGCAGGAGTCGGCAACGTTCGGCACGCGGCTCGCCAGGGTAAGCACCCTAGCGGGCCGGGCCAGTTTATTTACCTGCTGACGCGGCAGGCTAGGCCGATCGCGTCTCCCACTCGCCGCGGTTTGCCGTCCCGGGCCAATGGGGGCGTTGGGAAGCGACACGGGCAAGGGATGTGCTGGCCGTGGCTTCCCGCCGCCCCCATTGGCCCGGGACGGTGAACCGCGGCGAGTGGGGTCCGTGATCGGCCTAACCTGCCGCATCAGCAGGTAAATAAACTGCCCAGCCCGCTAGGGTGCTTACCCTGGCGAGCCACGTGCCGAACGTTGCCGACCCCTGCACTAATGGCTACTACAGAAGCTGAATACCTCACAATCTCTTACTTCAAAAGTTTTTTCTCTTACTTAATTGGCCTCTCAGAGTTGGTAAGACAACACCCACCTTTTCATGCTCTCTGTATGTGTATATATATCTCCTCAATATATGTTCTATTCTGTGCATCCGAAGAAGTGGGCTGTAGCCCATGAAAGCTTATGCTCAAATAAATTTGTTAGTCTCTAAGGTGCCACAAGTACTCCTGTTCTTTTTGCGGATACAGACTAACACGGCTGCTACTCTGAAACCTGTCACAATCTTTAATGTGTTTATCCTCACAACACCCCTGTGAGGTTTGGAAGTGCTGAGTATTTTACAGAAGGAGAGCTGAGGAACAGAGAGTCACAAAGGAAGTCTGTGACAGAGCCAGGAATTGAATGCTGATCTCCCAAGTCCCAGACTATTGTCCTAATCACCACAACTGAAATAATAGGATGTTCTTACGTATTAATAAGTAAATGGAAAACCACTTGATTTTCAGTGAAGCCTCAATCCCAGCTGCACCTGCACACCAATACCCGCACATGCACAAATTGCTGTTCTTATAGTTGAAATGTTCTAATTGTTGTACACAGGAAGTCGATTCCATCAGTGTGTGTAGCTACCAAGGCACCAAACTATGATGCACACCAAAATTGCACACTCACAGCTGTAGTCCAATGTCTAAAATCTGGCCCTGTGCGTATGCTGGATAAAATGGCTGCTACGTTGATAGTGTGTTAAATCATTTATTTTCTTCAGAAACGTCTTCTGTCCATAAATCTAATGAATAGTATGAAGCCATCCAGGAATGAGGTTGACTTTATATATATATATATAAAGGTACAAGCATCCAACAGAGAAAAGTTTCACATTCCTTGGAAAATATTCCTAAAATCCCTGTAAATCATTATATATAGTTACTGGGAACATCATGGCATCCTGTCATGTGCCAATCTACTTCTGGCACAAGTCTGGACAGACCACATTAAGGGCTTGTCTATACTTACACCCCTCCTCCCCCCCGGAGCGCTGCTTTACTGTGTTATATCCGAATTCATGTTATATTGGGTCGCGTTATATCAGGGTAGAGGTGTACTTAGAAATCTAGCAGCCTTGATGGAAAAACTGCTAGGAGAGAGACCCTCTTCTAGAATAACTGCCTTCCTTAAATGAAAGACAGTCAAGCTTAATCAGATCAAACATATAGTTAAAGACCCTTTAACCTACTTGGGAGTTACAAGACAGTGAAAAATACTCTTTCTGTAGTAAAGATGTTCTAACTACACTTTTCTATACAGGGCTAAAGCAACTGAAATTTAAGCTTGGTATGGATATACGCCTCATTGTGGTCTTATATCTTTGCTTGATTTGTGTAGGGAGGGAATTAAAACCATACAAACAATAAACAATTAAAGTCATTTTTGAATGGGCATCAGCTAACATTTTTGTAGTTTAATGTTTATTTTAATCATGTTTGTTACAGTAGTGTGCAAGCAGCAACCAGGAATGGCGGCTCCCTTGTGCTTGACACTGTACACGCACAGGGTATCAAATAGTTTTGACCCCTAAAAGCTTACAATCTAAATATATAAGACAGACACAGGGTAGAGAGAGGTTCTCAAGCAGGGGTACATGTACTGTTTGGACCATGGATAGGTCTTCCATAAGGTACATCAACTCATCTAAATATGTGCCTAGTTTTAAAACAGGCTACATAAAAAGCACTAGCGAAGTCAGTACAGTCAAAAATTTCATCCAGACAATGTCTTGTTTATACTGCTCTATATACTGAAATGTATGTATAATATTGATATTCCAATTGATTTATTTTATAATTATATGGTAAAATGGAGAAAGTAAGCAATTTTTCCAGTAACAATGTGTGACTCTTTTGTATTTTCATGTCTCATTTTGTAAGCAAGTAGTTTTTAAGTGAAACTTGGGGGTATGCAAGACAAATCAGACTCCTGAAAGGGGTACATTAGTATGGAAAGGTTGAGAGCCACTGAGTTAGACTAGAGTATGAAAACAGAGTGAATTATGTGATGGCAGCATCATGACAGTGTTATGTTAGTTCCACCATATTTTGGGGGAGGGGGTTGATTAGGATTGAATGAGGTAAATGGGAAGAAAGGGAAGGGGAAGGGAAAACTGGAAGGAAGGGAGTGACAGGGACAGAGCAGGGGGAGAAGAGGGTAAGAGGAGCTGGTGTGGAGTGAAACTAAGGTGAAAAGGCTGAGGGAGAGCGTTGAAGCAAACAGCCAATTGGTGCTGGACAGAGAGAGTTCAGTCAAAACTGTAGAAAGTTCTCTAAATATCCAAAGGTCCCTGCTTTGCCTGCTTCTGTAGGTGCTCCTGACGGAGACTCTTGTTTGATCCACTTTGCACTTTTCCCCCAAGGTCACATGGAGGAGTGTGACATACCGGGCACAATGCAGACCAGTTGGGGGCAGTGTCTCCCCTGCCTTGCAATCTTGGGTGCCTTACAATATCTTGCTGTAGCAGGTCCCACCTGGGCCACTCACAAACAGCCTTCTAGCACACACTCAGGATGTGGCTTGCAACTGCAGCCTGCCAGCTAAACCCTGGCTTTCACCAGCCTTGGTTATACTACAGCCAAGTATTAGTATACTACGCCCCCAGTCCTGAATTTCCCCCCAGAAATGTGTGCCCTGTAGTGCCCAGCCCTCTCCTGGGCAGTAAAAATATATTAAATCAGTTATTCCTTTAAGGGAATAGTATGCCAGATTATTATCTTAAATAGTTATCCAAACACTTCAGTTTAAACACACTGGATTAGATAAAACAGTAAAACAAGTTTATTAACTACAAAGAGATAGATTTTAAGTGAGTAGAAGTAATGAAGCATAAAAATCAGATGGTTACAAGAAAAATAAAGATAAAATGCTTACTAGCATTTACTTAAGAAACTATCTTAGTTGTAAAGCAAACTTTCTCACTACATGCTCTAACAGATTACTGACCAGACTTTCAGGTCAGGAACCCTCTCCCAGACTCAACAGCTGTTTCCTTCTGTTCTCTCAGGTGAGGAGAAAGAGATGGACAGGAAGAAAGAGAGCAGTACTTTGGGGTATTTGTCCCTTCTTTTTGTAGTTTCAGTCCCCCCTTTTAAAAAAAACATTTCCAGCTGAGACCCATGATATTCCCTGCTGTTTTTTTTAACCTGTTTGAACATCCTTTGTTTCCCCTCCTTGCTTGATGACTCTGTTTATTGCTTAAATACAAATTAAGGCATGCACACATTCCTTCCTTTGTTTAAGACAGACCCGACTTTTGTCTGGGGAGAGATATGTTATCTGGAATATGTGTTAATAACATCATCATGCAGGGAAATCTTGTAACTGCACATACAATGTTGCCCCACCTACTTTACCAGGACAATGTTGACCAGCAAGTCCTGGGCTTTTAAGTGATACCCTGCAAGGCGTACTTTGTACACAGATTATTACAATAGTGTGTGAGGTATAGTATGACTACAGGGATGTATTCTTTCACAAGAGGAGAAATGGGGAAAGCACCACCTGGGCCCTGTTGAAGTATGGAAAACAAAGTATTCCTCTCAGGCAATTCCACTCCCATAACTCTGTCTTTTTGTTTTAAAATGAAAATATATGTAAACACAATGCTAACTTTGCATTAGGATTCCAACAGTTTTAATTTGGCAAGGGTAGTATTTCCTGCTCTGCTTTTCTGGCTAAATGTGTGGCTTAATGTGTTGTCTATTTTGTAAAATGTTTACCATACAACCCTAGAGGATGTGCCTCAGTACTAAGTTTATGTTGCCGACGACATCTTAGCCTTTCTGAATAATTTATGATTTTAACTGTGTAATTTTAATATTGCATTCTCCACCCCCCATCACCACTTAATTTATAGCACAAGATATTATATTTTAAGAAACCAGAATGAACAGATGGAAACGTTCCTTTCTATTAACACCGCGTTAGCTGTGTAACAATTACAAGGCCACAGTGAGAGGTCTGTGTTTTGCCCTTCTTCAGAAGAGCAGATGGACACTGCAATCTTCACAGTCCAATACACTTTATTAGGGCAACTTCTGGAAATATGCCAAATACCCCAATGAAAAGATGTCAGGAGCACACTCTGTCATACATTACCCTTCTCAATTTCTTCTCCAGCTTTCTTCTGTAGCTTCCCTTATTTTCTGCTCCTTAATCCTCAAATTCTTCCATGTTTCATCTACCACACCTACTGGGATGCTGTACTCCTGCTCTTCTCCCACCGCCTTTGCAAGTTACTCATATCATGATAGGGGGAACCCTGGTTTCCACTCCTCACAACAGCCTGAGGAGAAATATGATACAGTCTCAAAAGTTCCTCTGTGAGAATTAGCCTCTTAAATGCACCATTGTTCATCAGAGTAGGCATAGTAATATTTTAACAAAAGGCTAGGTGAGGATAAAAACCAGATATCTAACATAGCGTTAATGTGCTAGAAAATATTGTGATCATCTGTGGGAGACAGTGGGGGAGTGTAAAAGATGGAATTATTTAAGGAGTTAAATCATTAAAACATTTTGTATCCTGTTTGTTCTAACATAATTACTATGTTAATTTTTGTGTGCCTTGCATATTAAACAGAGCACATTGTAAAATGCTAATGACCGCTGTGTCAGCTTTTTATTAAACAGGAAATAAACATGCAAAATCCTGTTACTGAAGCTAATTAGTTTAATATTCATATCAAAGAAAGTGAGACGCTGTTTCTGTATCTTCTAATTGAGCATGTGTTGTACTATTTGCCCAATTCCCACTTCTTAAGTAAGGCAAGTGCCCCTATTTGGGGAAAAGAAAAATGTTACAGCTTAATTACAGTATACTGTAAGAAAATGTCACGGCATTAACATGCAACTGTAATAACCATCAAAGAATAACTCATTAGTATCTGGATGGCAGAAGGAGGGGTCTACTCTTCAGGAGCCCTTCCCATTATATCACTTTACATTCTGGTTTCACATCTTTCCTGGCGTTTGATCCCTTTGTGTTAATTTAAGTGGGCTTTAATTTGCTTGGTGTGCTCCCTCTTTTTCTAAATCATGAAATCCTTCTGCCAATGGCTATTCCCTCATCCAACCTTCATACCATTATGTGGTCCACTTCTCAACCCACTGGTAAGCCTTCATATTGTTTTTTAGGGCTGGAAGTCATACAGTTCAAAATCGACTCACTGTCCATTCAGTGCTGATGAAATATCACATTTAGCTATCAATAACAATTTACCATTTTGCTGGTTGTAATGAAAGCCTGATCCACCACTGTACGTCAGACACTGCACCATGACAAAGAAATTAAGTGACTGACAGAAGCACTACCTTGATGTGAGACGTTATTAATTAGACTTGTCTTTTTGGTTACAAAGGGCAATGGCTGAGAGGTTAAAATCCTCCAATGGAGGATCAGGAGCAGCCCTGGAGTATTCCGCTAAGTGTTACATGAATCATTTTAAAACCAGAAAAAAATAAGAGTAATGAGCTCATTTTGATGGAAATAAGCTCATTACTATGGCAGTTTGTGATCATTTCTGACAGAAGACTCCTTGGCAACAAATAAAAGCTGACTACCCACCTACAGTGTGGCGGCAACACTCTCGGCATCCCTGTGCTAAACGGAGAGACTGAGCATCAATCATACCAAATGATGTCCATAACTACAACTACTAGTAATCATGGAGCAAGACAAATCTAATACTGCACACAACAAAGAAATCATTGTATGGTTTTGTTCTCTAAAAACTTCACCACGCTTTTTTGGGTGGTGTTGGAGGTTGTTGACAAAGAATTCCAAAGGAAGTAAAGTAGAAGCAATGTAGGATTCACAAACACAAAGGATTCAGAAAGAGCATTCACAAACAATTAAGAAAAATGCCAAAGAAACAATTGTGGTTCTATCTATTAAGTGCTTAAGGGCAGGGCACCACATAAATAGTAATATTAATATTGTCCCTGCTTCTGAGTTGTCAAGAAGTTTAGGGTTTTCTTTTTGGAGCCAGGGTATGTTTTGCTAATCGGTTATTTTTATTTACTATATGCCATAGATCCCAGTATTATCTAAAATAAGAAAAGCACCAATCTCCTTTGTAGCACCCTCTGAGACACAAGACACTCCAAAGAGAGTGTCACAGGAATTTTGTACTGAAGTCTTAATAATTAATCAAATGTTGCTAATCACTGTACTCTGCTCCCAGATTCCTTTCACACTCAAATCCTTTTTCAGTTCCAACCCGACCCCAATAATGAAAGGCTGGATCACGGAGTTACCCCAACCCCTGAGTAGTGAGTGGAGTGCAGTTGTGCTGTCCTTAATGCATACCAGGGGTCATCATTTGGACCAAAGTGTGCATGATACCCCAGAATAAAAATACTATTGATCATGTGACAGTAACGTGATCTATAACTGCAGCAGAGTTCCTTCATATGTCCTCTGAATAATAATGTATATCTACTGAGCTGAACCCTATACCAAGAACACTATATCTAAGTATATGTAGCACATACAAAACTATGAAAAGATTGAACTCATCTGTCCAATCAAAAATAATGTATGTGGGAGAATGCATTTCCTGAAATGTGTGAAATAGTTAAATATTCACATGTTCAAGAAGATAGTGCAATTATGGCACTGATAATGAATAATCAGTCAAATGTCTACATAAGATACAAATGTATTCTTAGAACCCAATTTAATTGGGCCAGGATGCAAATTTACAATTTAAAGTGTCATGTAAGTGATGTGAACAGAGTACAAAAATCACCCACAATATGAATGCATCTTTAAAAAAAATACTTTTATTTTTTTTAAAGTGACATTTGTACATTGTAAGAACTGTACTTCCTAGATAACAGTGTCTGGATAAGAAAATTAAACTACTGATTTACAAAATATGAAGAGTTTTGAAATGTCTTAAGTGCAAAATAGCATACAAAACACATTTGAGTGGCCAGCCACCTAATGAATAACCTAATGAATATTCTGTTCCACCAGGATTTAAGGTTACTAGAGTAGTTCCACACCTGATATAACCATAGTGAAGTCAATGGAATTACATCAGGGATGAATTTGGCACACTTTGTTTAAAGTAATTTGAATCTTTTTACTGTAAATGCTAACAAAATCATATTGTAGGCTATAACAGACTATTTTTAAAATAATTTAGGCCGCACATTTGGATTTGCTTTAGAATTGATATATGTGTCCAATTATTCTAAGGCCCTGCGTACACAGCCAAAACTTCTGAGTTTCACAATAATTGTTGAACTTGATTGCTGTCAAACCGTGATATACCATGGTTCAAACTAAGTTTTGCTGTCATCACCAAACTATGCTGTATTCCATTAGAAGTATACCTTAGCCAAGGTTTCTCACAAACCAAGCGGATAAGTATTATAGTTCCATTCAGCTAAAATAGTTGTTAAACTCAGTTATTATGAAAGTATACATGGGACCTAAACATCTGTGTGTACAATGTACGTCAGCACCGACAAACAAAGAAAAAAAATTAGCTGCTTGTGAATGGGCCCAGTGAGGATTGAGACAGAAATTAGAATCTTTTGGCCAGATGGCAACCAACTTTATTAAAAAATTACATTCAAATGATTGATTTCAATGGGACTATACATGTGTTGTAAAGTTAAGTGTACCCCTCCCCACATTTTCTTCATGGGTTATTCAGGAGCAGGCAACATTCACCTGTGTACCCGGGTGCCTGATGTTGTTGACAGTAAAGAAGATTGTGTGTATCCCAGTGGTGATGTTGGATAGGTTGGAATCCTCTATCCACCCCTCTGCTCCAGTCCATTTACTTATAAGGAAATTAATCCAGGTGCCTCCACTGGCTGATATGCCTTAGAAGCCTCCAGGAATAAGCCTGAGCTAATCTAAGCAATGGGTCTAACCCACAAGTACCAATTATAATATTTCTATACAAAACATATTCTTAGATTAGAGTTAACGCACAATCTGATATAACAGATTGAGATTAATTAAAATGTCACAACCACTTTAAGTCAGGAGAGGTGCTTCAATACCTCAATTAATAAATGCAGTTTACATTAGTAAATAAAATTAACCAATGTGAATTTACACCTGCACCAGTTACCCCACTGTTAATTTCAGAATTCTAGACGCTTGCATGGGCACGCTTGAAGATCTTAAAGCTGGGGACAGCACGCTTTTGGTCTGTTAAAGTGGTCCAGCCAAATCAATAAGGGGCAGAGTGATCGTCATGTGGGATCATTTCAAGCTGCACAACCCCTCTGAAGATGGAAGCTGTCAGGTCAGTAACCCTGGATCCTGTTTAGCCCATAAAACCACTGCTTCTCTTCTCAGACTCAAGGAAAACCCTTCAAGTCTCTTCACTATCCCCCTGAAAGCACTTTCTCAAACAAACAAGGTGGTGGTTACTAACAGTGCCTTCACTGCAGGCCCACCCCAGTTAATTCTGGACATAGCCAGAGTCTGTGCCTGGGCTCCCATGATGCCCAGCAATAGCCTTGTGGCTCCTAGCTTGGTCAAAATCCCAGCAGTCTTTCAGTAGCAGCAGCTCATCAGCTGCTCCTGGCTTGGACAGCTGCTCCACAAAGCAACCTCTTATCTCTTGACCAGTGGACCGGTAGCACTGTCTCGGCTCCCCACATGCTGCCTCTGCATCCAAAACAAGGCTCCCCCTCACCCTTGGAAGCAGAATTCTCTATCTTCACCAAGTCATCATGAGAGTTGTCATATCCATGGCTGGATTGCAGCACTTAGGATCTTACAGCCCGTTACACCCACAGTTACTTTCAGAGGTCCCCTCAAATAGAGCGTGCCTACATAAGCATGTGTATAAATGATTTCATGATTGGGACCCAGGAGAGGCAACAGTAAAGGAAATGGCACAGTGTTGATCCCACTTTGCATATACTTGTCAAGGAATATAAAAGCTATATAATGCTCAAAATAAATTAATTTCACAGGATACGCTCTGGATCTAAAAACCCTGTTATACAGGCAAGGGAAAGAAGTTGCTTCCAGTATGGTTGGCATTCAGTGTGGTGCTACTATTCCCCACCACAGTCAAATGTTATTTATAGTGATAAATAAATAAATGTAAACTTTATAAACATTAAGCAAGCACCTAGACAGCATTGCCTACATGAAAATTCCAGATTATCAAAATATTTCACCATCAATTGGCTTCCACCAACAAAATAAAGATACGAATAACATCCTCTCCAAAGCATGCAGATTGCAAACGATCCCTCCACAAATGCCTGAAATAAGACAAGCGTTGTAGTTAGTCCAGGAAGGTAACAAGTCCAAGCTCGGCTTCCCAAGTTTTATTTGGGATTCCAAAATTGTTGGATACTAATGAAGAGTAAGAGAGCAGCTAAGGCAGATATGAAAATTGAACACTGCTTGATCAGTCATTGTTTCACAAACTTCTCTCCAGTGCATTATAAGATATGGATTACAGGTTTGTAAACTATAGAGGCAAGGCCAAACCTGGTATTTTGGTTAAAGTATGCTATTCACTCTCCATGGCAATCATCAATTTTAGTTTAAATGTTATCCAGTTAGCCTGGAAAAGTTTAATATTTTCATATCACATTACCTTACTTGTTATGCAAATTGCAGCTCTTCATCTATATTAACAGCTTACTTATTGTTTTCTCCTTTGAGGTTCATGACCCTAATTCTATTATTTCTCTGGAAATTTCATTCTTATCTATGTGCATCAACAAAATGTGGACAGAAAAAGAGGCATTTACTATTTGGTTGCAGTTGTTTTTTAACATATGGTCAAAAGACAGGTAAGGAATATATTGGTTCTCTTGTATGTACTTACTGTATTATTTTAGTTACAAGAATCCAATTTGTACAAGTAACCACAGTAATTGTATATACAAATTAGGTGCACAGCTGTGTGTATAAACTTTTATATATTGGACCTAAAAGAGCCAAATTTTCATCCTAGCTTCAAAAATGTTTTTTTTTGCCCACACAAATTGTGCCCAGAATTAGGTTGCTTAGAGGGTTTAGTTCTGGATTGCGCCTATCTAGGGAACTTAAATCATGAGCACAAATAATTGTAGCTCACACTTTGCAAGTCCCAAAATGTAGGCTGGTGTCTGAAAATATGGCTGAATAAATATAAAAAAGGAGGAAGATCTGCATTATGGCAGATTCAGGCTCCTAAACGCTGAAGTTATCTTTAATATATAAGTATTGTTTTCCCACCAGAAAGGCTAAACTAAGTGCCCTTTTGCATTACCATACAATAATAGCCAGAAAAATGTATTCAACAAAATTATGTTTACTAATTGGTCCTGTGGTTATGAACAGCGGATAAACTGGTGCACCGTACAAAAGAAATGTAGAAATCCTCAGGACTCAATCTTGCAAAGTACTGAGCAACACACTCTACCCCACCATCACTCTCTTTGAAGTTATGGACCAGTTGGGGGTTGGAGTTAATAATGGAAAAGTAATTATGGATACATGATCCTAGTTTTTTTCCATTTGGACTATGTTTGATGCTCCAAGGATATAATAAAGCAAAACACATACAAAAAAGTAAAAACATATACACAATAAAATAAGACAAATATTCCACTATATATTCTAGTGTGCAATAATAATGTGTAGCAAATGTCAAGGTCCTCAGTCAATAGCTATGTGTTTCAGTTGTGTTACACGTTGGCCCAAATCTGCATAGATATTTAGACATCTAACCCTCATTGGTTTTATGGGCCCTTGTGCCTTTAACATGCCCATGAAGTGCAGATAGACCCTGACCAAACTCCCACAAGAGTCAATGGGATTCTTTTCATTGACTTCAGTAGGTGTTGGCTAGGAGGGCTTTGGAGCTGTGCTCTGGCTCCGCTCCAGCTCCAGGCAAAAACCTGCAGCTCCACTGTTCCGGAGCTGCTCCGTGCTCCGCTCCAAAGCCCTGGATTAATATTATTTCATGGAAAAACACTGGTTTCTAATGCTTATAAGCATATTCTTCAATTTAAACTACTTATTTTTGTTTTAAACATAAATAGCACTGGAGTAAAGTGCTCTCCCTGTGAGTAAATGGTCAGTGTCTGGTCAGTGTCTATTACATGTCTCCCTTCATGCCCAATCTGGAAAGTAGAATTTGGTCACTGGAAAGCGGGACCTTTAAATTATTGTACTGTTTTAATTTTGTGTAAATTTGAAACACTTGATTCAGGCATTGTATTTGTCCCCTTCCTGGACCCTCTGTCTGCTAATGCTGCTGTTTCACAGAAAAGCATCCACAGAATCTACCCACCTGTACTGCTTCCCAGTGCATAGAAACTTAATGAAAACATCTTAGGGTTCTTTTTTTTTTTTTTAACTTTTGATTAAGGCAAAATTACAATAAAACATTAGCATACTACATCAGACATTACTCATTCAGGATCCAGTAAATATTCAAAGAACCTGGCTTAAGATTCCGGCTTGCTGGCTGGAGACCCCTCCTCTTCTGAATATGCTAAAAAGGATGACCACATTTCTAAATACCTATCCTCTTTTTAGCACTTCTTGTGTGCGTACTTCATGTGAATGTTTTTCCATTACAAGGACAGTCCTTATTTTACTATACCTCAATTCCAAAGGATGAGAAGTCACATTTTTTCTGATATTGTGCAATACAAAATCTGCTAACAATAAAAAAGAAATTACTGTGTCATTCTGTTTAAAATATAGATACGTTACTGGAGCATTAAATAAGCAGATCAGAGGTTCTCTAGGAAGCTGGCATTTTAACATAAGATACATCTCTTTAATAATTTCATTCCCAAGCTGTCTAATTCCTGAACACAACCACCACATGTTCAAGTATGTTCCCCTTTTCCTGCACCCCCTCCATCACCTTAGTTTTCTTGTGAAAGTCTAGTCCTCAGGTTTCCTTGATTTGGATAGCAAGGTAAATGAATGTTCTTTTGATTAAAGCCATGTCTACAGTACAAATTTTGGTCGACACTAAGTATGTCAGCATACAGCTGCCCAAGTTTGTATATTGCTCGGGTCCACGAATACTTGTCTGCTTGTGTCGGCACTGCACATACTCAGTATGAGTGCTTGTTGATGCAAAGTGTGGTGCACCATGGCTATGTGTGCCTCACTCTGCCATCTGGTGCAATGTGTTGTGGTATAGAAATGACTTAATCAGGGATCTCTGGGAGCTAGGAGTTAAGTTCCCACTATGGTACTTTCTCCACCCCATAGTGCCATCCATATTCCATAATATTCATGCTTTTTAAAAAAGAACAACACAAACCCATGTTGCCCTTTTCTGTGCACACATCCCTAGTTTAGCTCCAGCCCACCTTGCCACAGAAAGACTTACGTTTCTATGGTTATCCAAGTGTTGGTGGATCATCAGGGATGCTTCACCGTCAACATTGTGGGCTGGTCAGGGAAAGTGCATGACACTTGCACCTTTAAGAACACAGGACTGTTTAGAAAACTGCAAGCAGGGACATCCTTTCCTGAATGGTGGATTGCGACTGGTGATATTGAAATGCCAATACTGATTCTGGAGGACCAGCCTACCCCTTGCTCTCCGGGTTCATGAAGCTGTACACTGGCCAAGGAAAGATTCAGCTACTAGCTTAACAGATGGAGAATGACTGTTGGATGTGCTTTTGATAGACTGAAGAGACACTGGCTATGTTTACTCACTAGATTGGATTTCAGTGAGAAAAAATAACCCAGTGGTTATAGCTGCCTATTTTGTCATATGTATCTATGAGGCAAAGTGGGGAAAGCTGCCAGCCTGGTGGTGGGCAGAGGTGGAACAGCTTTCTGCTGACTCGTAATGGCCCTTGGGCTGGGCCATTCAAAAAGCTCAATGTGGAGCTATACAGTTCAGGGAGGCTTTGAAGGAGCACTTTCTTGATAAGCCACAGAATCATTCTGTCTTGAGCTGTTTTCTGGGCCTAGCACATTAGGTGCTGCTAGGAATTATATAGTGCTTGCTGTACATTTATAAATATAACTGCATATTTTCCTGAAGTTGAGGTATGTGGCGCATACTGCACAATTACAAGGTCAGTTGGGCAGTTGTACAAAAGGGTGAGCTCCTAGGTATGATCCCTGGGCAGTGGATTTACAATTGTGACCCAAGTGGTCACTGTCACATGGACAGCTGTTAGGGTCAACACAGGTCATGCAGTTTCTACATGCACTCTGTGTCAACTTTACTAGGTCAACCATGGCTCTACACCATTCGGCGAGGTGTGTGTAATGGGCTCCTATGTTGGCCAGAGACAAATCTGAGTGTAGAAAGAGGCACAAATAGGTTGACACAAGGCAACTCATGTTGACCTAAGTTTGTAGTGTAGACCAGGCCTAAAACGGGGGGAAATCAAATTCAAAGGATTTGACCAGATAGTTCAATCCCACAGCATTCTATTCTTTGTTTTGAAATTTCTCATTCCTTTCCATTGTTCCTTGCCTCATTAAGAAAGGCTGCACAGACACATGCAGCTCTGGAGTTGAGCCCCTCTTCTGAAGAGTTAACATTTTTATTGTAGCTTCATTATTTATTAAAATTAATAAAATAATGTTTCTGTAAATAATTTTATTAGTGCCTTTTTATTTTGTAAACATATTTGTATTTTTTACTTAATGCAGTTTTAAAATTCGGGTTTAGGCAAATAGTCTTTTTGTTTGCAGAGACATAGATTATTTTGTATAACACATTCTAATTAGGATATCTTGCATACTAGCCTACTGCAATAGTTAGATTGAAATTATGATTGCTCACCATGAACGCTGCTCACCAGCATTTGGCGCAATATGGTTCTTTCCTCTATTTTCTCAAACAAACTCACAGTAAATATCAGGCATTTAATTTTTCCATTGTGTGCAGACCTTGTCCTGCTCCAGTAATCTGATACACACAGGCAGACCCTTAAGTACATTTGGAATCCCATTGAAGTAAGTGAGGGTCTCCATGGTGCCAGGGTTGACCTCTATGGATTTGATTACTGATTTGGGGCCTTTCTTTCTACTGAAAGAAAAATTGATTTAAGAGGGGAGCTGGTCTACACATTTTCTCCTCATTTTTTTTTTTTTTTTATTGCTGGGAGAAATTGCTTTTTGTGTGTGATAAGTTTAGAACAACTGAATTATGAGCATCATTTTTTACATTCCCCCTCAGTTTGTCTTGTGACTCATCAGGATCTGCATTAACAAAGAGCCAGTCTCATAACACAGTTCTAAACACATCATACCAAAAAAACAAAAAAAAATCAGTTTTTCTCAGCAGTGAAAACCATGGCACAATCATCCTTACTTTATTTATATTGTGTTCTCATTAATCTAGTTCAGGGGTCGGCAACGTTCGGCACGCGGCTCACCAGGGTAAGCACCCTAGCGGGCCAGGCGAGTTTATTTACCTGCTGACGCGGCAGGTTCGGCCAATCACGGCCCACACTTGCCGCGGTTCGCCGTCCCAGGCCAATGGGGGCGGCGGGAAGCGGCACGGGCCGAGGGATGTGCTGGCCGTGGCTTCCCGCCGCCCCCGTTGGCCTGGGATGGCGAACCGCGGCGAGTGGGGGCCACGATCGGCCAAACCTGCCGCGTCAGCAGGTAAATAAACTGGCCCGGCCCGCCAGGGTGTTTACCCTGGTGAGCCGCGTGCCGAACGTTGCCGACCCCGATCTAGTTCAACAATAGTTTCTTTATAAATCAAGAATTGAAGCTGCTAAACAGCCAAACCCAACATTAATCCTGACCTATCCTACCCTTCCCACAGTCTCAAATTGTATCCAAGTTTTTATACAAAGTCCCCACTCTTGCTCCTTTTCATGGTTTCTTTCTGAAATTTTTATATCAAACTTTCATATTAATAGTTAAACACAAAGTAAGGAAAATGGATAATAGCATCTATGGCAGTGGTGGGCAACCTGCGGCCCGTCCGGGTAATCCGCTGGCAGGCTGCCAGACAGTTTGTTTACATTTTCACGGCCGCTGGTAGCTCCCAGTGGCCAGGGTTTGCTTTTTCCTGGCCAATGGGAGCTGCGGGAAGCGGCGCGGGCCACAGGGACGTGCTGACTGCCACTTCCCACAGCTCCCATTGGCCGGGAATGGTGAACCGCGGCCACTGGGACCTGCAGGTGGCTGTGCAAATGTAAACAAACTGTCTGGCAGCCTGCTAGCGGATTACCTGGACGGGCCGCAGTTTGCCCACCACTGATCTATGGCCTCTTCCAGCTCCCTCTGAAGTTCATTGAAAGATGTCCATTAACTTCAGTGGGAGTTGGGCACTTAGTGTTCAATTCTGTAAGGCACACAATTGACTACAGTGGCAGTTGAGGACATTTGGCATCTCACATGAGTGCTTAGCATTTGCAGGTGGAGCCCTTAGGAAGCAGGAAAAAGGAAATACACTGCTGGCCTTAGAAGTTGATACCAAAAGTTAGAGGTACCATTCTAGCATTCTTGTTCTGCTGATCCCTCTTATGTGTCATTCCAAGAAACTGAAGCAAAGCAGTTTGATAGTACAGCACCACATGGAATGGAGGAGGAAGAGCTACATAAATACTATATTAAATACAAAGGCAGCGCTCTCACTTTCCATACAGCCAGGGCTATGTTCATCTATGGCTCTGAGTCTTACATGACTGCCAAAGAGTCACACAAAGGGTAATTTTTGGTTCAAAGATGTAAAAATGACCTTTGGCTGTTTCCTATGGAGGAAGGAATGGAAACAAGACCTTCAAAGGACAGAAAGAAAAAAACAGAACCTGCGAAGATCTGCCATTAAATAATTGTTCAACAACTTAGATGTTTCTTAAATAAAATAAAAAACCCAAACTATGGGCTTAATCTTGCCAGGCACTACGCACTCTAGCCCTGAACCTGCAAAGGACTTTGGTTTACTCTAATGCCCATGAGATGTCCTCACATCCTAAGAGATAAACATGTGGAGTAAGGCCAGAGTACTCAGAACCAGGAAGGATCAAGCCCTATATTTTGATTACTTTGTCATTGTAAAACAAACACACTTACATATTTTGAATAGTTGTAGATTTTGGTTGAAATTTAACTTGAATTAATATCCACATTATAAAGTTGGTAGGCTAGATCCTTAGCTGATGTAAATAAACACTGATAACAGTGGAGGGTCTGGCCTGCTGAATTAGAATATCAGCACCCTTCATCTGTGCTTAAGGTTAGTGTGTTACATTTTACTATTCTGCAATCTGCCAAATGTAAAACTTTTTATTATACGCTATTGAAATTTCTTGATGTCCTCATAAAAATCTAAATGTTAAAGGAACAATATTAATAAGTCATCGAGTTCCTTTTGTGTTCACACACATTTCTTGGCAGTAAAAGAATATTACATTGCACCATCTGTGCAGAACAGAATTCTGATTCTTGTTCTGGGTCAGTTACAATGTGCTTATAACCAAAATTAGAGTATAGGATGGAATGCTGAATCTAAAGCCTCATTATATGCTGTACAGAATTTAAGGGGGCTATATTAATATCTATACCCTCTCATGTATTATTTAGGTTTTAAATAAAAACGTGTTTATTTGTTATTGTATCCTTTTCAGTGGTGTTTTGTGGAAGAACACAATCTATGTATTTTACTTTAAATGAACTAATATTATTATGTAGCTAATGTTAATGAGCACATAACATTTGGTTTACTTCATCTGGATAGAAAAGTTGTCATTATTAAACTAATAGGAAATGTGTAGGTGGGGTCATCTTTGCCGGTAATGTTTAAAAGCAGTACTTTGTCTCCAGGAACTGAAATATAGTAGGTATTTTTGTACATGTGCAATATGCAAACTTTGTCCTATCTCTTTGAAATACACTGCTTACTCCATAAAACATCATCTTATTCAAGAAATAAACATTAGGGATATTACAAAACAGAGATCATAATTTTATTTTGGCTTTATGCACATTTCATTTCTAGAACAGATAAAATTTCACATCTGTTTTTCATCAGATGCTTTTATGAAAAGCAGGTTCATTTTGCAATATATAGTGTATGTTTTTACTGTGAGCTTGATCTTACACTGATGAGATCAATGGGATTTTTCCCCCCTTGGGCTTCAGTGAGAGCAGGATCTGCTTAGTGTGCATATATTCCACTCACTTTTTTCGATCAATGATTATTTCAAAATGGCCACACAACATTGCCATTTAATTATAAGGAAAGAGTTCAAAAAAGAAACAGCCTGTGGAAGATCCATGAAAACAAAAAAAGAATAGAAACTCGAGTGCTGCAAATTTCCTGTGGATTCAAACAGCTCCAAAAGGACCCAACTTCCCCTTGCCTGTGGCTTACTACTGCACAAGACAGGGAGTGCTTCAGCCCTTGGGCTCTGCTGCCAGGTTTCTCCATCAGTGTCGTCATAGTGTATTGGGATGACCAATTCCCACAATGCCTCCACATAGATCCCTGGGACTTCAGCAGTGTTAAGAGATACTCATGAAATCCTGTCATTTTGCATTCAGTTAACAGGCCGTGCGGCCATTTATATCTTATGATATACTTTGGTTCGGTTTGACTTCAAGACCTTAAGAACATAAGAACGGCCATAATGGGTCAGACCAAAGGTCCATCTAGCTCAGTATCCTGTCTTACGACAGTGACCAATGCAACGTGCCCCAGAGGGAATGAACAGAACAGGTACTCATCACGTGATCCATCCCCAGTTGCCCATTCCCAGCTTCTGGCAAACAGAGGTTAGGAACACCATTTCTGCCCATCCTGGCTAATAGCTATTGATGGACCTCTGCTCCATGAATATATCTAGTTCATGTTTGAACCCTGTTATAGTCTTGGCATTCACAACATCCACTGGCAAGCAGTTCCACAGGTTGACTATGCATTGTGTGAAAAAATACTTCATTTTGTTTGTTTTAAATCTTCTGCCTATTAATTTCATTTGGTGGCCCCTAGTTCTTGTGTTATGAGAAGGAGTAAATAACACTTCCTTATTTACTTTCTCCACAACAGTCATGATTTTGTAGACCTCTATCATATCCCCCCTTAATTGTCTCTTTTCCAAGCTGAAAAGTCCCAGTCTTATTAATCTCTCCTCATATGGCAGCCGTTCCATACCCCTAATAATTTTTGTTGCCCTTTTCTGAACCTTTTCCAAGTCCAATATACCTTTTTTGAGATGGGGCGACTACATCTGCATGCAGTATTCAAGATGTGGGTGTACCATGGATTTATATAAAGGCAACATGATATTTTATTATATATCCTTTTCTTAATGATGCCCAACATTCTGTTCACCTTTTTGACTGCCGCTGCACATTGAGTAGATGTTTTCAGAGAACTATCCACAATGACTCCAAGATTTCTTTCTTGATTGGAAACAGCCAATTTAGACCCCCATCATTTTATATTTAGTTGGGGATTGGTCCTGCTTTGAGCAGGGAGGTTGGACTAGATGACCTCCTGAGATCCCTTCCAACACTGATTTTCTATGATTCTATGTATAGTTGGGATTATGTTTTCCAATGTGGATTCTTTGCATTTATCAACATTGAATTTTATCTTCCATTTTGTTGCCCAGTCACCCAGTTTTGAGAGATCTTTTTGTAGTTCTTCATAGTCTGCCTGGGACTTAACTGTCTTGAGTAGTTTTGTATCATCTGCACATGATATGCCACCTCATTGTTTACCCCTTTTTCCAGATAATTTATGAATATGTTGAATAGGACTGGTCCCAGTACAGACCCTTGGGAGACACCACTATGTACCTCTCTCCATTCTGATAACTGACCATTTATTCCTACCCTTTATTTCCTCTCTTTTAACCAGTTACCAATCCATGAGAGGTCCTTCCCTCTTATCCCATGACTGCTTACCTGCTTAAGAGCCTTTGGTGAGGGACCTTGTCAAAGGCTTTATGAAAATCTAAATATACTGTATCCACTGGATCCCCCTTGTCCACATGCTTGTTGCCCCCCTCATAGAATTCTAATAGATTGTTGAGGCATGATTTCCCTTTACAAAAAACATGATGACCATTCCTCAGCAAATTATATTAATCTATGTGTCTGACAATTTTGTTCTTTACTATAGTTTCAACCAGTTTGCCCGATACTGAAGTCAGGCTTATGAGCCTGTAATTGCCGGGGTCACTTCTGGAGCCCTTGTTAAAAATTGGCGTCACATTAGCTATCCTCCATTCATTTGGTACAGAAATGATAGGTTACAGATGACAGTTAGTAGTCCTGCAATTTCACATTTGAGTTCCTTCGGAACTCTTGGGTGAATACCATCTGGTCCTGATGACTTATTACTGTTTAGTTTATCAATTTGTTCCAAAACCTCCTCTAATGACACCTCAATTTGAGATAGTTCCTCAGATTTGTCACCTAAAAAGAATGGCTCAGGTTTGGGAATCTCCCTTACATCCTCAACCGTGAAGACCAATGCAAAGAATTCATTTAGTTTCTCGGCAATGGCCTTATCATCCTTGAGTGCTCCTTTAGCATCTCGATTGTCCAGTGGCCCCACTGGTTGTTTAGCAGGGTTCCTGCTTCTGATGTATTTAAAATATTTTTTGCTATTACTTCTTTGGCTAGCTGTTCTTCAAATTCTTTTTTGGCTTTCCTAATTATATTTTTACACTTCATTTGCTAGAGTTTATGCTCCTTTCTATTTTCCTCATTAGGATTTAACTTCCACTTTTTAAAGAATGCCTTTTTGCTTCTAACTGCTTCTTTTACTTTGTTGTTTAGCCATGGTGGCTCTTTTTTGGTTCTCTATGTTTTTTTATTTTTTTAATTTAATTCATTTAATGCATTTAAGTTGAGCCTCTATTATGGTGTCTTTAAAAAGTTTCCATTCAGCTTGGAGGGATTTTACTTTTGGTGCTGTACCTTTTAATTTCTGTTTAACTAACCTCATTTTTGTGTAGTTCCCCTTTCTGAAATTAAATGCTACAGTGTTGGGCCACTGTGGTGTTTTCCCTGCGACAGGGTTGTTAAATTTAATTATATTATGGTCACTATTACTATTACCTTCACTTCACATTGGCTTTTCATCTTAAATTAAATTAAATATTTCACCTGGCCTTTGATACATCATAGATATATTTATTCATGTGTTAGGTATGTCCTATAATCCCCATTCCTATTTAAAATAAACATGCATTATCAGGTCACTTAGTGGTTAACTTCTGCAATCAACAGAAATTTCTTTTTACTGAATTTTATCATTTCAAGGGGACTGTGTCTAGAATTTCCCATAAAAGCCTCAATTCAGCAAAGCATTTAAGCACGTGCTTCAGTCTGCTGAAATCAGTGTGTGTTGCTTAAAGTTAAGCATGTGCTTAACTGCTTTGCTGAATCAAAGCCTTAGTTTCTCAGACATCTTCTGGGTTTTTTTGCATATACATTTGGTTTCTGTGAGTTTAGAAAACAGCTTTGCTTAGAAGTATTAAACTTTCAAGCCTAAAATAAATGGATATGCATGATATTAATAATGATTATTAAAATCCATATTTTAGTAGTGTCATCACAAAACCTGCCATGCTAGTCTTTTCAACACTAAACACATTAAACTGAATATTTTTTTAATATACCAGTTTAATATTGCCTTTTCTTGTAATATTCAAAGAGAATGAAATACCTAGCCATTTATCCTGTCTTAAATTTACCATGCTCATATTCCTCATGATGAAATTCTTATAACGTTACAATAAAATCTTTTTTATATATGCAAATATCTGACATTTCCCCCCATTCTTGTGGGAGGTGAGCACCTCTTATTTTCCGATATATTTTAATTGTTTCACTCACATTGTTCTTTAAATAGAAACTATTGTTAAAGTACCTAATGCCACATTCTTTGTTACTTTTGATAAATTTGATCCTTCTGGGTTTTCTTTTTCTTATTCACCTGGGTAAAACTTTACATTTATAATAAGTATATAATAATTTAAAAGCATGTTTCTTATCAGGATTAAGCTTTTCAAAAGTGCCAGCATCTTAGGTTCTTATATCGCTTTTGAAAATGGAGGCTTTTAAATCAGTGGAAGTTAGGTGCCTAGGCATTTTCCAAAATCCAATTAAGGCACCTGTCTGCATCATCAGGTGCCAAAATAATTTTCAAAATGTGGTCCTAAGTGACTTGCTCAAAGTCAAACGGGGGGTCTGTGTTGAATGGAATAAGCCCAGATCACCAAAGTGCTATACTAGAACTTTAACCACTGGATCATTCTTCTGCCCATAATGGAGATAACTTGTTTGTAAATATGTTAGTGACTATTAACTTGACTTAATAAGATAGGATTCTGGAACAATTTTGATTGTGGATAGGTAAATGCTTTCTAATTTTCTGTAAATTTTACTGTTGCTGCTGTCTTTTGTATATCTATGCACTCTCTTTTGTTACTGGCACCCTAGAATTGCAAAATTCTTGGGATTTCTGAAGAAAAAGAGGATCTCGGGTAAACATTTAAAAAACTATTCTAATCATAGTTGTCATTCCCTGGTCATAAAGCCTTTTAACTCCATGAATATTGGTTTCCTTAAAAAAGAACATATCTGATACATCAAAGATGGCCTTGACTCTTTGTAGAATGAATTAACAAACAAAAAAAAAAAATCTGTTCTCTTAATCTCAGCTCCCTGGCTCATACAAATCCTTCTCTGACCTCTTGCTGTGTTACTACAGACATATGTAACTGTTGAGGGATTAAATGTTCTTTAACAGGATTTAACTGAATAGTTTCTAAAGAATGGCTAATTTCTTACCCTGCATCTATTTAACCTACAGTTTATAGATCTGAGGTGTGGTAAATCCAGGACAGCATTCTCGTCTTCACTTATCCAAATTTCTTTGTCACTTTTAGCTATTTATTCTGCTGTTTTATGTGCTAAGTCTTTCTTGGCTGGTTTTATCTGTCTAGGTTCTTATACTGGCCACATTTGCTTAGAAACTTTCACAGGTTTCATCCTGATTTTATTTGTCTTAGAGAATTCTCCTTAGTCTATACTCATCACTGTGGTAGTCAGCCATTCCCATGGTGAAAGGTATTAATGAATGATCCAGTGTTTGTGAGAGGAACTGATAACTGTAAAGTTCTAATTGTATCTGGATTAATGACCTGTATAATATAGGTGGGACAGTTTTATTTTAATTAGCTGGATTGCTAAAACAGAGCAAAGGTAGTAGATAGTAAATAGTCCTGTCTTTTACTCTAAAATTGCAGACTGGATTTAGGAGAGGATAAAGAGAGACTGATTTTCAAGAGTGAGCCAAATAGCTATATATGCAAAAATGCTCATCTAATATGCCTTCTCCATCACAGGCTGTAAAATGCAAACTGAGCATTCACACTCACAATTATCTGCTGCTCATATGCAAGAGTGGTAACTGCATGAATAAAATGGCTGAGCATGTTCCAGAAATCAGGCCATAAGTTTCAATCAAAGAAGCAGTATTAACATGAAGTAATATTGTAAGGTTTGCAAATCTTAGGCATGTTCAAATTGTTGATTGGCTGAACCTCAGCTGGTGACATAAAATGTAGCCAGTTAGCAGCTGAGCATTGCATTACTCAGGCCCTTTGGTAGGTCTCTCTCTTGCTCTGTAAGAAAAGAGTTAGACTCAATGAGGCAACATGACAGTTCTCACTTCATGAATGAGACAGCATGTTTTGGGGAGGTATCCTAAGGTAGCCTCAGCTTTTGTGTTTTCCCATGTTGTAGACCCAAAGTGACTTATTAGAATAGACTAGTCTTGAGGTAACTGTCATAAAGTAGGCTCCTCTTCCACCTTGTGGTGCCTCACAAACAATCTTGAATGCATCTTGCTTGTCAGCACCTCTGTGAATTTTATTAATGTTACCATGCCCTAATCCCCACCCCAATCCCTGTGCACCATTTTTAACTTAATCCCTGAGTCCATCTTGTCAACTGTTGGAAATGGGCCATCCTGATTATCACTACCAGAGTTCCCCCCCCCCCCCCCGCTAATAATAGCCCACCTTAACTGATTACTCTCGTTATAGTTAGTATGGCAACACTGATTTTTTCATGTCGTCTGTGTATATATATCTTCCTACTGTTTGTTCCACTGCATGCATCTGATGGAGTGGGTTTTAGCTCA
>NW_020698262.1:1278188-1385758 GCF_002925995.2 Terrapene triunguis | reverse complement strand
GATCGCTGCCTGCCGATCCGGCGGGTAGTGTAGACAAGCATTCAGTGTATAAGCCTCTACTGCATGAGCTAAAAGCCACGTCACTCTTAGCTAAGGCTGTAGCAGACTCATCAATATCTAGATGGTCTAGGTGCCACTAGAGGGGGACAGAGGACCACACCAAGCAGGCCTCGGTTACATACACGCTATACAACATCTAGTTTATTTGTGGTTTTGAAATAATTTTAAATAGAGCCTCAGCCAGTGTCAAAACAATTCTGCTGTGACACAACCAGACCCAGTGCTAGGCATAAGCTGACTAAACAATTGCTTGGGGCCCGAGCAGCTCAAACCCCACCCCCCATTCCCTTTTAATTATGTGTAGTGTGTAGCCGCCTCCCCACAATATTCCTGTTTAGGGTCCCCAATGGGCTAGTGCTGCCTCTGGTCAATCAACTGTGTCAAGCATCACACTGATAATTTGTCCTTCACCATTTGGCATTAATTATTTTTTAAAAAACAGAGAACACACTAAAACAATTGACAGTAGAAATGAAGGGTAGAGAAGACTCTCTGAAATACTCTGCCAATTTGCCACGTAAGGAAATCTAGCTGTTAAAGTTTGTACTCATTATAGTTAACTGCAGTAACATTCATCACTTTATGTTAATCAGATTAGATACTTAGGTATAGGTGATAAGTGGAGGTCTGAGCATAATCAAAATGAATGAACTGCTCTACTTAATGAAATATATTTTTAGAGCCAATAGGGAAAACTCCCAGAATGTAGTATGGGCAAAATAAGTTTGCAAATGAGCTAAAATCAAAGGAAGGTAAAATTGGATCTTATCTGTACTGTATTTCTAGGCAGCTTTCTCTAATTTTGGAATTTTTAAATATATACAGTATAAACATACAATATAGATATGATTTGTAATCCTAGGTGCCTAAATATAGGTTCCCATATCTGTTTGCAATCACCAAAATAACATGTTTCTCCTCTATAGAAATAATAGCTATGGCTGATCTTTTACAGGTCTTCCTGTTCTCCAGGATTTCAGTGATGGCGCACAGGTACACTAACTACGTGGAAAAATCAAACAGGCAAAGTCTTGATCCTGGAAGCACTTAAGCATAAGCTTAACTTTACTGCTCAGATGACAGTCAATGTTCATTGACTTCAGTGGGGCTAATCCATGGCAGTAAAGCCCATGCATAAGTGTTTGCAACATTGGGGACTAACTGTGGCCATGTTATGCCTGATGTACTAGCACAAAGCATCTGAAGGTTTATTCCAGCTTTAAGTCACAGGTAGAAAATATGCTGATGGTCTTGAAGAGGATGATGTAAAACCAAAACAGAAGCAGCTAAGGAGATGAACTACCTAAGAGTGAGGAAAGTTTTGTCCCGGGAAGGAAAACATGCCTTTTACTGGATGTGGAATTGTTTGGTTTCAGAATGTAAGTATATAGCCATTATGAAGGACATATATTTCTGACAATGGCAAAGTGAGACAATTATTTCTTAGATTATCAGCTAACACTGACAGGCTGATATTCTTCAGGAGGCATTGTTTTTTCTGGCTAGTACCCCAGTGAAATGATTGTGGATATAGTAGCAGCAGCCAGAGAAGAGAAACAATAGGGGAAGCAACACAATTCCCATAGCTCAGTGCCTACTGAGCTGTTGAACAGAGAGCTGGCGATATAACTGCTGATGGCCATTAACTTCCTCTCTGGTGATTCCCCTTTTTCATTCTGTCTGAGACTAAGCTACTTTACATTTTGAGACAAGTAGCTTATAGCAGTAGACTGGAAAGGCGAAAGAGAGTACAAATAAAGAGTGGCCAGTGGAAGGACATGGTTTCTTTGTGAGCATCAGTGAAATTAAAATCCCTGCTTGGAATAGACAAATACTGCCATAGAGAAAGGAAAAATAATGCCCAGCTGTTCCAGGCACATGAAGGAGAGGAAGGCACAGGCATACTCCCCCTACGCTTGCACCATGTGAAGCAGCTGGGAACAATTTCAGTTCCTGCACTTCCTAGAACACAGAGACCCCCAAATGAAATGGGCAGGAGGTGGGGCCTTCATCCTGCCCTGCCCATGCACCAATCTGGTGAGTTGATCAGGCACGCAGAGGGTTGCATGGCACGCCCTGAAGGCATGTAGCAGTAGGTGTACTCCTGCTACATGTCAGGGAGCACCAGGAAGAATTATTTTTCAGATGTAGAATTTCTCCCATAGCTGCACCAACGCAGGCCAGCACCAGAGCCCCAACAAATACTTTTTTTTAGGGGATCACTTGACAGAGAAATGGCATTAACTGCTCCAGAGCTCCTCTGCAGCTGCCACTGTGTACTAATCTAATAGCCCTTTGTCTCTCAAAGGGAGCCATGCCGCTGGGGTTCTGGAGTTTGTGTCAGCAGAGCTGTGGAGAAGAATTGCAGGAATAAAGCTTTCCTACACTGCAGATTCCTAGTATTTCTAGGCCCCTCCAGGGTTGCGGTTTGGCCCAAGACAAAGGAGAACTTGTTTAAATGCTCATCCCAAGAAGACAGACCAGGAAATGGGGAATGTGGCTTGTTATTCACTCCTCTATGTGTATCTGATACCTTAAGGACAACACAAGCAATCCTTTTGTCCCCTTTTTTAATTGTCATCTGTTTATCTTTGTTTTGATGCATTATGAGAGGGAGCAAATGCCCTACCAGCCCCGTGGCAAGCAAGGAGTTAACTGCAATGCACTCTCAGGCTCACACAGGTGTTCCAGGCACAGCCCATTGAAGCAGTGACTCCAGGTACAGGAAGAGAGAGAGAGACAGCCTGGGAAAAGGCTGGGCTTTGTGGGCTAGGTAAGAACCCCGGGAGCTAGGCAATGCTTTTGTGCTACACTTTGATGTTTGTTATTTGCTATTCCCTGACCAAGAGATAAAGGTCTTGAGCAGACACCAATGGGAGCTGGACTAGCCCCTCACACAGAGACTTAGCGTAGCATTGAGGGCTGCTCTAATTTGCACTCCAGCTGCAATGACCGGTGTGTAGGAATCCCTGTTATGTCTTTCTCACACTCTGTGCACTAGGAATGCTGGAGAGGAAGTCTTTGGACCCTTGTTCCAGCACAATAGGGAAAGCTTATGTGAGTTACTGACCTAGTGTTTTTTGTGGCAATTCACCAGCAAGCCTCTAGTATCCTTCAAGGAAAGGCACAGTGCAATTTACTAATGCTCACCTTATTCATTTGAGTATTATCATCTCTAGCATTTAACATGGCTTTAATTATATGGTTGTAGAAGTTTGCTAAGTGTGAAGTTTCATGTTATAAATAATCTTCAGTCTTCCCTTCTTCTGTTTTATATTGATGTGCTGATAGGCTGGGTGGGGGCGGGGAGAAGCATACCTGTTGTTTACTGTGTAAAGAATCTCCCCTTTGTAAGCTTGCATGGTCCTTATAGAAGCAAGGCAGAATTTCAGGGCCTCCCCTACGGTCTGGGGAGGACAGAACTGTTACAAAGAGTGTGTATCGAGGAGAAGGATACTGATTTCCTGAGTATATGGGAGAGGGGAGGGTGTACCCCACTACTATAGTAGACTCTCATCTTCTTCATGACTGGAAGTTATTCTGCCCCATTGAGGATGCATACTTCCTGGTGCTTATGTGACTGCCACTATCTTGGCTGACACCTGGTCTCCTACTTAAAATGCTAGACCACTAAGTCACTTTCCTGATGATGGTAGTTGCACCCACATATCAAGAAGACAATAGATCAAGTCTTGTCTTGCTTCTCTGAAAGCTATGGCATTATTGCTGTTATAAAATTATTCCCTGGCAGAATGCTACTTCTTACTTTCCCTTTCCTTCCTTGCCTGCTGCATAAACGTAACATTTCTTCTAAACCTTTGGTTACAACTAACTTGTCAATGAAATTTTCATTATTTCATGGAGGAAAAGCAACTGTTTTTTAAGAAAAAATGACAATGTAATTCACAAGAATGATGGTGAAGCTTGATAGAGTTGGGTTATGTTTTGCACCAGGGGTGTATTCTGGAAACCTCATATAGTGTTCGGTCTTGCCATAAACTGAATATGCAGCAAAATACAGAAGTTTTACCCAGCTGTGATCATTTCTTTGAAAATGATTATTTCTGTAATTGATTTGCTATTATCACTTGATAAAATCTCTTATTTAGGACATAAAGAAGCAAATGTATTTAGCGAATGGGCCTTTAATTTATCATAGGTCTCAGAATACTGCAGAGTTTTTCAGAGTGCTGAACAATCTATTCTCTGCATTTCAAAATTGCTGTGCTTTCCTTTTTTATTTTTTTAAAGCCTCTCATTATGCATAATACCATTGGCTGCTACTTCTCTATTCTGCTTCAACAATGATCAGCCAGTCTGACAAAGGAACATTTTGTTTTCAACGTGTTTTTCTTAGGCTTCTCAGCTAACAAGGAGAAAAGAGTAAACTGTAATCATCCTTAAAATGGCGTGGCTTTCCCTCCGAAATACTGTGCACCTGATTCTGTAGCAGTAAATATTTGTCATTTCTGGAGTAAGACACTGCTGGGGTAAGAGCAGAGATTTCTCTATTCATATGAGCATCTACAAACAAGCTGGAGTGATTTGTTAAAGTCAAGTCAGCAAAAGGAACACCTGGAAGAAGACAATAATGAGATTTGTGTAGAAAACAAATATTGGATAGTTTGGTCTTGTGTATAGTCCTGCATCTGTGCTGCTTTCTTTTATTGAACACTTCGTGTCTTCTTTGGCTGAATTATAGCCCCTATAATCGACAGAACTGTTAGTTGCCAATGATCTTGGAACTCACCAGTTGCATTAGGCTGCTGTTGTACTCGCCAATAAACTTGATTTTGTTCCAGGAGCGTTCTTTGTTGCAGTAAGGGGAAATGGGAAATATGCAAGTTTTGTTCCTTTTTCTAAAAGGCAAAACAGCCTACTCATCACCTAACCCGTCTGTCTATGTGTCTGTAGGGGATGGAGAGGGGAGAGAGAGAATAAGAATGTTCTTTGGACTGAAAAAGAAAACGTGAGGTTCTAGTTTTTAACATTTCAATGGTTCAGTTTTTACCAGCTATTAAAGAACTCAGAAAGGGTCTAGACAGGGAGAATATAAGACAAGTGGGTTACTGATCTATCATGATGCTTTCTCATTCTTGTCTGACTACTGGATTTTTCTGGTTAATTTCTGGACTAGATGTCTGTTTGTAAACTTATTTAATCATTTCAACAGGAATAATTTAATCTCAGCATTCACATTTTCAGTAATGATTTTTTATTTTATTTTTTAATTTTTTTGTCTAGCCCATGATAGAGCTTTGACATTTAGAAGATCTTCAAGTTGGTGATTATTGTGCTACCTGATGCCTCCACAAACTTCATTTTTATAATATATACTGTAAAAAGGCAGAAAAACCTTATTGTCAAATTAGAACTTTTAGTACACTAGTACATTTTGATCACATTGCTGTAAAAAGAAAATCCTACCTTTGTAATAATTTGTCACTCATATATACCCTACTTGTACTGCTTCAAAAGGAAAATTGATAGTGCATTATACTTAAACAATTTTGAATTATTGTCTAGTGCTAAAATATTGGCTTCTTAATAAAGGGGTTCTTTCTATAATGGTAACTTAACAGCAACAAAAACCTTCAATCATAGCTCCATGCACAAAAAGGGAAGTAGCAGCAATTTCATAGAGATTAATTATGACATGCTTGTCTATCATGAGAGATTGAATCAATAGCAGACAGTAGGTACAGTATGGAAAAATGTTTTTCTTGTGGTGAATGCATTTTCTAAGAAAAGTGTGTAATTATGGTAGGAACAATAGTTTGGTTTAGATCATCCCTCCTACAGAAAGGGGGGTGGTAACGGAGTCAGAAAAAGCTCTATTGCATTAATCTCCTGGCACATCCAAGTAATCATACCTTCAGGAAGGACACAACTGTGAGTGTTGTGCAGCACTTCTATAATGATGGCCTGATCTTCAAGATGATTGTAACTGAGATGGGTCCATAACAGTGGATCCAATATCCCTATATCTTCCCTCAAATTCTGGAAAAGTGTGGATCTGGGTCATGATCCAGATCTGAACTTCTGGCTTGACCATACTCATATGACTAAACCAGACCATTTAGTCTGAACAGCACTGTCCTGATCTTCCAGAAAATATGAATTCAGATCTAAACTCCACAGCTCTGGCAAATTACTGGGTGGTTTGGTAGGTACTCAATCTAATTATTTTATTTTCTATGTTACAGAGGTATAGGTAAAGTAGAAATATTTCTATGTAAGTACTACAGAACTCTTGGATAGCATGGTCATATAGCCAGCAGAAACCTGATGTCTGAGCCTATGGGGCAATGTAATAGGGATGCTGTTTTCAAGAGGCAGACAAAAGAGCAGTAACAGTGAGGACAGCTAAGTGGGCAGGGGATTTCTGAGGACTGTCGGCCAACTGGCACTGTTTAGTAGCAGTTGGCCCATGAAAGGAGCTGCTGAGGATCAGTGCTCCCTGTTGGTGGGGCAAGACTGAAGAGGCTGTTCTGGAATGAAGACGGAGAAGCAGGCCAGGTGTAAGAATTAGAGAATTGCCAAAGAGCCGGTAAATGGTGACAGTTCAGTAAGAGTGCTGCAATCCACTGATGTATGAGTTGTTCCTCATGGGACTGTCTAATGTTGGCAGGTATAAAGGGTTAAGAAAGAACAGGGCCATTGGTCACTCAGGATTTTACATTCCAAGGGTGATCTATCCCTGTCTGCCAATGATTGTCACTGCTGTGTTTTACAGCCCAGGCTTATCCAAATAGCACCAAAACACTGTAATTGCATCTCTTTAAATTTTCAGCACTGTGATTTGTTTTAGTAAGAGCTCTCTTTTGAGTACTTACAACTTGCATATTATTCATTTTTAATTTCAATTGCTTCAGCAATCTCTGTTGTATACCTAGTAGAGATGCAGCGTAGCAAAGTATCAAAACAGTCATCACTTAACAATTGCACAAAATATAATTACATATAACCTATCATTTCTGTTACTGTAACATTACTGAACTTGGTGAAAATAGTCCCAGCAGTAATAGAATAGAGTGTTTACAGCTCCTCTCCAGGATAAATTGACTCTTGTAACCACATTTCAGCAATTCTCTCTGTTTATGGCAAATTAATCACTAGTAACTATTAGTGGGCCTAATCCTGCAGTTCTAAATCAGTTGTTTCTGAAGTAAAACTCAGAGCTAAAGAATTTTAGCTCAAGGCATGGTCAGATTCCCATGTCTTTACTCAAATTCTGTTCATTACTCCAGGAGTAAATCCACTTGGACACTTATGGATAGCAGTCTATCTAGAGTTAATGCTAACATAGAGCTGGTCTACACTGGGGGGGAGGGATCGATCTAAGATATGCAACTTCAGCTACACCGTCGACTCCGCTTACTCCTCCTGCCGAGGTGGAGTACGGGCGTCGATCCCCGATACATCGTTACTACCCACCGATCTGGCGGGTAGTGTAGACGTGGCTATAGACTTTGAAAGAGCTTAAAATCTCATGTTTCATGGTTTAGTTTTTAGCTGAACTAGTAGGGATTATTATGGGGAAACCTAATGTGGAGAGCAGTTTATGCCACATCTACCTACTGTGGATTTCTTGTACCTTCCTCTGAAGCATCTGGTCCAATCCAGTATTTCTATGTTTCCATTGCAGTCAATGAGGTTAATTGTGAAGCAAGGTGCTACTAATGGGATAAAAAATATCAGAATCTGACCGATAGATGATATAATCATCTATCAGTGTTCAACTTTGGTAAAGCAATTTGAGATTATATTTAACGCTCTGTTATAAAATATTTACTTTATGACTAAATGGGGGACCTCGTTTTCCAGTTGTATCAGCCTTATCACTTTCAGAATGACTAAATTTCACTAACCCTCTTAATCATATTACTTTCAAACTACATAACAAGCACATGCAGGCCAAAATTAGACCTCAGGGCCCATGTTCAGAATGCCAAAATCTAAAACTCAAAAACAAAAGTCTCTGTGTCTGGTCAGGCCAGACTTCAGGGAGCTGGCCAGATATCACCACCCTTTGCCAATTGTGTAGTTTCTAGTTTCAGCTCCCCTCATCTGCTTCCTCTTCCTATTTAAATAGAGCAGTCCTACAAAGATCAGGAAATTTCCTTGATTCTATCAGGCTGTGAGCTCCTGGCTGACCCCTCCCGGGGTAGTACACTGCTTCACGGTGTAGTTAAATGGCATGTGCACCATCATGGCATGGCAATTGAAGGTGTACATGTGCATGTGCAGTCCATTTAAATGCAAAAAAACCCCAACAACTGTATTTGATCAATGGGTGAGAGGGGAGCGCTGGAAAAATCTGGCTCACTTCTCCTGGGTTGGTAGGAAAATATCCAGAGCAGAATTACTTGAAATGCATGAAAAGGAGGACCAGTTAGAAGAAAACATTTTGGCTAGAAGTCCTGTTTACTAGCAGCTAGGTTAGGAAAGGCATAGCCATTTTCTGAAAATGGTAAAACTATACATGACACAATTCAGGATACAGAAAAAACAACTTGGTGTGAACCACTACCTGCCAACTTCACAAATTTTAACCTTGAACTAGGTATCCTTAGAATGCTGAAGGAAATTGTCCTGAGCATACAGATAACATCTGTTCTAGACAGGAATGACAACACATCCTTGATATCCTATAAGTGATCAAATCAATTAAATACACTATCATCATGCTTTCTGAAGGGTGGAATGAAATTAAATTACCCTACTCCAAAGAATAGGAAAAACTGAATTCTATCAGAGCCCATTGCTTCATCAAGCATTAGACTCTGGTTCCATGTGTACAATGAGTGTTTTCTGGTAAAGTGAATGGCGAATGTGTCTCAGTTATGGTAACATATACAGATGAATGTGAAACAGCAATTTGAATACGTAAGAGATTTTTTTTTCAGTGTTGCATAATGGTAGGACGTAAACAGCAATGTCAAATAAGGGACTAATGTTACTTTGCTTTCCATAAGATTATTGTACTTTAAAAAAAAAAAAGTGACTGATATTTGAGACACTTAATTCCTAAAAGCAAGAATTCTGATCTCCATCTTTACAACAAAACAGTGTTGTGGTATAAATGTGGTAGCATTTGAATATCAGAGGGTCTAAGATGAAGCACTTGACAACTTCAAGTAAAAGGTAATTTTCCCCCCACCCTCCGTCTGCCCCCAATCACCCAGATATAGTCAATAATAAATGAGTTTTAGAGTTTAAATCAAGACATAATGTATTTCTCATGGTACATTATTGATAGAGCATACTTATTCTAACAACATTTTCCAAGGCGCAATGCATTATTTCTGCCTCCATAAATGAATATATTAAGCTTTTTTAAAAATCATTTTGAATGTTCCAGAGGATGTTTTATAAAACACTTTTGCAAAAAAATTAAATATTTTAATGTGATTTATTATCCTAATAACTGAAATTGCATTCTTACAATAGGCAGTCAAAGCCAATTTCTTATATGGGCCAAATATCTAATGATAACCTGGTACTGCAGAGTGTAATGACCAATTTTTTTCTATAGAACACTAGAGGAAAAAAAATAATTCCAAACAAATTATTGAAAATATTTATATTGTTAATAATAACTGCCAAAGTAATGTCACATCAAATTTTGTTGCCGTACTATTGTACAATCCCACAATTTGGATGCTCTTGAAGATTAGGACAAATGCAAAGTACTCCACATAGGAAGGAACAATCAGTTGCATTCCTACAAGATGGGAAATAACTTCCTAGGAAGGCGTACTGCAGAAAGGGATCTGGGGGTCATAATGGATCACTAAAATCACTAGCTAAATATGAGCTAACAGTGTAACACTTGCAAAAAAATAAAAAAGCAAACATTGTTCTGGGATGTATTAGCAGGAGTGTTGTAAGCAAGGCACAAGAGATAATTCTTCCACTCTGTTCATGCTGATTAGGTCTCAACTGGAGTATTGTGTCCAGTTCTGGATGCCATATTTTGGGAAAGATGTGGACAAACTTAATCCTATTAAGTTCAGAGAAGAACAACAAGAAATATTAGAAATATATAGAAAATATGACATATGAGGAAATATTGGAAAAAATGGGTTTGTTTAGTCTGGAGAAAAGGAGACTGAAAGGAGACATAACAATTGTCAAGCACGTAAAAGGTTGTTACATAGATGAGGGAGAAAAATTGTTCTCCTTAACCTCTGAGGATAGGACAAGCAGCAATGGGCTTAAATTGCAGCAAGGGGCAGTTTTAGGTTGGACATTAGGAAAAAACATCCTAACTGTCAAAGTAGTTAAGTGCTGGAATAAATTGTCTAGGGAGGTTGTGGAATCTCCGTCATTGGAGATTTTTAAAAGCAGGTTAGACAAATGTGTGTCAGGGATGGTCTAGATCAGTGGTTCCTAAACTTGTTCCACCGCTTGTGCAGGGAAAGCCCCTGGCGGGCCAGCCCGGTTTGTTTACCTGCCGCGTCCGCAGGTTCGGCCGATGATGGCTCCCAGCGGCTGCGGTTCACTGCTCCAGGCCAATAGGAGCTGCTGGAAGTGGCAGCCAGTACGTCCCTCAGCCCGCGCCACTTCCAGCAGCTCCTATTGGCCTGGAGCAGTGAAACCCGGCCACTGGGAGCGTGATCGGCCGAACCGGTGGAGGCGGCAGGTAAACAAACTGGCCCGGCCAGCCAGGGGCTTTCCCTGCACAAGCGGCGGAACAAGTTTGGGAACCGCTGGTCAAGATAATACTTGGTCCTGCCATGAGTGCAGGGGACTGAAATAGATGACCTGTCCAGTCCTATGATTCTATGATTTTTACTATTGTAGTTTTTCTGATATTTGGATATATACAATTTAGCTATTAAGGTTGGGATTTTTTTTTTTTCTCAGAAGTGCTCAGTGTTGGCCTAATTCTTCTCCTATTGAAGTCAATGGAAAAATTCAAAAGCACTTTTGAAAATGCCACCCTAGATACGTGCTTATAATCAACTGAGTCTTTCTGTGGGTATCTTACTTTCTTATAACAAGCCATATTCCTTGTATATTGCCAAAGGCATCCCTTCCCGAAATGATATTTCAATCTCATCTACTCATTTCCAATCCTGACAGATCATTTTCACACTTAATTTATTCAAGGAAATTCAGTAATCTGAAATTCAAGAATAATGCAATAATCATGATCTATCCACGGGGTTAAGGATTGATAAGGGTAATCCAACTGACAGTTCAGGAGGCATTGCAACACTAGCAGGTATTTGGATAATCGTATGGATACTTTAACCATCTCTTCACTTTCACCATCTTATTACTTAGACATACTTTGATAGGGCACTGAAGTGGGAAACGGAAGAGCTGGGTTCAATTCCTGGCCGTACCACTGGCCTGCTGTGAGACCTTGGGCAAGTCACTGCTTTCAGCATGCCTGAGTTTCCACATATGTAAAATAGAGGAGATACTGACATCTTTTGGAAAGTGCTTTGAGAACTTTGGATGAATTGCACTAACATGAGAGCTGAATACTATCTTTATTATTTAGTTTCTAATGTATACAAACTGTAACCCATTCTTGGGGAATAAAGTACAGAACCGTAATGCATCTTCAGAGGTATCACTATTCTGGTGTTGTACAATTATATCATATTAATGTTACACTGGGAAAAGTAGCTGCGAAAGTAAATAAATATATTATAAATTGTCTTGAGTTCAGGTAGAGCTAGCAAGCCAAGTTTAGAACAAGGAGGCCTTTTAAAATTGAAGCTACAGATATTTGGAAAAAGCAAAGGCAAACAAACGGATGTATTTATATTTAAATAAAACTGACGAAGTTTATGAGGATCAAGTGGATTTCAGTAAAGCAAACTGAAAATGGTAAAAGGGAAGGCGGAATTGGTGCATCATGACAAACCTACTAACTAGAACGGGTCGGCAACGTTTGGCACGCGGCTCACCAGGGTAAGCACCCTAGCGAGCCGGGCCAGTTTGTTTACCTGCTGACGCGACAGGTTCGGCCGATCGCGGCCCCCACTGGCCGCGGTTCACCGTCCCGGGCCAATTGGGGTGGCGAGAAGCGGCACGGGCGAGGGATGTGCTGGCCGCGGCTTCCCGCCGCCCCCATTGGCCTGGGATGGCGAACCGCAGCCAGTGGGGGCCATGATCGGCCAAACCTGCTGCATCAGCAGGTAAATAAACTGGCCCGGCCCGCTAGGGTGCTTACCCTGGCGAGTCGCATGCCAAACGTTGCTGACCCCTGAACTAGAATAATGATGTGACAGGTTCTCTGCCATGCGAGGCAATAATGCCTGGTGGTCAGCTCACTCCACCACCTGGTATGGCCCTTTAAGGCTTTTAAAGAGTCTGATAGAGATACCGACAGGTGCTTGGGGAAGGAATCCTAACACTATAATTTTTAAGTGCCCAAAGCCTTGCAGAGAGGGTGGGGCAAGTTTGCCCTCTCACCCAATCAATTGGGAAAGAGTTGGGAGAAGGGGACCAGCATAAAAGCTGCCTCCTCCCTCACAGCAAGCAGACACTGACATGAAAAGCCTGGCCTGCTGAACTCTACAGACTGGAAGGTTAATTGAGAGTGCTCAGCTGAGGGGAGATAGCAAAAACCTTGCAGCTGACTATTCCAAGGCAAGAGACCTAAGCCACAACTCCCAGCTCCAGGAAGATTGGGAGCTCCTGCTAGAAGGAGGCAAGAACTGGCTACCTTGAGGCAAGAAGGCTGAAATACAACTCCCAGTCCCAGGGAGAGGGTTGAGGAATGACTCCTGTCTGGAGGAGGAAGATACTATTAAAGGTTGCATGGAATAGAGCTCCTAGCCCCAGGGAGAGGGTTGAGGAATGACTCCTGTCTGGAGGAGGGAGCTATCAAATGCTCTAAAGGCAAGGGGCTGCTTGCTATACAGTCCAGCTGCTGCAGAGTAGGGCTGGGAGTAGTCTTTGAGAACTCACTGTCATAGCTGGCTAAGGAGAAGCTGTGAGGAACCACAGATCCAGGCAGGGATAGGAAAGAGCTGGTAAAGATAGGGCCAGGTTCAGTGTCAGTGAAGTGATGGATAGATTGAAGAAACAATCCTTATCCACCTAAAATAGAGTGTCTGGGCTGGAACCCAGAGTAGAGGGTGGGCCTGGGTTGTCCTACCTTCCCCCAGACTAAAAAGCACCAGAAATGGAGAGGCTAAGAACTGTGAGCACCAGTCAGGAGTTGAAAGCCAGGTTTAAAAAGACATTAGGTTTTGGTTTTCTTATTGTTTAGACTTCTCTGTTAACCCCAAAAGGGCAAAGAACTGGGACATACCCTGGCCAGAGTACTAGGCCACGTATGACACCTGTGGTGCCAGAATGGCAAAAGGAAGTGCTAAACTGAGAAAATGCCTGCAACGGTGCACATTGACACCAGGAGGCACTCTGGAGGTGAGAGGCACTACTGCAGAAGAAATATTAGTTTTCCTCAAGCAGTCAGAGAAACAGCTCTCTCTTAGAATCCCTAAGGCCTTGATTCAGGGAAAAACTTAATCATGTGCATAAATATTTTCCTGAAAAAGATGCTTTTGTCAATCAGGACCCAATGCTTCAATCCTGCAAATGCTTATTCATGTGAGTAGTCCCATGAGTTGAACTCACATGCATAAAATTGTTTGTACGTAAGTGTTTGTAGGAACTGCGTCTACATCTGGTTTCTCTAAGTGTTTATAGCTCTATAGATGACAAATATGGCTATTGTTTCTGTATTTGCAATTGGGAAACTAGTCATTTGAAGACAAGTAATTGGGCTCTTAATCTTTTTAATGCTAAGGTTGTTTGGTTGAGTAGCTCATGCCGTAAGTTTGTCCTTTGCATTGACTAAATGGCTTTATGACCTAATTACACAGTAAGATATAGACAGATCCTGAGCTGGTCTAAAATGAAGATTCCATTGAAGCTAATGGAATCGTGGATTTACTCCAATGGAGGATCTGGCCCATTGTTTCGCCAGCCAGACTATCACACATTTTGTATGTATCCACTTTTTAAAAAAAATACCCTTTCTTCAGGGTGCATCCCATTGATTTCAGTGGGATTACTTAAGAAGTATTATTAGAATCTGGCTGTATACAGATGGGAAGGCAAATGTAGTAAGGAGTACACTGTGCCATGTATCCGCTTTAAAAGTTGAAATACTCTTGCTTGTAATATACTCTGAAGAATTCCTTTGTTTATTAATTTTACCTGGGTCTCTGTGCTCCTTCTCATTATACTGTTGTTTGTTTCCATTTATTTTGATTGTGTATGTGTCTACAGTACCTCTAGCAGGAATAAGTTTTGTATTCTTAATTAATCAAAATACTGATATTCTCAGATGTCTATTATAGGCCGAGCCTTGAGAATATCTATATACTTTTTAAAAGCCCCTAAAATATATTAGGCCAAATGTACCTCTCACTTACATCAGTGCCGTCTCCTTAAAGTCCATGGGCTTGTTTCCAGCTAGCTGGCTCTGCAGAGAGGGCTGTATTTCCTATCTAAATGGATAAATATGAGGCTGTTAATAGCAAATCATATTGCGTTATATTTACAGGGATAATAGGACATGGATGGATGGCTAATTCAGTTTAAGAAGTACATTATATTTCAACATGCTTATTGGCGGTTAAAATGTTAATGAACAGCATTATAAAGGGAATTTTGCACTACTCAGGAAATCTACTTGACATGGGAAAAAAAGTTAATTTCAGCTCTGCCTCATTAATCAGATCTGCCTACAGCTAAGAAAGTGTCACCTAAGTATGTTTTGCTTTCTGCTGTGTGTTGCTGATGAAGATAGTGACATACAAAACAGAAGTAATTGGATTTGTGCTAGTAGGCAGTGGTAACAATAAAAAAGCAGTGAATTGGAACATTCTTTTGACTGACCTTTATAAAGAATGCCTAAGGCACATCCATGTGGTAGCTGTCATTATTTATGGTGACTATAGATTCAAGTTTGTTAGGCAGTCATACACATGAGCTATGCCATACCTGCAATGGATCATACACAATCTTTACATGAAGGCCACAAATTGTTGCCTTGAGGTTAAGAAGAATATCTTTTGGTCTGTGTGTATTCACCATTGCTGTCACATTTATTGCAGGTACAAAATAAGATGCCCAATTCCTCCTAGTGTGCTGTCTGTAAAATCTGGGCAATGAATTGAGGAAAAAACTCACAGCCTCAGAATATGTAAGCTCCATGTACACTCTGGGCCATATCTTTGTTTGCATTATGGTATATTTGTGTCACTTCAGCAGGACAAAACTGTCCTAAAAGCCAGCTTCCATGGCCACAGGTGATGCTTGAGTGGCATCCCCCCATCTCTGTGATCTGCATAGTAGGCATGACGCAGGACACCCCATGAGACCTTGGACAGCCAGCAAAGTTATAGACGTCTTCAGGTGACTAAGCTGCTCTGAGGTCTCAGGGTACTGCCCAGCCATGTCAGGATATGGGGAGCACAAAAGTGGCTTATAGTCACAATTGTGCCTCTCAAGCACAGCTAAGGATACGGTCCTCCCTTTTTTTTTTTTTTAAGTGTACTTATTTTTTTTTTTCTTCACAAATTTCCAATATTCCTTGTAAACTTTTTTTCTGTGTTTTAACCTCATCCATTCCTCTGTGTGGGTAAGCAATCTCTGACAAGATTCAGCTAGCAAAACTTCTTGTCAAGTCTCCTGTTGTGGAAATAGTCATGGGTTTGGTCCCCCGCCCTCCCAACAGTTTCTCTGAGCTCTTCATGGATGTTGGGGCTTCTCCAGTGGCAAGGGGACTCTGCTCACCTCTACATTGGCTCCCACCTAGCTCCTACAGAAGCCATGCACCTGGGGGAAAGGAAGGAAGGGGTTCTTCCTATCTGCCCCCAGGCCCTTCTCAACAGGACAGTTTTGATTCTTCTGTGTTTGGCTGACACCTAAGCCATCTCCTTACATAATCTTTCAGTGACTGAAACTGAGTTTTGTAGTGAAAACTTGGCAGGGCTATTAGTTAAATACTTGACATTGTTTCCTCATCTAACTTAGGGGGTAATAGCACCCATAAGCTTAAATTTAGATATATGACAATGGCACAGTAAGAACAGGGAAAGTTAACATGTACACCAAAGAAATCTGGCACAGAACTATCATAATTAGAGCTAGGTGAAACTTTTTTTTTTCTTCCCCCAAATGGTTTAGTTGATTGAAAAATGCTGCTTTGGATCCACCAAAATTACAAGTAAATTCTCGTCAAGTTGGCCAAATAGTTTTGACTGAACCAAGAAACTTTCAGTAACATCGAAATAACTTTTCATTTTGACCCAACTTGAAATTTTTTGTTTGAATTCTGGCATTTTTACAAAAGAAAAGGACAATTAGATTCACAAAATGGGCTGGGGGTGCTACTGCTTTTTCCCCACTTCCAAAGCTTTAGCTCTGCATTCAATTCAGTTTAGGGCACTCACCTGAGATGTTTGAAACCAGGTTCAATTTCTCACTCTGACTGATGTGTAGAAATGATTTGAACTTGGACGCCCCCACACATTGCCTAACCACTAGGTGTTTCTAGTATGGGGCTTTCTCAATCTCTCCTGTTGAACCTGCCCCACATACATAAATAATCATTGAACCTGAGACTTGAGTCTCCCTACATCCTAGATGAGTGCCCTAATCACCAGGCTGGAGTCATTCTCCCTCTTCATCTGGTCCAATGACTATCATTATCATCATGAATGACTGTGAATGGCCACTATAGATGACAATTAGGCATTTAATAAGGGACACATTTTCAAAAGTGTTCTCCAACAGGCAGACATTCTGAGATTTATGGTTAAATGTTTGAGAGTTTGGCACGTAGTATGCTGAGCGCTTTTGGAAATCTGGCCATTTATTTGGGTACTAAAGGGGAGCTGACATTTTAGACAATTTATCGTGACTTGTTCAATGTCAAGAAGTGAATCCACATCCCCTAGATTCCCAATCCAGTACTTGAATTACAACAAAGCTATCCTTTTTATTCCTATTTGGGGAAGTTCTATGGCCTGTGTTATATAGGAGGTCATACTAGATCATCAAAATAGGCTGTCCTGGTCTTGGAATCCATGAATTGATTAATCTATTCTTGCTAGTCTCAAAAAATGTTTAACTGAATTTCTACTTTCGTGAGACAGCATAGTTTGTGAAAATAAATGCCACTCTTAAACTGAATTCTAGACATTATTAATAAAATCAAGAAAGCTTTTAGGTGTAACCTCACAACAAAGCACATATAAAAAAAAAACATGTCTCAACTAAGAAATCACATGTTGGCCATGGTAGGTCACATTATAAACACAGAAGCTTCAAAAACAATTATCAGGGGGAAATATGAACTTGAACAAGAGGGGAGAGCGAGAAGTTGTGCAAAAACACCCAAGAAATTTATTAAACTAAACAAATTTAACTTTGCAGGAAGTTAGAGACTCTGCAACCTGTCCTCCCTAAAAATCAAACAAACAGAGTTGACGACTAGAATAAAACATTTGTAGACATACCCCGCCAACCCTCAGTGGAATAAGAATCAGTCTTTCAACAAACATTAATGGAGAAGGAGTGAGGCAGAGATTATTAGGAAGTGTAAAAAGCACTGCCTGGCATTTTAGATAAACAAGAATTAGAATAACCACAAATAACAACCAGGGGGACTGACGTTACTTCGGCTACTAGGGAATGATAAATCAAGAGGAAATAGACAACCAAATGTGAATTAACAATTTATCTCAGGAAGGGGTCATTTGTTCCTTTCCCCTTTGAGTTAGGGGTTATAGAGAGGAAAGGAATTAGTTCTTCTAGAGTCTTAATTTCACTTTCTCACCTGAAACCTGAAAATTTTGAAGGATTTTACATGACTCCTTTCTGAACCAGTCAACGCAGCCTCTTTCAACGGACACCAAGAATCTAATTTTCAGAGGTGAGGTTCTGCAGCTCTGTGACGCCACTTGGACATCTCAGTGCTCAACACTTCTGATCTTTGATAATATACATAGATCCTGTCCAGCGGCTGTTGGTGACTGGGTTTACTCTCTTCCTCTGGGTAAAAGGCAGGACCACAATTAACTGTTGCCTACCAAGGGAAGGATACCAAGCAAATTGGTTGACAATATAGTAAAGAACAGAATTATTAGACACACAGATGAACGAGATTTGCTAGGCAACAGTCAACATGGCTTTTGTAAAGGGAAATCATGCCTCCCCAATCTATTAGAATTCTTGGGGTGGGGGGAAGTCAACAAACATGTGGACAAGGGTGATCCAATGGATGTACTGTACTTCAGAAAGCCTTTGATAAGGTCCCTCACCAAAAGCTCTTAAGCAAAGTAAGCAGTCATGGGATAAGAGGAAAAGTCCTCTCATGAATCAGTAACTGTTTACAAGCTGGGAAACAAAGGTAGGAATAAATGGTCAATTTTCAGAATGGAGAGAGGTAAATAGTATCTATACTGGGACTAGTGCTGTTCAACATATTTGTAAATAATCTGGAAAAAGGGGTGAACAGTGAAGTGGCTGTATATCCCAGAATCCAATCTGCTGACTGCCCAGTATAAAAACAAGCGAATTACAGTTGAGTAATATGTGTTTCACATTCAAAACTGTTAGTTAATTTAAATTTGTGCTTAAGTAGGTATTTACTGTATATTCAATTTTTAGGCAATGATAAAACTTAACAGCTTACCAATTGTGTAAGATAACTTATTGAATACTGGGGCATACTAGGGTAACATTTTGGTGAAATACTAAAATAAGGATACTCAGGTGTGTTCTTTATTTAAGACAATATTGATAGCTAATAAGGGGAAACACTGTGAATTTGCTAACTTCTCTTTTCAAAATATAATTACTAAATTATAACTGTTGTGCTAATTTTAAACTTTATTCGTGGCACATTCCTCGGTGCTATGTTTCATTAAATCTAATTACTGCAGCTATTTACCAGAAGATTTTACTTGTCATTAGAATGATAAGAAGTGTGTGCAATCTTTTCTAGCAGGGCTTTGGAGCTGTGCTCCGGCTCCGCTCCAGCTCCAGGCAAAAACTTGCAGCTCCACTGGTCCGGAGCTGCTCCGTGCTCCAGCTCCTGGCTCTCTCCAAAGCCCTGTTTTCTGGGCGTTCCCTGAATTTTTCTAGAAAAGTGTCTTAAAACCCATCTTGGGGCTGCAATTAACTTCAAAGTAACTGGTGAAAGAATTTAGTACCGTCATGTATTTTTCAGGCCCATCAGCTAATTCAGGATAACAGCCCATAAAAGTTCACCTGCTTTTTTGTTACCATTTGGCTTCTAAAGGATGTCCCTACTTCAGGACTGTTGGCTGTCTCTGCCTATGATTCTGTAAAACTTCTTCATGTTTCTGCAAACTCAGTTCTTGTTTTTCAGGGCTTTGGGCTTCTCCAATCTTGTGTCATTCTTCAGTGCTGTCGGGCCTATGTGATCCACCCACACTGTCATTCCAGGTCTCTCCAATCTTCCCTTGCATGTTTCAGAGCTGTTTGTTTTGCTACTACATAAACATAGTTTCTCCTGGTACTTTCTTCCTCCCGTAGAACACTAAGACACTCCTCAGTTTCTCTCTCACACTCTCATAACAAACAAGACTGAGGTTTTTTTTTTCTTTTTTTGTAAAAATAACAAAGTAAAGTCATCTTTTTAGTCTGTTCTCCCCAACTTTACTGAGTTCACATAGGAAGAGTCTTTCCCAGTCAAACTACTGAAAATCCACTTATTACAGTAAATTAACAGAAGGCTCCTCAAGGAAGATACTGATACAAATACAACTGCGGTAGCTATTCATCTGATCTGAGTATATATTCTACAGACATTGCCATGCTCTGAGACACAATTGCCAGGAAAGACTGGTACAGAATTAGGGATGGGCTCAGCTGGATTGTTGGTGTGTTTTTGTGGTGTTTTGTTTGTTTCAGTATCATGCTTTGACTTCCTAATAAAGAAAAGCATCTCCTGGCTTTTGTTTAAGGTTCACTGTTTACAGGAGTATCAGGCTGACATAGCAATCTTCTCTCTCCCATAAATACTGATTGCCTTTTTAAGGACTGAGGTGATTAATAGAAATAAAGAGGCACATGGGAATTCCAGTCTCAGGGTTGCAAATCCAAATACTGTAAGAATATACAATAAATCAGCCCCCGGCAGCATTGTCATAACATACAGCTGAATAAAAAAAATTGGGCAAACTATTTCAGTTGTATTTGGTTAGGCGGCCTTCAAGCTACTCATGTGAAGAGCCACATAAGAGCATGTGACAAACCAGTGTGCAGTCCTTAGCAAAACTGAGAGCCACTGAGTGGAGAATGGTAATGCTGTTTCCGCTACTCCTATCTGTGCTGCTCTGGGCCAGGACTATGAAACTTATCTCCCCAGAAGGCTGAGTGTAGCTTTGGGTTGTGATGTACTACTTAGACTGTGGGGTGAGTCCTGGGATGGATTTAAGGCTCAATGTGCAAATGACTTGGGGCCTGTTGTAGGCAATAGGAATGGCTGAAAAGTCTGTTGGGAACAGAGTAGGTGGGGAGAGTAGAGCCATAACAGCTGGAGAGGCAGGCTGGCTGGTACAAATAAGACCCAGCATCCCCATCCTGTCAGTGTGGACTGCAGTCAGGCCAAACAATGCTCTGGAGAAGGAACTCGCCCCGATCCTTCCAGTTTTCATGGATATTCCCCCAGACTGGTAAACGCCTGACTTCTCAAAATGTAGTGATGGTCCAGTCTGGGGTACTGATGTGGGCCATCTCAAAGCTGTGTGGTGTTTTTGTTTGTTTTTGTAATTTTTAAATAAATACATTTTCCTCTCAGTTTGGATAACAAGCCCTTTAAAGGTCCTAGAAATCGGAGAGGAAGTATGTGATTTTTCTATACGCTGATCCTCTCAGCTTTATTTGCTACTACCTTCATGCTATGTTCACGCTAGTATTTGAGATGTGTGTGCACATGTGTGTGTCACACCACAACATCCCTTTTACCTATATAAAAAATGAGTCACCTGTCACAATAAGAAGAGCTGCTCTAAAAGTACAGTGTGGAGCAAATATCCTTGTCCTCTCTTTCACTGTTACAAAGAAAAGCTCTAGTTAATGGACTTCTGGTTCCAGAACTGAACCCTCAGGGCTGCTTTCAGTTTTGCTGAAAAATCCTTGAAGAGCAGGTAGAAATTATCTGAATTTTGAATGACGTCAATATTGCTATGTTACACATGTTGCAATGTTGACATCATTCAAAATACAGTTCCTGAAGGATGTACAAATGAAACAGCATATGATGAATGGTTGACATTCCAGTTTTTTGTCACAGTTTTCACTTGTCATTAGTCTTCACTGTATTCCAGTGCTATCTGCAACCGATTCCAACCTGATAACCAAATGCCAATCAGTCTCTTTAGTTATTTTTGAATAAGATTTCACATAAATTTTACTTACATAATTTATGGAGCAAAAAAAGGAGATTTTCTTCTACCCATAAGAGTTCCATGTGCAAATTGCCATAATTGTACTTATCTGGTGTTACGGTAAAATGGGTGATCCCCTCACTGTGGTATCCTTACTTCTCACTTCCAAGTGGTTTTGATGTTTATAGTTTGTCTTTGATGGTTTTCAATTGACATTTCTGGGTTGATGCAAAGATGGACAATTCAACAATACATTATATAATCGGCTAGTCAGAGAGAGGTGATGACTTGAATGAGCTATCACCAAGATATTTTATTCCCTGGTGACTCACTTTCACTCCAAGACCGTAAGGTCATAATTTTCAATATAGTTTCATTATTCTTTATGTAAGATCCATACACCCATCTCACAATGATTGAGTATTGATAGGATACATGCTTTCCGTTGAGACTTCAATCTTTATGGATCAATATAATGAAAGAGATGTGTTGGGTGTAATAAGTTTGTCAGGTTTCAAAAGGAGTTGCTTGTAAAGAACAGGGAATGCTTTTTCAGGTGACACCAATGGTTGTCACACTTTCCCTCCTTGCATATACATATACAGACTTCTTCAGGGGCAGCACACATGCAGATGAAGTAGAGAGAGTTTTTGCCATATTTTTCTTTCTTTCATGCAAGATTAACTCTTTCCTTCAGTTGTTTTAAATAATTGACATGTTTTCCAAGTGCAGGGCTTGAGACCAGGATCAAGCTTAATTAAATTGTAATGTCTACAAAGCAAATACTTAAAAATAGAACTGAGCCAGCCATTTCTCAAATAGGGTAAAGTTGGGGGTTTTGGATGGCTTCACAAAAAGGGGAGTGGGGAAAAAACAGATACACAGCAGATCCAGGTTTAGGTAGCAACAGGAACATATTTAGATAAGGAACATGTTCTCAGCACATGGGGTTGCAGACAGGCATCAGGTGGCCAGACTCTGCCCTTCCCATATTGCAAAATGGGAGGGTGTCCTGGCAAGATGGGAGGGGAATAACAGAGATAGAAATGGGGTCCCGGTATTGAAAAGCAGTGTTGCCAATTGCTATAACTTTATTGTAAGTCCCATGATCATTGGTGGGGTTTCCTAAAGCCCTACCTGCTGTAATTGAGAGAATGCACTAGAATCTTAGCTTTTGTTTGGGAGGGGTGGAGGAATCATGATATGTTTATTTTAAGTCAATATGAAGATTTCTGGAACCTACAATTTTGCAGTGCTTGGGGTTGGGAATACAAGAAAAAGTTGTACAAGAAAATACAAGAACCACTATATTGAGCTTTACTGCTCAGTGGAGGTGACTTCCAGCCTGAGTCTATGGCCCGCCAGAATGGACGGCTTGCGCTGTCCAGCAGAGGGCACGAAAGAAGGTTACTAAGAGGTCAGATTCTAACAGAGACGGGCACCCCAAACACTGTAGTCCAGGGGTCGGCAACGTTCGGCACGCGGCTCGCCAAGGTAAGCACCCTGGCGGGCCGGGCCAGTTTATTTACCTGCTGACGTGGCAGGTTCGGCCGATCGCGGCCCCCACTCACTGCAGTTCGCCGTCCCGGGCCAATAGGGGTGGCGGGAAGCGGCGCGGGCCGACGGATGTGCTGGCCGCGGCTTCCTGCCGCCCCCATTGGCCCGGGACGGCGAACCGCGGCCAGTGGGGGCCGCGATCGGCCGAACCTGCCGCGTCCGCAGGTAAATAAACTGGCCCTGCCCGCCAGGGTGCTTACCCTGGCGAGCCACATGCCAAACGTTGCCGACCCCTGCTGTAGTCAAAGGTACACTGCACGGTTCTTGTCTGTTTTCCCTCTAAATAACAGTTAGTATTTATGCATCAGTATAAATGGAAGTATTTAGAGAAACTTCAAGTCATAAAGTAGTTAGTTAAGAGATTTTTGCATGAAGGCATCTTATTTAAAAATACTTTATTATATTTTATTTTAAATTGCATATTGAGGACCCAATCCTTCAAATAATTACTCCTGTGCATGTATCTATGTTCCCATGGGACTCCAGGTGGCAGTTAGGATATATGCAGTTTTCAGGGGGTCAAAAAAGGCATACACAAGCTATTATATACTACATTGGCCATCTTCCGATGATTCTACCATGCAGCGAATGGATACCTGAGCCAGCAAGGGCTGTGTGCACTCTAGAAGTAGGACGTAGAAGTGGGAGGAAACTTGTAACATTTATCTCTTGGGACTACTTTCCCTCTTGTCAAAACAAGGAGAGACAGTACTAGTCTGTGACGGGGGCTGAATCCAGCCCTTCTCTGCCAGGAAAGGAAGGATGATTGAGTGATTCAGGAGCTAGCTTGAAACTGGGAGACTGGAGTTCAAATCCCTGCTCCACCACAGACTTCCTATGAAAACCTTGGGCAAGTCACACAGTCTCTCTGGGCCTCAGTTCCCCATCTATAAAATGCGGATAATAGTCCAACCCTACCTCCCGGCGGTATTGTAGGGATAAATGCATTGAAGGTTGTACAGCGCTGAGGTACTATGATAACGGGTCCACTAAGAGAGGGCTTTTGGGAGAAGATGGAGAAGTCGTACTTTGCAAATATCTGCCATCTGGGGAAAAATACAGTAGTTAATAACCCAAAATGATTCTTCTTGACAAACTGTCACTGTCTGAAGTTTTGGAGAAGTGCCTTATTGTTTTCAAATGTTAATTTAGGTTTGTACCATGCACAAGCAAAGCACTTTAAGTCAGGTCATGGCAGGAGACATATTCTAAACAATGGAGAAATCAGAGAGCAACATTCAAGGTAGCTATTATTTTTTGGCAGGCAGCATCTCCTCTTTCTTTCTTTTTTGTTTCTTCTTGGTGGTAACAAAAGAGGGGAAAAAAACTTTAAAAGCAACACGATTGCATGGGCTTTACTATTAACTTTATTAATTTACATAGTGTCGGAGATTTAAAGCAAACGTAGGCTGTGTTATAAAACATTCTTAAGCTAAAAAGCAGCCAGAAATAGAAACTTTTCTATTGTACCTATTCTTTTAAAGTTCATTATGTGACTAGGTTGGAGTGTTGTTTAGCCTCTAGTTACAGTATGTCATATGTCTATAGATAGATATATTTACATCAATTGATTATCAGGGTGTTTATAACCCTCATGATACATCGAGGTGGTCAGATGAGGGCTCCTTATGAACTATCTGGATATTTCAACATACATAGAAACCAACTACACATCTTTTCATTTTATAAATTAAATTAATTACTTTTTTAAATGTGTTTGGATAGTACAATCCTCCCCACAGCTCAGAAAATGGTACAGTCCAATGGCCCATGTTCTGTCAATGCAAACCTCTATGTTCATATCTGGCTGTTTTTATTTATTTATTGCACTGTGTCAAGATGCACTATGCTAGAAAACCGTCAGACTTGTCCATGAGCCAGAGAATCATGAGGAAGCCAGTAATGCAATAGCCACCTTGGGGAGGAAGGATACCTCTAACTATTCAGGTTCAGATGAACATTTAAGAATATTGGCTTAAGCTGATCTGAAAACTATTGACAGTAATTCAGCTAAATAACTATAAGAAGCTGAATTTCAGTCCAACCCTAGTTGAAATAGTCTCCTAATGTTCACCAAATGCCCTCTTTCACCCACTTCAAATCACTTTTGAAAGCTCATTTATTCCATGTATCTTTTCAATGATTGTGGCCATGTACCACTCTTTATTTTAACTTCTTGTAGCTATTGATGCATTTGCACTGTTGAAAGTTCTTCAGAGCTGGGAGTTAGTTTAGAATGTTTACTTGATGTAAAATATCACATGCAGTTACTGTATGGCATAAGTAATAAAATATATTTGTATTGTAATAACATTAAAAGTAAGAAGTTCTGTTTTCCCTCAGCAGTAATAGGGGTCACTGACACAAATTGCCAGCCTGCTTTTGGTCTTGTAACTTATCCACACAGAATGCAGCTTACTGCCTTTACAAAAAGAGCTTTCATCCCTTTATTTCTGAAAGGCCAAACCCTGCTTCTTTTACTTTCACCAATAGGTAAACAGAGCTCCATCATGGATCTATTGAAAGTCTTCACAGAACTCTTGTGATCTATCTTCCTCATTTTGGTAATCTGTATTATAGCATCAAAGGGTCACGTTCAAATTTCTTCCTTTTTTTTTAAAAAAAAGAGCATACTCACCAATAACACTATAATATATTTTTATCCATCCAAAAATATATATGGATCTGCTGTCGAAGCAATAGCAGTCTCTTCAGGCAGAAATGTCTCCATCTTACCCTTAAGAATGCCAATTGTGCTATTATTTTTACTCACTCGTTAGTAGCAGCATTCCCAGGTGCATGAAAAGGCTTTCCAAATAAATGTTGAAAGAAGAGCACTTAAACACTTGGCAACAGTAGTCAAGACAAACTATATTCTTCATTTCAGATACCAGTATATTATGCAGGGAACCTTCGCATATTACTAGTGCTTTATTGTCATTTAAGTAGGCTTCTACTGTATAAGAATCTGGCTGTGTTATAGTTGGCAGAGTAATTTTATATTATTGCAACATTGATCTTCCAGTTAATCTTTTTCTTTTTTCCACAAGCACAAGTTTTGTGGCTGGTGTCTGAGTGTAAATATATTTCAATAGTTCCCACTTTGCCATAGCTGAGTTTCTTGTTGCAAGTACATTTACCACCCTATCTTACTATTTGATCACTTGAGTCAAGGGTTGGGCTTTTGGTTCTGAAGACACAAGGTTCAGCAACCAGTGACCACGCATGCTGGAGAATTGTTACATTTATAAATCGACAGTTCTAGACTTCAAAACAGTTTGAAAAATATTTGATCCAATGTTGTTAGGAATTCTGTTTGCTTTTTTCCCTGTTGCCCTAATAAGCTATAACAGTCTTACTCTACTCCAGGGGTCAGCAACCTTTCAGAAGTGGCATGCCGAGTCTTCATTTATTCACTCTGATTTAAGGTTTTGCGTGCCAGTAATACATTTTAACGTTTTTAGAAGGTCTCTTTCTATAAGTCTATAATATATAACTAAACTATTGTTATATATAAAATAAATAAGGTTTTTAAAATGTTTAAGAAGCGTCATTTAAAATTAAATTAAAATGCAGAGCCCCCCGGACCGGAGGCCAGGACCCGGGCAGTGTGAGTGCCACTGAAAATCAGCTCGGGTGCCGCCTTCGGCACACGTGTCATAGGTTGCCTACTCCTGCTCTACTCATTCAGCTCCCTCTTCACATCACATGTAAAAACATTTTTTAATAACGATTTCCCAAACGTGTGCTGATTCCATAGCCAGATTTAGATAGGATTCTTGCCCCAAGTACTTACTATTTTCCTTATGATTTACACCCCTAAGTTTACTGGCAATGTTCCATAACACTTAAGAACACAAGAACATAAGAACGGCCATACTGGGTCAGACCAAAGGTCCATCAAGCCCAGTATCCTGTCCTCTGACAGTGGCCAATTGCAGGTGCCCCAAAGGGAATGAACAGACAAATTATCATCAAATGATCCATGCCCTGTCACCCAATCTCAGCTTCTGGCAAACAGAGGCTAGGGACACCATTCCTGCCCATCCTGGCTAATAGTCATTGATGGACCTATCTTCCGTGAATCTATCTAGCTCCCTTTTGAACCCCGTTATAGTATTGACCTTCACAACATCCTCTGGCAAGGGATTCCAGAGGTTGACAGTGTGTTGCGTGAAAAAATACTTTCTTGTGTTTGTTTTAAACCTGCTACCTATTAATTTCATTTGGTGGCCCCTTGTTCTTGTATTATAAAAAGGAGTAAATAACACTTCCTTATTTACTTTCTCTATACCACTCATGATTTTATAGACCTCTATCATATCCCCCCTTAGTTGCCTCTTTTCCAAGCTGAAAAGTCCCAGTTTTATTAATCTCTCCTCATATAGGGGTTCTATACCCCTAGTCATTTTTGTTGCCCTTTTCTGAACTTTTTCCAATTCTAATATATCTTTTTTGAGATGGGGCGACCACATCTGCATGCAGTATTCAAGGTGTGGGCGTACCATGGATTTAGAGAGTCCAAATATTTGTTCCTCATTAAATCTCAAAGTCACTGGGACATCTCACTCTGAATAATAACCTCTAGCTTTAGAGAGCTCTAACAGACTTCTATCTTGAGAATTCATTTTTTCAGAATGGCTGCTGCTTTGATGTTGTCTCTTCTCTGTGCAATAAATTCACTTTGGCTTTCATGACTGTTTCCAACCTTCAACAGATGCAATATTACATTTTGTAATTTAATTTGTCTTGTCTGCTAGCGGGGAAACCAACATGGTTATGTTTTCTGTGCTATATTGTACAACACAGTATGGATTATTTTTGTGTAGTGCTGCTTGTGCAAGAGCATCAAGTCAGCTTCAAACCAAACTACAGTCTAAGCCTTAATATAAAAATAAATTACGTACTACAGATTACAGCAGGCATTATAGGAAGCACTTGCAGATATTGTGGGCAGGAATAAGAGAGGTACAATGCTCACATATTGGGGCAAATGAATGAGGAAACTGAAGAGGGAAGAAAATATGATTGTTCTTATTGGGATGTTTTGAATCATAGGTTGGAAAACAGGAAAAGGTAGATGGAATTTGGAGAGAGTCAGGGAGTCAAGCATACGCAGAAAGGGAGAACTGCTGTTTCAAATTCTAAGCAATAACATGAGAGAAAGATAAACTAAGTAGTGACCCGCTGCATGGAACTAAGAGACCAAGCACATAGGGATGTTCAAAAGAAAATGTTCAATACAACCCTTGTAGAGGGTTTTATTGACTTTCTTGCATTTTCCAACAGCTAGGTCTAAGGCTCCCTCTCTCCCTCCTGCATCCTTCACCTTCCATGACCAGACACACTAATATTTTCTTTTCCCCCTAACACAGGGCAGGAATGAGTTTCTTTTGTTTCATCCTTCCTTTACTTCAAGTTTTTTACTTCTACCTCCAGAAAAAGAACACTTTCCCAGTTTCCCTTTTGCAAGACCATTTCATGTGCTGCTGGCACCACTTCCTCTTCCAAAAAGTCCTCCCTTAATCCCTCAAATTTAGATTCATATCGCTTAAAAGTAGATCTGCAAAGGAGCATGTGGATGAACATAGATTCCCTTTCCATAGACACCTTTCCCTGATGGTTTGCACATGTTGTGCACGGATAGAGTCATATCCCTGACTTTGCTCTACAGCGTCTCCAGACAAAATCCAATGGCAATCTAGATCTGTGATACTCCTTTCGACTGTGAAGTTGCCACTCAGCATGCAATGCTAAATGTTTCCTACAAGCAGCTTGTTTAAAAGCTTATCCTTCAGCACAGTGCTAAAGGATGTGCTCAAGGTTAAAACGGAGAGGAAGTCTTTTGTTTTAAAATTTTATATTCATCAAAGTGAGGAGCCAATAACACTAAAGAGATGTATAGTGCACTGAGGAATTAGGAGAGCTTCCTCACACTTGTCTGTTAATGAACTACCTTATGACTCAGGAAGAAATTTGATCATAGAAGCATTGCTATAGAGAAAACCTTTACAATGTTCTTATTGTCATTGGAATGGAATAACTTCTGACTCTTCATAAAAGATCATTTGTCTACTGTGATTTTTTTATATGGTGGATCAACATCTGCATGAAACATTAGCAATGTTGGGGAAATTACAAACAGTGCTCCTTGAATCTTCAAGTGTTTTCTTCCATGAATATTTATTCAGACTTGTACATTTATTTTATTTGACTGCGTTCAAGCCTTGTGTTCATTTGGTTAATGTAGAGCTTATAACAAGTGGGTTTACAGGCTTGTAGAAAGAGCAAACTTGCAGATTTTGCACAAAGTCATCCGCCACCACATCCTGTTTCACCTTCACCACATCCCCAATAATTTCAAGTATTGTCACCAGAAAGAAGATTCCAGACAGAGTAAAGGAATATCACATAAGTGAAATATCCAGTCAAAACAGGTCAAATTTCTAATTTCAGATATCCAATACATAGAAAGAACTGTTTGAGAATGAATTGCAGACTAAGAATTATTTGCAACAAATAATTTAGAATGAGCAAAATTAGAGAAAATTATGATCTGCTTGTAAGCAATTTACAAACAGAAAAAGAGGTAGGATTCATCACTTACATCATTCCTTATGAGTTATTCACCCAGGAATACTTATGAAAAGACTTGACCGCATAGTGGAAAATAGTGAATAATGGTTGCATTCAACGTTTCTAGGGTTTAATTGCAAATGTTATATATAGAATTTGCAATTAAACCCTAGAAAGGTTGAATGCAAACAATTATTCACTATAATGTATATGCTTTTCTCACACATCAGAGTATTTGATATAGATGTAGATAGACAGATTGTTGTTGGGCTCCAATCACAAAAAGGGGCTTATCTGCCTTTGCAAATTCAGTGTATTGAATTAATTTGGACTCTGCACAGATGCAAGAGTCTGTGCATGTGGATCTCTTTATAGGACAGGAGCTTTGAATAGCTACATACATCATCCAGCACTGGAGCACCCACAATATTTTATAACCCATCAACACAGCACAAACTGCTTTGCATATTTGCTTGTAAAATTCACAATATGTGATGGGTTGGTTAGTTACAACAAGTCATTCAAATGGAAAAAATACCATATAACTCTCTTAACTTATCAACTCAATACAAACTGTGAATTGTAAATATTCACAACATTCTTTGTGAATAATTTGCAGAGGAAGAAGCAGTCACTCAAAAAATTAATGAAAAGTTTCAGATAATGAATAAAGTCAATTTCACAATTGGGGGGAGGGATAGCTCAGTGGTTTGAGCATTAGCCTGCTAAACCCAGGGTTCAATCCTTGAGGGGGCCATTTAGGGAACTGGGGTAAAAATCTGTCTGGGAATTGGTCCTGTTTTGAGCAGGGGGTTGGACTAGATGACCTCCTGAGGTCCCTTCCAATCTTGATATTCTATGATTCTATAACTTGTTTGGAGGTAGGGGAGATATCAGGAAAAGCAAAGCTCATCAAATTATGTGATTTATCCACTCAACTGTAATGGAGGTAGAATATTAATCTGATACCTCAAAAGCCTATTCAGCACCACCTTGACTCATCACCCTCACTTGAATAAATAGAAAATGCAATCAGTTTGATGAGCTCAGGAAAGTCCTTGGGCAGAGATGGAATACCGGCAGAAATATATAAATCTGCGGGTCCAAAGTGGTAACAACACTCCAGAAGAGCCTTCCTGACATCTGGGACAGTGAAGAAATGCCACAAGACTTCAAAGATGCCACAATTATTTCTTTATTTAAAAATAAAGGCAGCAAAATGGTCTGTGATAACTGCCGTGGGATATCTCTCCTATCTGTCACTGGAAAAATCTCTACCCGAGACTCAGTGTGGATTCAGACCTGGTCGTAGCACCATAGACATGATTTTCAGTATCAGGCAAATAGAAGAAAAATGTATCCAACAAAACATGAATCTGTTCAGTGTTTTCATCGATCTGACAACAGCATTTGATATAGTCAATAGAGAAGGATTATGGATGATCCTCAGCAAACTTGGTGGCCCACCAAAACTGGTAAAGATCATTCATATATTTCATGAGAGGATGCAAGGTAGGTAATTTTTAATGAAGATCTCACTGACTCCTTTCCCATTTCAAATGGAGTCAAGCAAGGATGTGTCCTTGCCCCTGTACTGTTCAACCTCTTTTTCACCCAAGTTCTCAACCATGCTACAGATGGGCTCAACAGAGGCATATACATCAGCTACAGACATGACGGCTCAGTCTTCAATCTTACAAGGCTTAAAGCAAAAACAAAAGTAACAGAACTACTAATAAGAGAAGCACTCTCTGCAGATGATTGTGCCCTCCTAGCACACACAGAGGGAGATCTCCAGTGTATCATAGATCACTTTGCTGAAGCATTAAAATTGTTTGGCCTCACAATCAGCCTGGAGAAAACTGTGGTGTTGAACCAGTCATCTTCACTGCTCTGTGCCATATCCCCTGTCACAGTGGTTTTCAAACTTCCGGTCGTGACCCAGTACTGGGTCGTGGAAAGCAAGGCACTGGGTCACCTTGCTCAGCACCCAGTGACCCTGGCGGTCGGCCACTGAAAACTAGTAACCCTACCTGTTCTGACACTGTGCTGTGCCCTGGCAGCGGCCAGCAGCAGGTCCGGCTCCTAGGCAGGGGGGTCACGGGGCTCCGCACGCTGCCTCTTCCCTGAGCACCGGCTCAGCACTCCCATTGGCCAGGAACCGGCCAATGGAGCTGGGGTGGGGGCAGTGCCAGTGGGCAAGAGCCACGCGGAGCTGCTTGCGTGCCTCCTCCTAGGAGCTGGACCTGCTGCTGGCCGCTCCTGGGGCACAGCGCAGTCTGCGGTGCCAGGACAGGCGGGACGCCTACCTCTGCACCCCAGCTGTGCTGCTGACCAGGAGCCGCCAGAGGTAAGCCGGCACACCAACCCCACACCCCAATCCCCAGCCCTGAGCCCCCTCAACCCAGAGCCCCCTCCAGCACCCCAAACCCCTCATCTCTGGCCCCAGCCCAGAGCACTGATCCCCTCTCCCACAGCCCAACCCCCGGCCTCGCCTAGAGCCCCCTCCCATATCCTGAACCCCTCATTCCTGGCCCCACCCTGCACCCTTCACCCCCGCAGCCCAACCCTCTGCTCCAGCCCTGAACCCCCTCCCACATCCTGAACCCCTCATTCCTGGCCCCACCCTGCACTCTTCACCCCCGCATCCCAAACCCCTTATCCCCAGACAGAAAAAAAGTTTGAAAACCACTTCCCTAGCATATCCATTAGTGGAAAGCAACTAAAGCAAGTTGACAGTTTTACCTATCTCGGCAGCAACATCTCCCATGATGGATCTCTTGACAGAGCTCACGAACAGGATACAGAAAGCTTCTCTGTCGTTAGAAAAGTTATGTAACAAAGTTCTGAAATCCCACAACATAACCATCTCAACAAAAATAAAACTTTATAATGCTTTTGTGCTCACATCTTTCCTCTACGGCTGTGAGACCTGGACACCATACAAATGGCATATCAAACAGCTAGAGGCCTTCCATATGCGTTCTCTGTGCACCATTATGGGGATCTGCTGGTAGGACAAAATGACCAATCTGGAGGTTCTCCAAAAGTCAAATGTCATACGCATCGAGGGTATGGTGATAAAACCCAACTATGCTGGGTTGGACACATCATTAGGATGCTTGAATATCAACTTCTCCGAAAAATTTTCTATGGAGAATTGGCACAAGGACACCAGAATCAAGGTCTCCCCAGAAAGTGCTACAAGGACAGTATCAAAAACAGCATACACTTCGGTGCAATAAAACCGGATGATCTTGAGAAGTCTGCGTTATATAAATCAGCCTGGCAACACACAACACTCAGAGCTTTCCAAGCCCTGGAGGAGGACAGAATTAATTGATTGTTAGCTGCACGGGAAAAGTGTCATACTACTGCTATAGCTACCAAATCGCTCACCAATGACTTTGGCTGCCCAATCTGCTCACGAGCATGCGCATCACGCTTTGGACTTCAGAGTCACTCCAGAATCCATAAAAAGAGAGAGCATGAAAACATCATTGTCGAACTGACGGACTACAAACACATGTATATTGTATCTTGTTTGTTTAAGCATTTATTCTATTGTACACAACAAATTAATGAAGAGAGAGAAGCTTTAAAAATGACAATTTAAGAATTTGCTGGAATTTGTCATTTTTGCAAAGCATAGTGAAAATTAATGTTGCAGTCCAACAAAAGTAACTGTTTTTTTATAAAACTAGAAATTGTTAATACCTAGCAAAATGGTTATGATTCTTAATCTTTCTATACCATTAACATATGATTGCAATGCAGTTGGTCAAATAAAAAATGCTGTAATCTCTTAGCTTCAGTTATCAGTTTATTGCCTGTATGTGTAACTATAAATGCTCTTTTAATTAATATTCCATGAACCTTTTTACATAATTTATTTAATATTCAGAGTTGCTATAAAGTTTAATCCTCTAAATAATACATGTAGTAACATGCAACACAGAGAAGGTGTTATTCTGTTCAAAGAAACTGTTTTGGCATCAGCGGTATTTAAAAGGAAACCTATCTGGGTGTGCATCCCCATCCGAACCCAAAAGAGAACTAGTAGTGCAATTTCCTTTTCTTGAGATATTAATGTAGGCGTGGGAGAAAACACTGAGGTCTGTCTGTACTAAAACAAAAGAAAAATGGATGAATTGTTGAAGGTTAAATGAAAGAATGATAATGGTTTTTGAGCGGTAAGGTTGATCTGATCTCAGAAGGAAAGCTCTATACAAACCTTATTTTATTTAGTCACACAACAATCCTGTGAGGGAGGTATTGTTCCAATAATTTCATAGATTAATTAATTGAGGCATGAGCTTGTATGATATGCCCAAGGACACACAGTAAAGCAGAGGAATAAAAGAAACTTTATGCTCAAGTCCCCTTCCGTAACTTCTGATAATAAGGCTTCCTTGCATTGGGAAAGGAAGTGGAGGAAATTTCTTATATATATGATGTCCCTTGTGTCATTAGGTCTTCTCACCTGATGCTAAAGTCTAAGTTGATTACTCTGGGAGTTTGACACCTTACCCTATACAAATTACCTTTTCATCTTGCAAGGTAGAATTGAAAGTGAAGAGCTTCTAAAATGTATTTTTAAGTCCCTTGCAGTATCATTAAGTTTATATCATTTCACATTCTCATTACAATCACTGTCAAAATAATAGGTTCACATTTGTGTTATGGTCTCATTACAACTTTGAATGAGGTATCAGAATTTTAATGCCTCATATACTCAAAGAATTAGAGAAGTATTCTGCATTGCTTTGACCTTTTCAATATTCTATAAGCTGATTGATGAAAATTCCACTTTCCTTCCTTGTTTACAATTCCACTTTCCTCAGCTTTTCTTCTTCGTTAATTTATGGGGAAGGGGTGAAATGGCTGAATTTTTCAGCATTCTGTGTTTTGATGGCTAATATAGTAGTACATCAAAAAGCACACACTACTACTATTGAATACTTAGTGACAGTTATTTCCCCTTAATTAACATTTGGAATAAAATGCACAAGTAACAGATTTTATGATACTGTAAGGTATCTGAGGTATTTGTAGATCACATTCATATATCTGTTACAAAATCTTTTGGCCAACGATCAAATGGAGTAGGTATGAGGTACATGCATTTCAAGGGATTGACTTTGAGATTAGAGGCACCAGCAGGTCCCTTTGATGTTTTAGCTGGATTTGTGGTTGCACAGCACTTGTGAAAATCAGGCACCAGACCCTGCCTCTCACATCATTTATACCACTATTCTGTTATTGTTCTTTCCTGTTCTGAAGCTAATTGTCAGTGTTGTAATCAGGGCCGGCTCTAACTTTTTTGCCGCCCCAAGCGAGAAAAAAAAAAAAAAAAAGCAGCGCCGCTCCACCGAAACAACACCCCTACCCCGAGCGCTGCCCTGCCCCGCCGAAACAACCCCCCCCGCGCGCCTCCCTGCCCCACTGAAACAAACAAAAAAAACCCAAACCCCGAGCGCCGCCCCGCCACCCGAAGATTGGCCGCCCCTTACAAGGTGCCGCCCCAAGCACGTACTTGGTCGGCTGGTGCCTGGAGCCGGCCCTGGTTCTAAGACGGACAAGGGGGATGAGTCAGGAGAAACTGATGGAATTGGTGGCTCTTGTCTGGTGGGGCAGTAGTGAAGGGAAGAGGAGTGATATTGTTACTGTTGATACAGTTTCTGGAGCGTGGTGGCTTGGCAATATTTCTGTGGATCTTTGGGATATGATAGCTCAAAGCTCATGGGAGAATGAGAGTTAGCATGAGAATTGCAGAGAGGCCATATTCAATAACTTCCTTCAGTGTATGTGTGACTGGAGTCCAGATTGTCCTTCCTAATGCATTTAGCAAGCTCTAATACTTTGCATGTGAGAGCCTGGGAAGAGCGAACTGGTTTTTAAAAGCTCAGAAGATTTTAAACCTGGAAAAATGTGGGGAAAGGTTAACAATGAAACTCTATACTATGTGTGGGCTTTTGTTTTGTTTACTGTGGGAGAGGCAGGGAGGGAGGAGACTTTCAAAACAGGAAAAAATTATAAAGTTTTTTTTTGTAACGGGTTAAGATAATGATAGTACTAAAAGAAGCACATGACAGAAGGAGAATCTTTGGGCCAATTACTGCCATAGGGGATGGGCCATCACTCAGCCATTGCTTTTGCTCATCTTATGTTGTGGTCACCTATGCATACTGCACTAGACAAGTAATATAGCCTAAAACAGGTGGAAAGGAATCCTATTTGTGGTCTTGCTACAGTTGTATCAGTGGTTAAATGTATTTATTTATTATTATTATTATTATTATTTATTATTTTATTTATTATTCTGGTTATGGACTATATTCTGAATTTTGGCCAGATTCTGCTGTCCAGTATAGTGGTGAAAATCTAGAATGGTTTCACTGAAGCTAATGGAGTTAACATACTGTGAGATAAGAATTAGTATTTTTAGATTAGAATTTGATTTGTACATTGGACACCATTCATTCATGTGGATATTTTTTACCTCTAAATTGCTATTTGATCTAGAAGAAGGCATTATATATATTTAATATCATTAATACTGTACTATACATGTTTGACCTTCTTTCTTCATTAGTCAAATGGAGATTACACTGGGTTATTTTCATAATGCATTTTGGTTCAGCAATTAGGGGGTTCATGAGTTACAAAAACAAATGCACATGGGCTAAACTGACATTCATGTGATCTGCTGTTTTTTCACTAAGTAGAAATACCTGGAAAGAGTGTCTAGATCAGGGATCGGCAACGTTTGGCACACGGCTCGCCAGGTTAAGCACCCTGGCAGGCCGGGCCAGTTTATTTACCTGCTGACGCGGCAGGTTCAGCTGATCGCGGCCCCCACTGGCCGCAGTTTGCCATCCCGGGCCAATGGGGGCTCCGGGAAGCCGCGGCCAGCACATCCCTCGGCCTGCGCCGCTTCTCGCCACCCCCATTGGCCCGGGACGACGAACCGTGGCCAGTGGGGGCCGCGATCAGCCGAACCTGCCATGTCAGCAGGTAAATAAACTCGCCCGGCCCGCCAGGGTGCTCACCCTGGCGAGCCGCGTGCCAAACGTTGCCGACCCCTGGTCTAGATGATACATAGTTGCAACTAACATTGTAGACTGCTTGAGTGTCTAGTTAGTAGGAAAATGGGTGCTGACAGATGAAAGCAGCCTGTCTCACCTTTATGCCAAACTCTTTGTAAACGTCTTTCTTGTTTTCATAAAAGTTCAGTGGTTAAGGGATTTTCAAGTGGAAACACTGTGATTCTTCAATACACAAATGGAAGTTAATTTGGGTTGGGTTTAAATTCATCTAGGATATAACAGTATCTTCTTGATCTTGGAGGTGGGAAATAACCCATTATTACTATAGCTGGAAGTGTATATTGCTTCTTGTAGTCTACTCCTTATCTCCTGGTTCAGTTAAATCTTTAAATCATGCCTTCATAAATTACCGTTCAGTGTAAGGCTTGGTCCACACTAACCCCCCACTTCGAACTAAGGTACGCAAATTCAGCTACGTTAATAACGTAGCTGAATTTGAAGTACCTTAGTTCGAACTTACCGCGGGTCCAGACGTGGCAGGCAGGCTCCCCCGTCGATGTCGCGTACTCCTCTCGCCGAGCTGGAGTACCGGCATTGACGGCGAGCACTTCCGGGATCGATCCCAGAAGATTGATTGCATACTGCCAGACCCAGGGGTAAGTGTAGACCTACCCTAAGAAAGAAAGCTAAAAACAATGGGCTTGATCTTGAGCAATGTTCAGGCACAGAGAATCTCTCAGGATCAGACCCCCAGCAGTCTTTCTAGTGATGATGGCGGAAACTTCATTTCAAATTTTGAGAACCATTGTTTAGGGCTAAATTGCAGCAGGTTCTTTAAAACTTTGATAGGTTTAAACTTATTCCCCATCATCACCTGATGTACACTCATGTATATGCTACAAAAACTTTAAAAAAACACAGATTTCCATATTTTAATACAGGTTTAATACAGACTATAATTTTGTGCATCTTCTTTGTGATTTTTTTGAGGGCTTAATTGCTATGTCATGGTAATGCTTATCAGAAAGCACTGAAAAGCTTTAATTACTTTGTACTTTGGTTAGTTATGAATGCATGCAAAAATTAACTATTTCCCCAGAAGCAAATAAAGTCCACATTTATTATGTTACATAAAAGTTATGGAATGATTTAGAATAATTAAGCTAAAGGCTGCCTTACTCAGGGTTTCACTCATTTAAATGGTGCATAAAATTAATCTCAGAAAATTATTTCTTATTAAGCATCCATGCTAGACAAAAGAATCATCAGAAGGGCTTCTCCATCAGAGGATTTCAGGGTTGGAAAATGCATTTTATATAATATGACCACAAATAAGTCCATGCAAAGTAAGGGAAGCACAAAGTCATCTTAATTCCTCAAATTAGTCAAGCAAAATAATCAGGAAACAGAAAAAGAGAGGTGGTGATTGGGGATAGATATAGAAAGGAATATAGATTGAATAAGGAAGGAGAAAGAGGTAAAGTAGAAGAATCATAAGGAGAATGTCTGGGAAGTGGAGACATGCAAAGCATAGGAAGAAAGGTTAAGTAAAAAACAGAAAAAAAGGCCAGCAGGGCCAGATTTTGTGCTCACATACACTAGCACAGGGGTCGGCACCGTTCGGCATGCGGCTCGCCAGGGTAAGCACCCTAGCAGGCCGGGCCAGTTTATTTACCTGCTGACGTGGCAGGTTCAGCCGATTGCGGCCCCCACTCACTGTGGTTCACCGTCCCGGGCCAATGGGGGCGGCGCAAGTGGCGCGGGGAGGGATGTGCTGGCCGCGGCTTCCCGGAGCCCCCATTGGCCCGGGACGGCGAACCGCGGCCAGTGGGGGCCACGATCGGCCGAACCTGCCGCGTCAGCAGGTAAATAAACTGGCGCGGCCCGCTAGGGTGCTTACCCTGGAGAGCCGCGTGCCGAACATTGCCGACCCCTACACTAGCAAACCCTGAATATGCAACCCCCCGAGAGAGTTGGGTATACCAACCTCACCTCTGATGTAGACAGCACAAGTGTGACAGAAGAATACTTCTGGTGACTTAGCTACTGCCACTTGGGAAGGTGGATTACCTCTTCCATTGGTTGAAGCTCTCCCATCGGTGTAGGTAGTGTCTACACCAGTGGTGGGAAACCTGCGGCCCACAGGCCGCATGCGGCCCATCAGTGTAATCTGATTGCGGGCCACGAGATATTTTGCTATGTTGACTGTCCACAGTCATGGCCTCCCACAGCTCCCAGTGGCCATGGTTTGCAGTTTCTGGCCCATGGGAGCTGTGGGAAACAGCGAGCCACAGATGATGGACCAAAAATTCTCAGTACAATGGAGGTAACAGTTTTCTAGGACTAAGCTTTGTGGATAGAACTCTCAGGAATATTACGTATGAATAGATCAGACGTAAAAAAAAGAACTCAGTGCTAGATTTTCAAGTACTCAGCACTCACAACTGGAGTCACTTTTTCAAAAGTGCTATTGTATTAATTAAGATGGAATAAAGGGTCCCAAATAACCCTGTCACTGTCCAACATTAAACAATTTTTACAAGGTTCAGAGATGTAACCCGCTTAGCACCATGACAAAGCAGGTTACATTTTATACATTTAAAAAAAAATCTTTTATTAAAGAAATAGAAAAAGAAGGAAAAACAGTTAAAGCATCTGAAATGTGAAGTATTAAATAAGGCTTTCATTCCCGACATCCCTTGTTCCCTTCTCCTTTAGCTGGAGAGAGATTTTAGGGAAAAACAAAACACAAACCTTGTTTGACAGTCTTTTAGCTGGTATTGAAGATGGTAATAACTATCCTTTTTGGGGAAGAGAGGAGTTAATTGAAATGGGCTGGAGCCATTGTTGTTGCTGTTGTTAAAGTCTAATCTCATTTCCTAGAAGACAAAACAAGAGAACTACACACAAGAGGGGAGAAAAAAGAACCACAAGGATAGAGCTTCATTTTGTACCTCTGTTATTGACTTTCATTTGTAACCATAGGGCTTGGCTACACTCAGGACTTCACAGCGCTGCTGCTGCAGTGCTGTGAAGCGTGAGTGTAGTCACGCTGCCAGCGCTACGAGAGCTCTCTCGCAGCGCTGTATGTACTCCACCTCTCCGAGGGGAGTAGCTTGCAGTGCTGCGAGCGAGCGTGCAGCGCTGCAGGCACTGATTACACTGGCACTTTACAGCGCTGTACTCGCTGCGCTCAAGGGGGTGTTTTTTCACACCCCTGAGCGCAGCAAGTTGCAGTGCTGCACAGCGCCAGTGTAGCCAAAGCCTCAGTGCTCCACACAGGCTTGGAACATGGTCTTACTAGCCACTTCGGAGACCTGGCAATTTGTACCAGCATTATATTCTTGTACTCTTTCTGGTCACAGGTTTGCAACAGTGTTGTAAAATACACAGTCTTGGTCAGCTAAGACAGCCTCTTATTAAACAGAAGGCAAAAAAGGAGAAAGTTAGGAAAGAATAGAAATAAGGGCGTGGACCGGGCATGGAGGAAAAGAACACACAAGGGACATGTATATGTGTGACAAAGTCTCATATCCCAGGTGGCATTCCGGATTCAGACAAGGCTGGTGGAGAGATGATGTCATCTGGGACCTTCTCTCTTGCCAGTCTGATCAAGACATCTCTCAGGACCAGGACAACAAAGGCCCAATGGTGTCAAGGTAGATTCCAGAGTTCCAAGGGATGGTGGGAGTGGGAGCCATGATAATAAATCTCGCTGCAGCAATTATTGGCAGATAGCTGCTTCTGCTGCTGATCATTTTCCCCTCAAACTCTTGGCTTTTTAAGAACCCCAAAAGGGATATTTCACCATAAATCCTATCTCCTCATTATTTTGTTCACCAATTATGCCTAATTTCCAACACACCAATTTTGGTCCATTGATTTCTGGCCCCACACCTTTTCTACTTGAGCAGGTAGGATTTTAACATAGTCCTGGAGTTTTGTTTTGATTTAATTCAGTCTTTCTGTCTCCCTTTTCCCATCAACATAGGCTATTGTAACATTTTAAGAACTTTCACTCACTTTTCACAGTTGAGCTCACAATTAAGGTAAACCTGTAGGCCCAATTATCAACACTATTTACATAGCAACCAGCAGCTCCCACTGTGACACTTAAGGCCAGATTTTTAAGAGAGTTCAGAATCCAAAGCTGACCATTTGAGCTAAGCTTTCTTAAAAATCAGGTCCCTAATGTGGTACATAAAGGGGCATTTATAGTTACTACATATAGCAACATGTAGATATATGTTGAACAACTGATACTACTATGATTTTATCTAGTAAAGTTCATATGATCTATTTGTGTTTGTTTACAATATGACATATTAAATTTTAACCCTGATTTCGCAAAGGAAAAGTGCCTTAAGTTACTGTATGTTCGCAGTTGTCAGAGCGATATCTTGACAGTACAGAAAACGTCTGCCTTCTCAGTTGGGTATTATTAATTAATATTGTGCTGTCTAATTAGATTTTTTTCCTTCTCATTTGAATTTTGATCTCTAAAGCTCACTGCCACATTGACACCATGTGCTGTGTTCCAATGAAGCAGAACATCTGGCAGACCACCAAGATAATATAATGTAGGAAAGTAGACCTTCCCTGGGAGACTCTGCTAGATTCATTGTGAATAGCAGAAGCTTTGTGACACAGCACATTTTAAACCAGATATTGGTTTATCATCATCTTGAAAACATTCCAGGACTAGGGCTGCTCCAATTGAAGTCAATGACCAAGCTTCCCCTGATCTCCATGGGAAAATTTGCCCCTGTTGAGAGAGCCATTTTCTGGGATGCTCTAAAACAAAAACAAAAAAAAAAAGTATTTTAGACACATAAATTTGGCTGTGATGCATCCAGATGGAAATGCTAAAGAAAAACCACACCAGCTCTTCCATGGTCAAGGTTTAGAAGACATTTCTGTTTAAAGGGCCACTCTAAGGGCTTTAATATCCACATGTGGGGTTGGGAGGGGTTTTAGCGGGTGAAGGAGTGGGAAACAATATATGGTGAGGGGTCGGGGGGCTGCAGTGAGAAAGGGGGATAAGTGGGAATGAATGCTTAGAGAGGAAATGGATAGAGGGGATCAGGTCATGGAGAGGGATGGTGGAATTTGGGTGGATTAGGTGTGGGAGGCCTGTCAGCTTCACATGCTCCTCTTCTTCAGGTGTACAAAGATCTGATGGGGCCCTGCTCCTCTAAGGGTGTCTGGGTACCTCTCCTGGCCCCACATGTGAGCTGGAATCTGTGGGGGCAGGGAAGGTAAGGCATATTTAAACATTTGAAAACAAGGAAATACAAAGTTAAGGTACTGGGGGGTGGGGAGGGGATGAACTAAGTGGACCAGGAGCATGGTTGGGAAGGCCTGGCCGAAGCGCAGGGGTGGGGAGGGCGGGGGTCTGAGCCCTGGCTCGGTGTACAGCTCAGGCTTTTGTAACTAAAGTGTGCCATCCTCCAGTAAGCATTTGCTTGTGATATGTGTACACAACTGCAGAGGTCACCAGATAGTTTAGGAGCAACTTTTGATGTGGAAGGGGATGGCTAGCTGCAAATATTGGTGAGAGGACTATATGTTGGGCAGGGGGAATGGAGAAGGCAAGAGACTTGCATCAATTTTCTCTCCTGCACTTATGTTGTTACCAAGCTACCAAGATTTTGGGGGACAGGCCCTGTCTGTCTCCCTGTCCTGTCAGCAACTCCACTCTCCAAATATTGCAGAGCATGACCATTATCACCATTCCACTATAACAAAGTGTACAGGAGATGGGAGATCCACTTGGGAATCACAGAGCACTCTTTGTCCTTAGCTAACTAGAGTGGCTCCTCAACTGCAAACCTATATGATAACTACAACTCTGAAAATGAACACTTGCCCCTTGTAGTGGGGTGGTTGCCCCTTGTAGTGGGGTGGTTACCCCACTCCTGCCCTGAAGGAGTTAAAAGCAGCCCTGGGGAGGGCTGTAGCTGGGAGAAAGCAGTTACTAAGCTGATTGGGGAAGCAGCTGCAGCTGGGCCACACCCCAATCAGGCCACAGCTGGCCCTACAAGAGGGCTGGGGCCAGAAGCCAGACAGAGAATCTCTCTAGCTTTGAGAGGGAGGGACCTGGCTGCAGGGAGCTGAAGGAAGGTACCTGGAGTGGAGCAGGGCTGGGGGAAAGCCAAGGGAGCTGGGGAGCCCTGGCCTGGAAACCCCCCAGGCTGCGGCCTAGTGGAAGGCCAATTAGGTACTGGTGTTGCAGGGGGTAGCCCACGGGTAGGCCGAGGCACTGGGTCCAAACCCCCCTTGCCTATGATGAGTGGCTTTTATACTGCAGTCTGCCCCAGTGAGCGGGGGCTAGATGGTGACTGGCAGTAGCCCGTGACTGAGGCAACGTGGGGATAGAGGGTTGGGGGTTCCCCTGGGTGGGGAGACCCTGAGACTGTGGTGGTATTGCCAGGGGGCAGCACCCCAAAGACAAGGGGCACCGGGTCCTGGGAGGGACACGGGGGCCCGTGGCAGCGGGACACCAGCCTGCAGAGGGCGCTCTGCGTTGGAAAGAGCTAATTCCCTGAGATGACTAGCAGGAGGCACCACAGGGGTGAGTCCTGCACCGTGTCACCCCTACAAAAAACATCTTTGTTGGTTCAAAACTGGGAAACTCCCTGACACAAAACTTCACCAACACCAAGTTAAGGTTGCAGTATCTCATGCTCTTCCAGAACATTGAGTTTGGCTACACACATACTTTTGAAAACCAGTAGATTGGTAAAGTAATTCAGACTTCAACTTCTGAAAAGCAGGAACTACAAAATTTAAGGTATATGCCAACACAACCTTAATGCTGCTGTGTTTTGAGCGATATCCCAATACACCTATAACATGCATACTCCCTTTCTGCTGAGGAAACAGGGCACATGACCACTGTAGGACAGAGTCTAATGCCTTCGCTATGCCAACGCAAACCTTGCATTTAGGTGAGCTGTACTGAACAGGAGCTACCTACACCTACTCTACACTCAAACACTTAGCTTACTGCACAGAAACAAGATCTTACCTTTGAAATTAAACAGCCCCTTTATCCCATTACTCACAGAATGCAATCTAACAGTACCAAACATCAAACCCACAGTCAACTCTCATTGCTGATAGGTTTCAGAGTAGCAGCCGTGTTAGTCTGTATCCGCAAAAATAACAGGAGTACTTGTGGCACCTTAGAAACTAATGCATCCGATGAAGTAGGCTGTAGCCCACGAAAGCTTATGCTCAAATAAATTTGTTAGTCTCTAAGGTGCCACAAGTACTCCTGTTCTTTCTCATTGCTGACAATCCTTATGGCAAGAAGAACCCAGTGCACTGCTACTGATCTCTCTACCTGAGCCCTGAAATGAAGCAAATTGGATCTCTCAAGGTACACATGTACCTCTTTCCTTTTATCACACACACGTGAAAGGGGGTATGGAGAGTAGCTCAATGCCTCCCAGATCTCTTCAGATTACAGTCTCAACTCTGCCAAACTGCTTCTATTGATCTTTTGGCTATTCGAGCCCCACAGCGAATGCAGCTGGAGTGCATGAAGATAATTCCCAGTGGCTACTGCCAACTCCAGGGGGCACAGTTAAGGCTATGTTGGCATGTATAGTAACTGTGTATTTCCTAGCTTTTCAGAGGTTTGATTTTTGCTGAACTTGACTTTCCGGAAGGGCCTGAGCTATTACCGGGCAACCTTAACTTTGTCTTAACAAAGTGTGTTGTTGTTTTTTTAATTTATTTATTCATTTATTTATTTATTTTGTCAGTGAATATGACAAAGAAGAGTTTTTGGATAGAACTCGCTCAGATAGTCCCATTTAAACCAATGAAACTACTTGTGTCAATAGGATGAACATGATTTGGCTCCTCATCCAGAACCTGTGGATTTAACTGGGTGGACAACAATGGGGATTTTCAGTGTGAGTTGGTTTTTTTTTCCTTCTACAAGAGTGCATTCTCATGGCTTTGGAATTAATCTTAAATGAAACTTGACAAGATTTCTGAGGATGAGATCCAGAGTACAAAAGTGCTATGCACTAAAAGTCATTAAAGTAGCACAAGTTCTTTGGCAGAGAAATTGGCCAGTTCTGAAAATGCTGTTGTAAATATCCTTTTACATAAGCACATTAATGATCAAATATTAGATTACCCTTTTGTGATATTTTCTGAGCTCTAATTTTTATTTAATTGAAACAATATTAGGAGTGCAGTAACATTTAGAAGAATGTCTGTTGTAAGGTCAAGTGCTGTTTATCCATAAGTACATATTTATCCAGCAAGCTAACATTTTTAAGAGACAGCCATATTGACTGTTATCCAGATTATATATGTTTCCTGTAGAGGTTGTGCTGTTTTTCATGATGCTTTAAAGAGTATTGCAAAGAATTGTACTGTAAATCTTTTTATTATGTGTTTTGCATTGTCACTATAGTTGTCTCAAAGGTCTTCACTTGCAGAATTGACCAAATGACAAGTTGTAAATAATATTCCAGCATTTTTTCTTTCTGTTAACTATTTGATAATAAATGTTCCCATTATTCAATTTGTAGTACCCATAAGAACGTTTCCTTTTCATTATTCTCACAACTTCTGACTCTGGCCCATGTGATTTTTAAAAAAATAGTTAAAAGTATTTGAAACATACGGTGCTAATATTGCTGATCGTATAGAGTATATTGCTGATAATATAGATGATAATAGATAGATATAGATAATATAATATTGCTGATAGTATAGAGTATGGTGTTGATAGAATGTTTAATTCCAGTCTTCCATATAGAAATATAATCCTCCAGAATAAGATATAGAACATAATTATCTTGTGTCCATCTCCCTGCAGTGGGCCAACTTAAGTGTTTTCTTATTTTGAAAGTTTCTGTTAGTTGGAGCTGTATTTTTCATTATGCTTATAGGGAATACCTGTCAAGCCAGAAGAAATGCTTTAAGAGTTTCCATTGAATCTCCCATTAGATATCTAGATTTCCTTGTTTGACTCATGTATTATGGATTCTGTCTGTCAAGTGCAGAAAACATTGTTGGCACTTATATTTAATACTTGTTTCCAATACGACATCTCTTCCTAGAGACAATTGTACGAAATCATCAATATTAGAGATAGTGAAAGACTTATTAGACATCTGGTCTGCACCCTAACAGTGTAGGATTATTTTTTTCCGTATGTCTTCTAGTGTTACCGGGTGGTGGTGTTCTCACCAGTATGTCTTCTATTAGGTTTTCCAGTGTAGTCTATTGCATTTTAAACCCACAGCAGCGAGTCTCAGAGCCTAGGTCTACAGACTCAGACTCACGGGGCTTACACTAAAGCACTAAAAACAGACATTGTGGCTCTGGCTGGAGCTCAGGCTCTGAACCTCCTTCTACCCAAGCTTCAGAGCCCAAGCTGCCTTCTGCCTTTGCCTATCAGCAGCTGAGTATATATTTCCCCTTCCCTCCCAATGAAAGCATCCATTGGAAATATTAAAAGAGGAATCTCTATATTCTTTCCTCTCTCTGATACTCCTATACCTTCAAATACTGTCACAATGAAAGCTGATATAGTCAAGTACATGTATATGGCACCTTTTATCTAGGAGTATCCTGAAACCCTCCAGGTGGGAAGACTACCAATTAAAGCTTATTCTTCTACTGTGACATTAGGTAAATAAGAGCACCTGGTTTACTCTCTCTGTACCAGCATTGTTTTGTGAACATCTCTCACATCCTGCTCGTGCATTTCTTTCTAAATTAAGGAGTCCTAATATTCTCCATCTTTCCTCGCTTGGAAATCTCTTCCCTTTTTATCACTTATCTTAGAAGCCCCTCAATTTTTGCTGTCTCTCAGGGTGACTACAACTAAAGACATAGGACCAGATTCTCAATCGGTGTAAATTGGCATAACCCCATTAACTTCAGTGGAGCTATACCTAAACTGAGGATCTGGCCAGTATTCCAAGAGAGAGTGTACCAATGATTTATATAATGGCATTATCATGTGTTAATGATATAGCAAAAACACATAGCTTTCAAAAGTAACAGCCTTGTTAAATAGTAATAATATCATCCCTATTAAGACAAATTGTGTTTGCCAGAGGTTTGGGAACCCTTTCAAAATGCTTGCTTTTATCTCATTTTGTCTCTTCAATTATCTGTGAAATATTTTACTTTGCCATAATTCCATTAGCTGAAAGTCATCTTACTTTCAGTCTATCCAACTACAAGATCTGAGGTTCCCCTTTGAGAATCTCTGATAAATGATGCATGTGGAGGGGAGACTCTCACTTATATTTCTCTGACTTTGGGGTATCTCTCTTTCTCAAATATATATTTTAATTCAAAGGAGATTAGTCTCCTGAGTAAAGTTTCCATACTTCTAGTACTGTGGAACTCTGCCTATCTGCTGAAATGAGTTGTCACATTTTCTTTTCATGTATGTACCAATAGTTTGACTAGATATAGTTCTTCGGACACATACTTTACATATCTGTAAGGTTGCTGCTTTTGACTGTCCATTTATTAATGCTAAATGAGGTGGAGTGAAATGTATTTTTTTCTTTCTTACAAGAATCGTTAACCAGGGTTAAGTCTTTTTTTAAAATTGGTAGAATATGGAAAGAAATGTCCATTTGAACTCCACGTAAGGTTGACACAAGTCTTACTTTTCTTTCTCAGTTAGAATCCTTTATAAACTACTTTTGTGTCTCTTTGAATTCATAACCATACTATTTTTGGTCATGAAATCCAAATGTTAAAACTTCCTGATTCATGCAAGACAAGAAAAATCTTAGTTGAACTCTTAAGTGAGGTTTCTTGTTGATAAAACACTTAATAGTTTCCCTATCAGCAACAATTATTTTCTTTATTTTAAATAATAGTAACTATAAAATTAGCACAAATTGTTGACTTTTTTGTTATAAAAAATTAAACATTGCCTTTTTTTTTTCTTTAATCAAGGGTACCCGTATGAGCTGGGTGAAGCCTGTTAAGGGTTGGGTTAAAACCCAGTTGAGGTTGATAGGTATGAACTCACCCATCAGTTATCATGACTGTACACATAAGCCCCACCTAAGACAAATGGTGTGTGTGAACCCACCCAAGAGCTGTCGGGCTGAGTGTTGTTTTGGGCAGGAGTTTATGGGAGTGTAAACTACTGAGGTCACAGACAAGAAGAGACAGGCAAAGGAAAAGAGGCCCCCAAACAAGAGCCTTAAGCACAGTGTGACGCTGGAAAAAGCTATAGAGAGAACTTTTGGGTTTGATGGTGTTGGTTAAAGAGGCTTGGGGGCTGTAAGCTAACAAACTGCTCCTTAGTTCCTTCTTCAGTCAGAGACAGACATTCTTTGTAAATAAGGAAGATTGCATCAAAGAAATACCTATCACCAAATATTACTCCCAACTGGAACATCCCCAGTGTCCCACACTTTGACTAGCTGCTTGGGTCAAAAGGGGCAAAAATACTTCAATAGAAACTATCTTAATGAATAGTTAAATCAAGTATCATGGAGGCAATACTAACAAAGCTGGATTTAAATGAGGAAAATGAAACCCAAGAGCAGACAGTCCTGTATCCTCCTCCCCACTCCCCAGGCTTTCATAGAATATTAGGGTTGGAAGAGACCTCAGGAGATCATCTAGTCCAATACCCTGCTCAAAGCAGGACAAACACCAACTAAATCATCCCAGCCAGGGCTTTGTCAAGCCGGGCCTTAAAAACCTCTAAGGATGGAGATCCCACCATCTCCCTAGGTAACCCATTCCAGTGCTTCACCACCCTCCTAGTGAAATAGTGTTTTCTAATATCCAACCTAGACCTCCCCCACTGTTAAATTAGCTAAAGCAACTAGTTAAACCTTTGAGTGAAGCTTTAATTAGTTTGCTGAAGAAGAGGCCACTGGAAGCTCAGTAAAAGAATTACATTTCGGAAAACTTGGAAAATCCTGATGCCTTGTGTGCTCTCTTACTTACATGAAGGTCTCCCAAGCCTTGACTAAAAGCAGGGCTTAATTAAAGTAAAGTAAAATGCTCGTTGCCTGATCTCTGACTTTGATCCTACACCACCAAGCAACTGGAATATTTTCAAATGGCAGTTTTTTAAATTCTCCTTTCCTCTCAGTTTAACTGATTTCATTAAAGTGGAGTGGTGACCTTTGCTATTTTAACTGTAAGAATTTCATCCCTTCTTAATTTTAGCCCCAATACAAATCTTAAATGAACAAGTTGAAGTGTGATGCCCCAGGTGTCAGCCGCAGGGATTGGACCTGCGATCGCTAGATTTATAAAAGCATGATCTTCCGCTGTCTGAGCTGGAAGAGCCTCTTCACATAGCTGATAAGCTGCTGCAGACACATCATTCTCTATGGTCCAGCCACTAGAGGAAGGGGAAAAGGCACACTGTGTAAGCATAGGGCATACAGACATAAATCTTCCACTCTTCAATAGGGCATGATTGTGACCTGCTTTCATGGTGCTGAGCAGAGGGAAATAAGGGATAGACAGATGGACACATGCAATTTTGTTCAAAGCCATTTAGTGGACAACAGTGAAACTTCTCCCTCATTCACACAAAGAAAAATCATTATTTAAAGCTAATCCTGGTAAATTAAGAGCCTTTTACCAGTTCTTCCCAGACTTCTCTATTTCACACTTTGCTTGATAGCCACTTGTACAAAATTGGAAGTTCAACAAATCACCTTGCCTACTCAGTTAAAAAGTTAATGAAAACATGACATTTAATAGAAACCCATAATTACAGTAATAATTTCCACCCCTTAGTTCCCATCCCCAAACTGATGATTATAAGAAAAAGACCTTTCTGCTTCATAACTCACTCTTTAATTCCCTATTTAGACATAACAATGATTCCCAAAGCAATAAAACATTGCAATACAAACAGTAGATTTTGACACATTATTAGGACTGGGTGGCAGAGGGAAAAAAAGGGTCATGAAGTTTTCTGTGTATGAAAAATCGCGAGCGCTGGTCAACTACTTACAGAAGAAAAATGCAAGGTAAATATGTCCCTCAATTTATATAATTTTATTTGTGCCTTCTGGTAAAACACAGATGATCACTCAAAGCGTCCTGCCTCCCTTCTGATTTAGATTTGGAATATGAGATTTTATATTTTATATATATATATATATATATATATATATATATATATTTAAAGATCATTTATCAATTCTAGTGGAATATTGTTATATTAAAGTCATTATTGATCTTTTTTACATTGTAAATGTAATATATTGAGAGTAAGCATTCAATGTAAACATTGTCTTCTAGTGCTTCATCTGAATGATCAACTTGTGATTGATTTTCAAAAAAAACCTCAGTATGCTGCTATGCATCCAAAAACATGTCTTTAATTGCATTCCCAATTGGTAAGCACAATTACTACAAGCACATGTGCAAATTGGGTTTTTTAAGCACTTATCAGTATTCCATTCTCTATATGCTACAGACTCTACAAATGACTTAGACCTCTTGATAGATATATGGAAGAGATACAGAACAAATTCTTTGCATGCGCAAATGGCTTGTTCATGTTCTTTTCAATGTCAAATACTCCTCACCAAATTACACATCTAACTTTTTTTCTGAAGAACCTGGGCTCAACTTGTATGTGAAAACCAAAGTTTTGCTTATGATGGATATTCTTGCTCCTGTATGAACAGCACAGCATTAATAGCTGAGCAGCTGTGTAAGAACTCTTTATGAAAAGAAACTGATTTATATTTTAAACAATATGATGGATAAGCTTCCTTAAGTGGACATATGTCTAAGTAGGATATGGAATTGGGTTGTAACTGTTGCTGCTGGGTCCAGTGCTGTTTCCAGCATACAGCTGAGGAAAAGGAATTCTGTCCTCCATAATGAGACCTTGAGTCATCTTTAGTCCCTGTGGCACTTCTGCTGCTGTCTCTGAGGGATGAATCTGTGCAGACCTGGCTCCTCCCAGTCATCTCTCTATCACTCCGTAGATCCCCCTTACAGAACCTAAACACCTTCTTGCCTTGTGCAAATGGAGGTCTCATGGACCTGGGCTGTGTAGAGTGCCCAGGGTGTGCAAACTGTGCCCAGGCTTCAGCTGACCTGGTACCCCTGCACTGTGGAAGAACATGGGGCTATATTTGTCACTTAATCTCTCTCTTGCTGAATTAATTAATCCTTTAGAGTTGAGAGAGGCCTATTAGGCCATCCATTTCAAGCCCCTGCAAGTGCAGCAGTGTTCTCTGTTGTACTCTCACTATTGTTTTGTCCAGACTAGTTTTAAATATCCAAAACTGTGAGACTTCCTCCACTTTCCTTGGGAGAATATGCCTTATGCTAGGAGATGTCAATTAATTATTTCATCCATCCATCTGTTGTAACACAGGTAGGTAGGTAGTTTAAAAAAAGCTGAAATGGCATTCTATGGTGACATATCCAGGTCATTGCAATAACACAGCAGATGTTCAGCTTAGTTATTTGATAGAACACACACATTGGGCCTCATTCTCCTTTATGTCAGAAGAATCTTCTGAGGGGGAATGTCTAGTTTAAATTTGCAGGGTTTCCTTGGAATTCCCCAGTGGCTGGGTTTGCTCCCTGTAGAAGAAGCCAGGGATTTCAACCTCAAAAACTTGTACATATCTCCTGTTTGGATCTTGGACATTTACTGTTTTTTTGCAATGTTTGCAATTATTCTCTTTCTGACAGCTAGAATTCTTCCATTATAGTAACTTTTAAAATCAGTCGAAAATCTAATCCAGCTGGAGTCAGTGGGAGTTTTATCCAGTGGATCAGGATTTGGCTCTGAGAGAAAATAAAAACTGAAAAGAGGTCAAACCCAACAATTTAATCTAAAACATTGAAACAGAAGTAGGAAACAAACAAGTCTTCAGTCAGCTCTTGGCAGGAGTGTCAGAATGGGAGGAAAGAAAAATCAGCTCAAATTAGGTTTGAGAAAATTATAGCAATGAATTGTGTTCTTATCCATTCTAGGGCCAGAAAAGACCATTCTTATCTGTCCTCCTGCATAACACAGGCCATAGACCTTCACTCAGTTATAAATATTACTCTAATTTGCTCATGTAATATAGTGGTGCCATCTAATGCAAGACATTAAGTAAGCATATATGCATGTGCTTTATGCTGTAACGTTGCCATTAACTTTTTATGCTATACGGAAAACAGAACATCACAAATAACTGAATGGTGACACATGCCATCTGTGCCCAAATGTATCGCATCTGCAGAAATCTTGACTGAGCCAAAATGGTTGACAGAGGATGGGGAATAGAAAACTTGACAGAATATTTTAAACAGATTGGAAGGTGGCAAATCCTGGTCACCTTAACCATACAAATACAGTGAGCAAGATCTGGCCTATGTCCTTATAGTCATACGTTGAATAACACCTAGATCTAAAACCAAACCTTGGCTGTTGATGATAATAATAATAATAATTAATAATAAAAATAGTTAAGGCAGATTTTTTCCCAACATCAATGTATTATAATCTTCAATTCATTGAGATACTTATTGCGTAAAAAATAACCCTTTGTTAGCGGTTCGTTTTGAAGTCAGCTACTTATCTGGTATCCACACCTCTTGCTGAAGCAAATCCACACTAAATAAGAAAAAAGTCAACAAAGGATTTACAGTGTTACACACACTTGCAGCATATATTACTTTCTTAGACTGTCAACAGATTCTAATATATATGACATGTTTGACAGTGAATAATAGCTGTTAGGTACTTTGCTTGATTTGCATGTATAAGGGAAATGTGAAATCACACTTCCACAGAGTGCATACATTAAGCAAAGTAATAAAGATATTCAAAATGGACCACTTGGTTCCCCAGAAATTCAGATTCTGGAAAACCGTCTGCTTGCTACTTCATAATATTTTGCCGTTTGTAACAATGCTTGTAATATAGGTTTGCATGTCTATCAAATGTTGATATTTGGATAGTACACTTTCTTTCTTACTGAATTTTTCTCTCTGTATCAAGCTGTGCACACTTAGTAGAATCTATAAAAAGTAACTTATTTCCCAAAATGATCAATTCAGTTACCTTATATAGCACATTTTGTTTGTTTTTACAGTCTTAAGGGGATCTACATTACAACTACTATATGTAAGAAACTGTATGCATCTGTTCGTTTGTGGAATGGTCTCTCAAGGGAAGGCCTATCACTTTAGTCTGGGTAGACTGGATAAGGAAATAGAAATTGTGTTGCAGGGGATAATTATGCAAAGTAAGCGGGAATGGATTAGATAATCTAGTAGTTCTTTCCCAGTTATAATTTCTATGAATCTGCCTAGTTTCCATATTATTTAAAGATTATCAAATAGATGATCATTTATCCTTTACATTTTCATTGCTTATTTTATTAATTTGCCTGCTTCCTAGTAGTCCTTCAGATTATTTAGTATAACATTCCCATTTTGTTCTTTACAACCTCTTCCCCCCACCTTTTATCTAGAACCTTAATTTGTTTAATGAATATAAAAGATTTGTGTGGGGCACGGAAGAGGAAATGTCCACTTCCAGTAAAACTATAGAATAATCAAGTCACACTTCATAAAATGGGGGTCACCCTCCAATTTCTACATGTGTTAAACATTGAAGTTTGAGTTTTAATTGCAATATAGCAAATACTTAATTTAGTTGCTTTGATTTACCTATACTAATAAATACCATTAGTGAGGGTTTTTTTTAATGTTTTGTGGTTGCTCCATAATTGGCATATATGCAATACATAAATTGCCATCTGCCCATTTGTTGAGTGTTGTTTTGAGTTAGAGTTACAAACTGGAATGTGGGAGGATTCCAGCTGTTTTTGTTTCTTTATGGTTTCAGTCAGTTTCAAACACTAATTGCCATTCATGCCATCATCCTGGAAATTTGCAAGGATATGTAGGGCCAATTGCTGCAGTGATTAAAATAATATATGCCACCATTTATAAGGGCCAGATTCTGATCTGTCACCCCAGTATAAATCCAGTGTAACTGCAATGGGCTCATTAGAGTTACTCCAAATACACCTCTACCCCGATATGATGCTGTCCTCAGGAGCCAAAAAATCTTACCGCGTTATAGGTGGAACAACCGCGTTACATTGAACTTGCTTTGATTCACCGGAGCGCGCAGCCCCCTTCCTCCTCCCGGAGCGCTGCTTTACCGCATTATATCCGAATTCGTGTTATATTGGGTCGCATTATATCGGGGTAGAGGTGTATATGCTTGTGTAAATGAGATCAGAATATGGACTCGTGAATTGTTCAGGAGCTAGGAGTAAATGCCTGGAAGAACATATAAAGTCATAATTCATAAATTTTCAGATTAACTGACAGTTGTGGAAGTGGTAATAACAAAGAGGACAAGTCACTGATACAGAGTGACCTGGATCATCTGGTAAGCTAGGCACAAGCAAACAATGTGCATTTTAATACTGCCAAATGTAAAGTTATACTTAAAGGATCAAAGAATGTAGGGCGTATTTAAAGGATGGGGAACACTACCATGGAAAGCAGTGACTCTAAAAAAGGGGTGGAGGGTCATCATGGATAATCAGCTGAACTCTTCGGCCAAGTTAAAAAAAAAAGTTAAATCAACCCAGCAACATTGCTCAGGGTTGTGAAAAATCCACACACTAAGTGACATAATTGTCAACCTAACCCCCGGTATATACAGCAGTAGGTTGCCAGGAAAAAAAATTTATTGACCCATCTATCACCTCTCCACAGTAATGGGAGAACCCTCCAGTCACTGTAGTGAGTGGCTATGCTGAAGACCTACAGCAGTGCAGCTGCAGTTGTGCCGCTGTACCAGTTTAGGAGTAGACATAGCCTTAGGGCTGGACTATACTTAGCCGCTAGTTCGGCGGCTGGAAATCGAACTTCCTGGTTCGATTTATCGCGTCTGGTCTGGACGCGATAAATCGAACCAGGAAGCGCTCGCCGTTGACTGCGGTACTCCAGCTCAACGAGAGAAGTACCGCGGAGTCGACGGGGAGCCTGCCTGCCGCGTGTGGACCGCGTCTGAACCGCGGTAAGTTCGAAGTAAGGTATGTCGAATTCAGCTACGTTATTCACATAGCTGAATTTGCGTACCTTACTTCGACTTGGGGGGTAAGTGTAGACCAAGCCTTAGTGTGACACTGTGGCCAAAAGAGCTAGTGCAGTCCTTGGATGTGTACACAGGGGAATCTCAAATAGGAGCAGGGGGCTATATTACCTCAATATTTGGTATGATGCGTTCGATATTCTGTCCAGTTCTGGTGTCCACAGTTCAAGAAGGATGTTGGTACATTGGAGAGGGTTGAGAAACTAGATTAAGGAGATCAATCTATGTAGTTTAAAAAAGAGAAGGTCAAGGGTATATTGATCTCAGTTTGTAAATACCTACATGGTGAACAAAAAATGATAACTGATTCTTCAGTCTATCAGACAAAGGTATAATAAGATCTAATGGCTGGAAGTTGAAGCTAGACAAATTCAGACTGGAAATAAGGCAGACTTTTTAACAGTGTAGACAACTTTTAACAGTGTTGTCAAACAACAACGGCTGCGGTGGATTTTCTATCAATGGCAATTTTAAAATCAAGATTGGATTTTTTGTTCTAAAAGCTGTGCTCTAGTTCAAACAGGAATCCATTCAGGGCTATGGCTTGTGTTATGCAGGAGATGAGACTAGATGATCACAGTGGACCCTTCTGGCCTTGTGACTATGATTTATGAAGTGTCAAAATAATATTACTTGTACTAATTTGGCATTCTTTGTGCAAAAAAGTCACCCCAGTTTGGTATTCTGTCGAGTTTATATTCAGGTAATGGTATAAATGGATAGAATTCCCATTGAAGTTAATCAGAGTTTGTGGTGGTTTATACCAGTAGTGCATTTAGCCTTAAAGATGCTTCAGAAGTTAAAACGGGAGGGTTGTTTGTTTGTTTGTTTGTTTTTCAAACCCTACATTCACTTATTTGCTGTTCTTGCTACGCTTCTCTACTTTTGCCCCTTTGCTGTGTATGTGACACTCTCTGTTCTAAATTCTGCTCTCAGTAGAATAGATATGGAGTAACTCCTTTCACTTATATATTAAGTTATTCCACCGATACACTGGTGAAACTGGGAGAAAAATAAACCATTGAAAGTCAAATTGATGCAAGTGACACTGTTTTTCCATTTACACCCACTTACTGACTGATTTTTACCTGACTGAGCTGATTCTCCTCTCTTTTATACTGGTGTGTCTCCATTGCTGTCAGTGGAGTGGCTCCTGGCTTACACTGGTAAATGATGTGACTTGAATCAGGGCCAGTGTTTTACATACAAAGCACAGTAACATTTACCTTACTCTAAAATTTGGACCAAAGTCTTCCATGAGAGTTGCGCCATGTGACGGGGCAGATAGGCCCCATGTAGGCAATCAGGGGATTAAAGACAGCCTGTGGACCCAGTTGACCCCACCCTGCTACACCTGTCACCAATGTCAGGCATGGAGAGGGGAATTAAAAGGAAGAGACCTAGTCCAGTTCAGGGCTGACCAGGAAAGAGAGCAGAGCTCTGCTAGTTCCTGAAAGAGGGACGTCTGGTTCCAGCAAAGAGCATAAAACAGCTTGCTACCTAGACCAGCCTCTTGGTAGATGGGACGACTAGGCTCAGGAAGACAGACGAGAAGGGACTAGCCACATGAAAATGAGCGTGGAGCGGAAGGGTGGGGTCCGACTGACCCTGATTTTTAGTTCACTGATTTCCTTTAGGTTTTAGACTGTACCATGCCAGCAGGGGTTGTACTCCAGTGTGCCTTCATTGGAGGGCTATAGCCCTTCAGCACTGGATCTGTGAGGGGCAACACCCAACCGTTTGCAGACCCACAGTGGGGAAGTCATGCCCACATAGGCTACAAGGGGGTATTGCCTAGACAACCAGTTATATACAGTCTTAACACAGATTTCATTTGGATTAAATCAGCCTTAAATTTTACTCCATATTCCTGCATTTCCACATCAGTGGCTAGTCTGTTTTCATAACAAGATCAAGGGAAATGGGTGCTTAATTTGCCTTCAAAATCAATCTACACTTGTTCACTTTGGGCCCAATCATGAATAGCTCGTGTGAATTACTGAATGCCCGCAAGTGAGTAGGGGTTAAGTCACACAGCACCTTGTTGGAAAGAGGCCTCTAACGCCTATTTTTTTCCATGTCTCAGCTCTTTAAATATGGTTTCGTTTTGCTATTGGCAATATTGATGCTTGCCTTCATCTTTTTTGAGCCAGTAACAAACTCCCTTGTCCTCTTGCTCTCTCACTGCACTATCCACTAGGCCTATTGCATCTCTTGGACTTTTTACAGGTAGTTACTGATTATATTTTTTTTCTCCGAACAATTTTTGAGTGTGCATAACTTATGAAATTCTGCTCCTTTTTTGTTTTGCTTTTACTGTGACATTTCATAAAGCACAACCCCGAGCTTCCCTACAGCTCTGCACATATGTCCCTCAAGAGAACATTTCCAAATTAATTCTCTGCATAGTTCCAGTGAACCAAAGAGTTTTATTTTTTACTTACCACTGATGTTTACCTATGGGACATGTATGATCTTATGCCTGAACTGTATATGTCAAAAATGCAAGTTTTGCCTCCCAGTTTTTGATGATTCATTGGGCTCTGAATGCAGAACTGAAGGACCAGACTTGCTTCATGTCATGTTTTCTCATTATTTATGGGGGATGATTTTCCTCCATTATTTATCCTAACATCTATTTTTAGGGGGCTTTGGTTTTGACAGTTTCAGCCTTATTGCCTAAAATTAGCTGTTTTCCAAGATGTAGCACTTCTCTGTGACTTTCAATTGTTATCTCTTTGTAAACTCCTCAATTGTTTCTTCAGATCTTGGGCTGCGGATTCCCTCCCTTTCCCACCATAGTCACCCCTTCCCTCTCCAAGAGTGCCTTATGAAACCTACTATTAATCAGCATGTCCTTTTGAACTCTCTTTCTCTGGCTCATTTCATGCCCATCCTCTCTCATAGTGCTGCATAAGAGCCCCTCAGAGGCTTGTAAGGGAAGAAAATAAAGAGTTTGAGTTTTTAGAACTCTGTCCTAGGGACTGTCCTTTGAGATAATCTAATCATTTTCAATCAGAGTAGTAATGACCATAGTGCTGTAGAGATATATTGGTCTTGATCATCACCTAACCCAGTTCCTAATGCCTGTGCATTATTGATGAAATCTGCAGATTTTTAGAAAATTGGTGTTTTGAATAATGTACAGATTTCTGGCACAGGAACTGTCTTTTTCTTCTGAATTTGTACAGTGCCTTGCAAAATTGAGTCCTGATCCATGAGTAGGGCTACTAGACGCTACATCAGCGCTTCTGCTACTACTAATAACTTACTGGCCTCTATCTGTATAGTGAGAATTGTCTTTGGTCAGTTTCTCTGTCAGTGTAACATGCAGGCACCTGCTGAGGCCAGCTGGACAGCTTTGATGCAAAAATAATATTTAGACAAGTAGAGGGTCCATGAGAACATTCAAATATTAAATTACTAACTTTTGAATCTTGCAGCTGTGAAGCAGAAACAAAACATCACACCTTAAAATTAAAAAAAAATATATTGTAATTTTGGTCAGGTACAAATTTATTGTCGCCACCCAATTTTCTTCAGCTGTTTATATTATTAAAAGCTTCTATTTTATTACTCAAGAGTGAAGGCCTGACCCTCCTCTCAGATACAGGATGTAAATCACTTTAAATCTGCTTTTTCAAAGGTGCTATAAAAGCCTCACATACATGGTAATATGTACGGTGTGCCCCAGGGGCGGAACGGACCATGAATGTAAAACATTTTAGTTTTGCTGTATTGGCCAAACAGGTAAATAATGAACTAGCTGCACAAACAGCTCACAGTGCTGTAGAATGTTCTGCACCATGGCTTTATTGTTAAATAGGATAGTTTCAAGACACCATGTATCACTGGAATCACAGGCATTGCTGCTGTTGGAACTATTCTCACCTGAATGACAGAACAGTTGGGTCAAGTTCTGTGAGGCAAGTGCTGTTTTGTGCACGACATTAAGTTCCCTGTATAGAAAATAAGAGCCAGGATCAGCTTTTTTTCTTTTCTTTCCCCAGTGTATTTGCACACAATCCAATGCTATCTTGCTGTTCCATGATTTTTCTTCTACCAGGTAATCTCTACAGATTTTGGCTAGAACACAGTGACCAAAAGGAAATGAATTATTATTGTAATGATTATATTGCACATGAGCTAGAAAAGGTATTCATTTAAGCAGTTTCCAAATGCGCTAACGTTGGTGTCTGTGCTTATAAGAATCCATTTAGTTAATTTGATAAGTTTCCTGAGTATCTTTAATACTCAGTGTCTTGCATAAAGTAGTGAGTCTGCACAGATATTGTATAGGAATTCTTCAGATGTAAGTGGTTTTGCTGGTGAGTAGTTAATGAAGAAATTATTAGAACTATCCTCCAGTATAAACATTTCAAGGAGTACAAAATGTGGGTAACCTAGTTGTATGGCATGAATAATTTTTGATGAATGGTTTTTAAAAAAAGTCAGGAAATGTACATACGCAACATTAACTCTGCCCCCTTATGCATGCACATTGCAGTACCATCTTCAGTTACCGTAAGAAAGAGCATGTGTTAAACGTAATGGCCCAAATTCTCTCCTGTGCACAGACTCGCTCAACAAAGGAGGCTAGGGAGGGTAGGTACAACAGGGAGCCAGTTATGGAATTAAATCTCCCTGATTGTCTGAAATGATTGTGAGAGTCCTGCTTTCAGCATAGGTTAGAAGGCTACTGTAAGACCCAGGGACTACTTTAACCTATGACGCCACCTGGCTACATGTTTCAGAGTAGCAGCCGTGTTAGTCTGTATCATCAAAAAAGAACAGGAGTACTTGTGGCACCTTAGAGACTAACAAATTTATTTGAGCATAAGCTTTTTATTATCAGCAGGGGAGATAATAGCTGATAATATCTTCTCTTAATTAATTAGCCTCTTACAGTTGGTATGGGTACTTCCACCTTTTCGTGTTCTCTGTATGTATAAATATCTTCTTACCGTATGTTCCATTCTATGCGTCCGATGAAGTGGGCTGTAGCCCACAAAAGCTTATGCTCAAATAAATTTGTTAGTCTCTAAGGTGCCACAAGTACTCCTGTTCTTTTCACCTGGCTACAGTTTCCCAGGTGATCCTCATGGATGTTGGATTTTTTTTTTTCCCGGGAGGATGGGGTTTTAAAATATTTTTTCTTCAAATGCTAAAAAAAAAAAATCCCTATCAGGGAGACACTAATTTCAGGAAGCTTTCACACTGATAGATGGAAGTTTTTTGGACAGTTATGAGCAATTGAAAACAAAAGGTAAGAATGGAAACTTCTATGTCACCTTAGCTACATGGGATTGCAGCATTTCAAATTAAACTAGAGGTGATGTTTAAATAGGGAGAGCTTCTCTATGTAGGGCATCATCTTCATTTTTGCAAACAGTATCATGGGGCCTTCTCATGAGCCTTAGCTTTGCTCTTGCTTCTATGCATTTTCCATGGGGGTAACCCCATGGACTCTGTCTAAGCTACTTTACCTCCAGCAGGGTAAATCAGAATTAGTCTTGATGAGTGCTCAGAACCAGGCCTGAGGCTCATCTCACTGACTGATTTTTAGACTATCAGTGTAACTTCACTGACCTCTGAAGAGTTATTCCTGATTTTCCCTAGTGTAAGAATGATCATAACCTACTCTGGTATCCTCATTAGCGGGGAGTCCCTTAGCATTAGAATTCTTGGAATTCTTCCAGGAAAAGCACTATTAAATTTACAATTGCATTGTGATTCTTTTGTTTATCTGTGTCAAAAACCAGTAGGAGAATACTTCAATCTCTATGGTCACTCAATAACAAACCTAAAAGTGGCAATTCTTCAACAAAAAAACCTTCAAAAACAGACTCCAACGTGAAGCTGAAGAACTGGAATTAATTTGCAAGCTGGATACCATCAGATTAGGTCTGGATAAAGATTGGGAGTGGTTGGGTCATTACAAAACTTAAACTTAATTTTCCCAATACTAATTTCTCCCTACTGTTACTCACACCTTCTTGTCAACTGTCTGTAATGGGCCACTCTCTTACCACTTCAAAAGTTGTTTTTCCTCCCTTGGTATACTGCTGTTAATTGATTTATCTCGTTCGACTGACCTCACACTTGGTAAAGCAACCCCCATCCTTTCATGTATTTATACCTGCTCCTGTATTTTTTCACTTCATGCATCCAATGAAGTGGGTTCTAGCCCACGAAAGCGTATGCCCAAATACATTTGTTAGTCTCTAAGGTGCCAATCATTCTTTTTGCTGATACAGACTAACATGGCTACCACTCTGAAACGTATTTACTTGTTTTAAATAGGTGTTCATATTAATTTGAAGCTGATTAAGAGCTAGATAGGCATAGAGAATCTTTCCTAGTGAACAAGCAGAGCACCTGCTGTCTTGATGAATAGTAAATTGAGGTTTCATCTTGATTTATCAGTAGGCAACCCCTCAAAGATGTGTATGTTTTTCTCTTTAGCTTTTTAGTTTGTGAAAAATTGGAGGCAGTCATAGTGTGAGTCTGAAAATAATATAGTCCCCTGCTCCCACCTTTGGGGATCTTTGTGTCCAGCAGCGGCTCCAGGCACCAACGCTCCAAGCGTGTGCCTGGGGCGGCAAGCTGCGGGGGGTGCCCTGCCAGTCGCCGTGAGGGTGGCAGTCAGGCTGCCTGCGGGAGGTCCGCCGGTCTCGCAGATTCGGTGGCAATTCAGCGGCAGGTACGCCGAAGCCACGGGACCGGCAGACAGGGCTGGCTTTAGCAGGTGCGGGGCCCCACGCCGGGATGCGAATTGTCTCGTGCCCCCCACCCCCCCCGCCCCGACTCCGCCCCCTCCCTGCCCCATTGGATCCCTCTCCAAATCCCCACCCTGTCCCTGCCCCTGGCCCCGCCCCCTCACTGCCCCATTGGATCCCTCCCCAAATCCCCGCCCTGGCCCCCCGTCTTCCCCAAGCACGCTGCATTCCTCCTCCTCCCCCCTCCCTCCCAGGCTTGCGCTGATCAGCTGTATGGCGGCGCAAGCGCTGGAGGGAGAAGCAGGACGCGGCTTTTTTTTTTTCCCCCCCCCACTCCGCCGGCAGCCCCGGACGTTGTGGGACCCCATTCTGGGGAATCGGCTGAATCAGCTTAAAGCCGGCCCTGCCGGCAGACCTCCCGCAGGCATGCCACCAAAGGCAGCCTGCCTGCCGTGCTTGGGGCGGCAAAAAAGCTAGAGCCGCCCCTGTTTGTGTCTCCCCCCAATATAGCATTAGGCAATACTAAGGTATCTTGTTCTTGTGGAGAAACTTGAATTCTATAAACACTCTACCCAGCTGAAGAGAGATTTCAGGCGTGAGACTGGTAGTCCTTGTAGACTCTTAGGCCTGAAGAAAATCTCTTCCCCTTCCAAAAAATGCTTCTTGGGAAATAAAATCCCACCCCTGTTGTCTGTCTTTGATGTTTGCATCCCTGGCAGGATGGTGGACATATCCCACATCTATATGCCTGATGGTCTGCCTGAATAACCTCCTCCAGGAGCCATGGAAGCCTTATCAAATCTTAAATAATTTGTGGCTGCTGGAAATTATCAAATTATCATCTTCCTTTGCTATTATTATTATCTCATTGCTATTATCTTCCCTCTATTATTATCTTCTTGATATTATCTCCTTGCTATGAAATAATCTGCTGGCCTACCAGAGATCGAGAGGCCTCCAGCAAGACAAGTTGAGTGAAGAAAAACCTTCTGGGGTTTGTTTCTTTTGTAAATGAATTATTAAACAATGTGCCTTGCTTACCCTTTTTCACAGTTTGTTTGCAGTGGAGGGGCTACTTATCTTCATCTTCCATCAGTCTTGGGTTTGGTTTTCCCAATTCCAAGGCATATGTAGCTTTGAAGCTACAATCAATCACTCTAGCACTGAAGTTAACATTTTTTTTGAGTGCCTTCTGGAATGCACATAGTGCTTTTTCTGTACTTTTCTAGTGTTTTGAAATGTAATGACACTTCAGCCCTCTGCTGAACGGAATGCAAACTGCCCTGGTTATGTGGCAGCCTTTACGCTGCTAACAACTACAGGAAACTTTTAGCTCTAGGGGTAGGACTCTGTTCTGTTGGAACTGGAGAATCTCAATTCTACCCGATTGCTGCCGGGAAGTTCTGAGGATCCATGTTGTGCACAGTAACAATAACTGTAGGTCCCAGATAGAGCAGTTATAACAAATTTGTCCATGAATTTAAAGTACTTTATTTTCTGCCTACAGCACAGTTAGCTTTGTTTTTGGTGCCAAGTATCAGTTGCTCAATATAGCAGTGCCAAAGGGTCAGTTTCTAGGTCCTCCTTGTGAATACCCACAGGCACATGTCCACCTAAAGCAGCAGAAGTGTGCACATTTAAGGCCACCTTTATTTGCTCCTTATTTTTGGTGAACAGCAGACCAGGAGTCTACTTGTGGGAGATATTTGAAACAGGTGTGGTACAATAAACCCAATTAACAACCAGACAAACCCAATAAATTCATGTTATCTAGTCCACTTCACAGATAGAATAGCTTACTCAGGGGTTATATGCAATCAGGCTTGACTTATACAGTTTGCATATGGAAATCTGCCCTCTTTTGTACAAATCACACCTATATGGTGAATATTTTTGCTGCCTCTGAACCTTCTCTTTTGCTGAGTATATGCTAGGTATTTTTCAGGCAAAGCTGCAGCTCTGTGATTGTTCAATGAACAATAGTGTTCACCGTTATATGCTGGCACTCTTTTCTGTGCATGAATCCATGAAGACCCCCTTGCCAGAATTGTACAAAATATTCAACAAGGCATAATGCAACTTGGTTGATTGGTCAACCTGTTAGAATTAAATCCATGCTGGTGAGAGTCTGAAATTTTAATAAATTAGTTTAATAACATTCCAAGAATACATTTAAGAAACAGAAAATGGTGCATAGGACACACATCAGCAGCTGTTCATCTTCTTAAACAACTTTCATAGTCTTACCCTATATTAAACTCCGCTTCCAAGCACTGAAGCCCTATTGAACTAAGTATTAAACTGTTTCAGAAACTGCAGAATGCTATAGTCTAGAAATGTCTTGTAGAGCATCTGATTCTTTTCTGCTTAAACCTAGCCTCTGCTACTTCTATATAACATGCATCATCTTTAATCCCTTTTGAATATTTATGTTGATCTTTCAGCCATCATACACAGTAAAATTGACAATTTTTATCTCCACAATTGTTTTAGAGAAATGAATTACCCTTCAGTTCGTCAGCATGTTGTATTTTAGATACTGTGTACCACTAAATCAAAAACTTTTGCATTCACTTCAGTGAACTTTTTAACATTCCCTTTTCTGACAATAGTTGTTGTTGGTAATAGCCATGAGAGTTCTATTCAGAGCTTGAGAAATAATGCATGTTGTCCTCTCATGTGTGGTGCCCCAGCTATGCTGACACTTCAGGGGAAGTGGTGCTGTAGCTTTTATGGAACAACTAGGATTCACACTTATTATGTATCAGTCCAACTTTGTTTCTTTCCAGTCCTACAACTTAAAAATCTGCCACACTGATTTTTTTTTCCCCTTTCAGACTTTGGTTTTCAAAACTTGCTGTTGGGCTGAGATCTTGTATGCCAAGTTTCAGCCTGAAGCAAAATTTTATGGCTGAGTTATAAATACATTGATGGATCCAGCTGGGATTGTCTCATATAATTTAATATGCAAAAAAATAATCTGAGTCATAGATGTAGACAGGCTTCTCAGGTTAGCAGAAAGTCAGCCAGCTTTAAGTTTCATTTTTTTCGACTGCTTATACTCTCTCCTGAAGGACCATCAGTGATGCCCTGAGGCCAAACAGGTTCAGCACAGATCTATACTTCTTATATTTTTATTTCTCTCTCAAGTCTTCTCTTCTGTGAAAGGTGTCAGCTGAATCGCTTAGATCCTTTTAGCTCATAATAATAATGCAGGTTGTTTGGTAGGTTTTTATGTAGGGAGAGACCTGTACTATTGCTGATATTTTGTGAGGGGAAGAGTAGGAAAGTTGCTATTGATTTCTTGGAACTATTCTTTTCTTCTGGTACATTCGTGGAGGAACACAAAATCCCCCCAAAAGTATTAACACTCCCCTCAGATCAGAGTGTCATCCCTGTAGAGATAACAAAGTAAGTTTTAAAATAATTACACAGGCAAGGCTTTTGAGTCACAGATATTCTGTGATATGTAATTGGGAATATGTTCTTTGGACTTATTCCTCTATTTAAAATATTAATAGGTGATAGACATGCCCGCATACATTACAGTGCTACAATTCAAAATTGTTACTGCTAATATTATTATAATCAGCTGGGTAGAATTGAGTTTACAGTGTTATAGATAATACTTAATCAATCATTAAACTTTAGTTTCTAGTGGCTTATATAATTTGTCCATAGAAAATTTGCGAAGCTACATACATTTACTGTTTGTGAGGTGCTAAAATGCTATGCTGATAAGCACTTTACAAAATACCATAAATAAATTTGTTTAAAGTTCTTTGAGATCCTCTAACATGAAAGGCTGTGTAATGTAAGGAGAAGTTACAGCCAGTGAAGGTGGGATTTTCAAAAGCACCTCAGGCAAGCTAACTGACCAATTCCCGTTGACTTTTATCTACAGCATTATATTTATATATAGACTTTTATATAAAACATACAATTAAAGATAGATCTAGCATTGGGGGGTTTAGTTATTCAAAGCATTAAAATATTAATAAATTATTAAAATAAAACGTTGACAAACATTTTCTGAAAGTTGGACAGTGTGTTTTATAAAGCTTAATTGGTCTCATTAACATTCAGAATGAATTGTATCTAGTTTCAATGTCTGGACTTAGCACATTCCTCTTCACTGTGGAACACTTACCTAGGATGCCAGGTTGAGTTATCAGCCCATAAGTGCAACTTCTGTGTTTTTCTTCAAATGAATGAATTTGGGTCTGTGTAGGGGATGTTATGAGAATCGTGGACGTAGGTATCTTTTTTTTTTTAACAGAAAAATGGGTATAAATTAGAAAATGTGAATGATAAAACTACTGCTTTAAAGTCCATCATTTAGATATTTATTGGCAGGTTTTTTCCTCTCTCTTGTATAACAGGACATTGTCACATTCTGCCTTCCCTGAATACCCAGCTATTTTTAATAACACAGGATTTCTTCTGGGAATGGGGGTGAAGACAGAGAAAGGGAAAAGGAAAAAAATGTGGCACCGAAAAGCCATAAAATCTTTCTTAATCCCCAAGTTCATACCTATGAGGCTGTCCATTATCATCCATTGATCTTTTCTGTTGTTTTCCATTTGACTGTTTGGATTGTTTTTTCATAAAAGGTTGTGAGGCACTTTATCAAATATGTTTCAAAATTCTAATATAATATAGATTACATCTACTGACTTCTTTTCAGCGATTCAATTTGTAGCTTAATGAAAAGAGGTTTTTTAGAGTGAACTGTCCCTTTAAACCTATGCTGCTTATTAATGCCATTGTAAATGCTTGTTTTCTCTTTAATATTTGCTCCATTATTTTACGGGAGAGTGAAGTTAGTTATTCTTACTGTTCTCCTAAAATCAATATGCATGTTCATAGTTTCTCGCATTGTGGCATGGTTCTCAACTGCCCTAAGACAACATTTTCACAGTCATTCTGTTAGCTATGGAAATTCTTCATATTTAAAGCTAATAAAAGATATTTACAAGACAAATAAGTCTCTAATTTGAAAATGTTTGATACTAAAGGGTGATCTAGATGAAAGTCATGTTTAGCTTGTATTAGCAAACACTGAATAACATTAGAGAAACTGAAGTAGCACACTATTGAAATTCTTCCGTATACCTCCTGAGATGTACTGAAGTTTTTCTACTGTGACTGCACCTTTTATATAGCACCTCACTGCATAAATTATGGAGCCATATATATAAAACTCACTTTTTAATGAATATATAGATAGATATAGATATAAAATAGTTACCTCTTGGCCCCATACTGATATTATTCACATACATTTTGAATGACTAGTTATGTCAACTATGCCTGCTTTGCTTTTGTGAGTTTTTGGAGATTTCTTACTAGAAGGTGTTTATTACAGATGGCTGCTACAAAAGTATTTAATTCCACTTTCTACTGTCGGAGAAAAACTGCTTCCACACTACCATAGTCTTTCTACCACGTCTTGGTACATCTTTAATCAGAAACAGGGTTTTTCCATTCTAAGAAACAGAAAAGTTACGATAAAAAAAGACATTGAAACTTGCATCTCTACACCCGTCCTGTTATACAGAATGAAAAATTGTACAGACGGGGACAACACTTCAATCTCTTCAAGGTTTGTTACCCATCACTTAGTTCTGAAAACCTTGTCAAAATAAACATGTATGTGTTTGATGTTAATGGGACATTGCTCTATGTGAGAAAAATCCCTGAATATGAAAGGGCTTGTTCCCAAAATCAACCGGAAAAGAAATGCTCTTTAAAAGAGAAAAGAGCAGCTATTTTTTGTTTGCTGCCTCCTGTCAGAGTTGGAGAACATGGACTCTACAACACACTTCTGTATTATTATAAAACCAAAATGGAGTTGTTTTTTAAAATTACTTCATTAATACCGTTCCCCTTTTTTTCCATTCTCCTTTCTCATGAAGACCTGCCTATGTACGATTATAGTAATTTAAAGAGGTTTAAAAGTATCAATTATTTTAGAGGAAATAGCTGGTTTTGGAACCAGTTGAAATATGGATAAATTAAACAGTAATAAGTCACCAGGCCAAGATGATACCCACCCAAGAGTTCAGGAACTCAAATATGAAATTCCAGAACTACTAACTGTGGTATGTAACCTATTGCATAAATCAACCTTTGTACCAGATGACTAGAGGGTAGCTTATATAACACTGATTTCTAAAACAGTCTCCTGATGTGATTCTGGCAGTCATGGCCTAACTTCAGTACCAGGCAAATTGGTTAAAATAATAATGAACAAAATTATCAGACACATAGATAAATGTTATATGTGGGAGAAGAATCAACACAGATTTGCAAAGGGAAATCATGCTTCACCAATCTATTAGAATGATTTGAGGAAGTCAACAAGCATGTTGGTCCCTCACAAAGACTCTTAAACAAAGTAAGCAATCATGGATAAGAGGAAGGATTCTCTCATGGATCAGTAGGGTAGGAATAAATGCTCCTTTTTCACAAAGGAGGGAGATAAATAGTAGGATCTCTCAAGGATCTGTACTGAGACCTTTTCTGTTCAACTTATTCATAAATGATATTGAAAAGGGGAAAAACATTGAGGTGGCAAAATTTGCAGATGATACAAAATTACTCAAGATAATTAAGTCCAAGCTGACTGTGAAGAATTACAAAAGGATCTCACTCAACTGAATGACTAGGCAACAAAATGGCAGATGAAATTCAATGCAGGTAAGTGCAAAGTAATGCACATTGGAAAAAATAATCCCAAATATACATACAAAATGATGAGATCTAAATTAGCTGTTATCACCCAAGAAAGAGATCTTGGCATCATTGCCGATAATTCTCTGGAAACATCCGCTCAGTGTGCAGTGACAGTCAAAAAAGCTAACAGAATATTAGGAACCATTAGGAAAGGGATATATAGAAAGACAGAAAAAATATCATAATGCTACTATATAGATCCATAGTACTCCCACACCTTGAATGCTGCATGAAGGTCTTGTCACCCCACCTCAAATAAGATATACTAGAATTGGAAATGGTACAGAGAAGGGCAACAAAAATGATTAGTGGTATGGAACAGCTAAAGAGACTAAAGAGATTAGAATTGTTCATTTTAGAAAAGAGACAACTAGGAGGGGATATATTAGAGGCCTATAAACTTATGAATGGACCAGAGAAAGTGAATAGGGAATTGAGAAGTGGTAAATATCAACACAAGAATTAGGGGTTACCCAATGAAATTAATAGGCGGCAAGTTTAAAACAAACAAAAGGAAGTACTTCACAAAACATACAAGCAACCTGTGGAACTTGTTTCAAAGGATGTTGTGAAGACCAAAAGTATAACTCTGTTAAAAAAAAAATTAGATCAATACATGGAGGATAGGCCTATCAATTTTTACTAGCCAAGATGGCCTGGGATGCAACCCCATGCTCCAGGTGTTCCTAAGCCTCTGACTGCCAGACGCTGGTAGTGGATGGCAAGGGATGGATCACCTTATTCTGTTCATTTCCCCCCTGAAGCCTCTGGCACTGACCACTGTCAGAAGACAGGATACTGGGTTATATGGGCCATTGGTCTAACCCAGCATGGTCATTTTTATGTTGTTATGAATAATGTTTTGCAACAAAAACCACCAAGATAAGTTTGTAGATATATGGTCCCCATTTTTGAAATATTGGCATAATCAATTAAATTCCCTTTTTTGCAGTGCCTCTCCCATCTCCTCAACCCATCCCCTCCATCTTCTCTCTACTATCATTCCTCTACTATCCTCTTATTTTCCTCTCAGGCTTTTCTTTGGTTCTCTTTTTACTCTCAACACTCCTTTCTCTCTCTCTCTCTCTCTCTCTTCTGCTTATCTCCTTTGCTGAAAGGGAATAATTTTGGAGATTAGTTTATGATTTTATTTTACACAGAGCCCTAAAATGACGACAAAATGAAATAAATGAATAACAAAATGCCCATTCTTGCATAATTGTAATGGCAAATTTCTTTAACCAGTCAAACATTGTTTATATTATTCTTTCGCCTTAATAATGAAGAAGTTTGCTCTTACCTAGCTTGTTGTAAAATCGTATATTAACACTGTACTCCAGATACTTTTCTTCTCTTTGTTGTCTTTACCGATGTTAGCTGTTTTAAAATAAACAATAAACAATAAATGTAAAATGCCCATCATTGCCCAATGCCATTTATGGTTCCCATTTTTAAATAATTCATCTCTCTCTCTCTAATAAAATGTCAGTACACAGTTGCTAAGATACTTGGCAATTTAAATTATGTACTAGGAAAATCTTGTATACTTCCAAAATCTCTTACCATTTTAAACATTGAATTAGTGTAGCCTCATACTTCTGCCAATCGGAATCTTTAGCCTTGCATAATGCAAGTACGTGTGCAAGTTTCACAGATGAGCTCAGTGAATGCACCATTGCACAGAGTAGTATATTTCAACATTAACTTTGTTTTCCCAGTGCTAGGCCTCTCCTAACCTGAGATTTTCAGTCAAACTGAATTGTTCCAATTTACACAGACATGACATTTGATTGCATAAGGTTGGAAATGCTAGAAAAATAGAAAGCAGCAAGACAAAGAACACTATTGACATCAAGACAACAAAAATGGCATTTGCTGGACTATCAGCTGGTATTTTGACCATACATGTGAGCATCAAGCTATTGCTGACCCTTAGCTAGTAGCTATTTCACTAGCAATGATGATTTGTACCTATTTTACTAGAGATTTCATTGCATTTCTAAGAGCCTTCTCTAGCAAAAGCCCCTTTTGGTTGTCTTCTGGTTACAAAGCTACCATTCTCAAGGTTTGTAGTACAGTACTGGATTTCAGGCCATTTCTCAGAAGAAATGTTTGCTGTTTTCAGGGTTGGGCATTACAAGTTTTTAACTGTACAGTGAAATGCATTCCCATTAATTTTCTTCTTTAGCTTGTCATTTGTGATGATTTATAGAGAAATAGTTTATATGAATTCATAACTGCAACAAGAAACTGAGCAGGATTTTAAATCCTGAAGTCACTATAAAGGAACAATCTGTAGCTTTAACTCTGTGCAGAACTTCTCTGGCTTTCATTCTGTACATTTTTAAAAGTAAAAAATATGAACAAAACTGTATTTATATTTTAACGGCTCAACCCTATGGTCTTGACTTATGCAAAACTGCTTTTTGACAGCAGCAAGGACTGCAAGAGTGGACTTTAGCATAGTGAAAGGCCTATGTTAACTCATTGAGGTCAACATGCTTCTGTTTTCAAGAAGTGTAACACCCAAGAACACTAATCTTTTTTTAACCCTTTATTTATGAAATAAAGGCTAAGCTGTTGAAGCAGAAATGGCAGCTGAATTAACTTTTACACATTAACTAGGCATCTTATTTAAATTTTTCTACAGCCAACCTGCACTATAAAGCAAGTCAGTCTTCTATTGCCTATTCTCTTCACGTGTTCAATTAAGGATCACCGTGTGAACCTTCCTATTCCAAAAACCTTGGTCTTCTCATTTTTCCTATTTGATATCTTTCATTACAAGTCCTTCCCTAATATCCTGGTGTAGTGTGGTATGAAGGTATTCTGTCATATTTTTAGTATGAGCCCAGCTTTCTGTTTGAGTCATAAGTAATAACCCACATTAATCTACCCTGACAACTAACTACAGTCAATCATATTTCCCATCTGCCCATCAGGGAATGTCCATGTCAACTCATGGTTCACCTTCAGCTGAGACTGGTTATTATTATAAATTACCACTGTAGTCTAATTTCATTGTTTTATCTCACTGTCATTCTCAGATTCAGTTCCATGCCATTTAAGAATTTTCCCCCACACAGAGAAGTTGTTTCTTGCCTGCATTAAATTAATATCTCCTCTGAATACTAAGTTCAGTTCTTTGTAAATAATTGGCTATAAATTAGTTCCTTTTCTGTTTCTTCTATCATCTTAGTATAATGACAGACCCGCACTTTTACAACTGAAAGAAAGGAAGACAGAAATGAGAAATGCAAATTTGATCACAAAATACTCCTGATATCCTTTGCAATAGTCAGGACACTACAATAAAAACAGGCATTACATGTACTGGAAGAATCCTTATAATATTATAGTGATTCAAGTGAATGTCTGAAAAATGTGGCTGTTTTATGCATTGTAATTTATTTTAAGAAAGTTTTGGTTAGGAAGGAACTGAATGGGGGATTCTTGGTATATCAGAATATATATATAAGGGCAACATTCTTGTGAGTAAGCACTCTAGTTTAAGTGAAGATGTAATCTAATGTAGTAATATATCTACAGAGCATCTTAATTTTACAGTACTGGCAATATGTTTAGCATTGAAGCTGACTCTGAAGATGATGATGATCCCTTTCCCCAAAAAGCTTTAGGTGAAAGTGGTATAAGTATAGATCCAACCACAGTAGATCCTGCCAACTCAGTGTGTTCTCTACAGTATTGATTTTTTATGTATATATAGCTAAGGGTTTGGGGATTTTTTCCTTTGTTCAGAGTGGAGCAGAAAAAATAAAGATTGGTGTGGGGGGGTCTTTCTCTTTGGAAAAAGCAATGTTTAAATTTTCCAGTGGATGCATTAAAACAGTGATATTTTATGTTATGTTGCCTCAACCACGTCAAATGATACAAGGTTACATGATGTAATTGTGTGACTTGCATTGAGTTCTCAATATGACATACTAGGCAGGCAACCCACATTAAACGAAATACTTTTCTGGAAACTGCAGATAATTTTCTCTGAGAGGAAGGCAGTTAATAGCCAGTGCTCTGGATATCAGTATCAGGACTGACATTCTTTGGTGTATTTATTATTGATCTGTGGAGGGGATAGTGAAATTAGCTGATAACTGAAAAAAATATTTAGATTAATAAAAGCAGCACAGGCTGGCAAGATTTCCAGAAGGATCTAATCAAATTGGGTAGCTGAGCAACATTAGGATAAATAAAATGTATTTTATTAATAATAATACTTATCTGCATTTAAGTGCAAGGTAAAAACTCATTGGAGAAAATTATTTACACTTTTTATGCACCTATGGGTTCATAATCAGTCAGACCTGTTGAGAAAAAGAGATTTAATTACAGACATATGTGGCTTTATAGATGGGGCCCAGTTTTACTCTTTCTGAAGTCAATAACAAAACTCTAATTGACTTCAATATGAATAGGCTTGAGCCCAGTTTTAAAAATGGAAATATTTACGAGCCAGACTTTAGCAAAATGCTGAGAACTTTCAGTAAGGTACTTGGTGTAGTCAGTTCCCATTGAGATCAGTGCTGGTTAATGATGCTGCAACGCTGGTTGAAGGTGCTGAACACCTTTCAAGATCAGGTATGCAGTGTGAAAAAAGAACAGAATAAATTTGGACATGGAAGGTATTTAAAATAACCCCCACAATGGCACAGGTCCTCCTAACTCATCCTGTCCCCATGATGAATAAACAGTCAGTTCATTGAAACTGAAGCTAAAAAAACCCAAAGAGGAAATACATTGTGACCTACAATATTCCTGCCTATAAAATTAACTGGACTTCAGTAAAAATTAATGACATATATGACAATATTCTTTAAAAATTGATGTTCATTTTTACACACAAAAGCAATGGCTGCCAACAGATGACCTAACATGGAATTTCTCACTGCAAAGCTTTAGAAAAAGTAAAACTACAATAAATAGCTAGTGGGGGATAGCTTAGTGATTGTAGGTGAAAGTAGAAGATTTCTCCATGGTCTTCCCTTCCCTTATCATTGTGAGGGGTCTGTATCCCTGAACCTGCATGTTCTCCCTTCTTGCTTTTCTCTCTCATCCTCAGTACAATCCTCCTGAAGGTGCTTCACCCATTTTGTAATGTATTTATTTCTTTCAAGCAGTTAAAATGACAGTTTGCTTACCAAAACAAAAATAACCCTTCATATTTCATCCTCTAGTCCAGTGTTTCCCAAACTTGGGACACCGCTTGTGCAGGGAAAGCCCCTGGCAGGCTGGGCCAGTTTGTTTGCCCTGTCCATAGGTTCGGCGGATTGCAGCTCCCACTGGCTGCAGTTCGCTGCTCCAGGCCGATGGGAGCTGCTGGAAGCGGTGGCCGGTACGTCCCTCGGCCCACACCGCTTCCAGCAGCTCCCATTGGCCGGTACGTCCCTCGGCCTGCACCGCTTCCAGCAGCTCCCATTGGCCGGTAAGTCCCTCGGCCCACGCCGCTTCCAGCAGCTCCCATTGGCCTGTACGTCCCTCGGCCTGCTCTGCTTCCAGCAGCTCCCATTGGCCTGGAGCAGTGAACCACAGCCAGTGGGAGCCGTGATCGGCTGGACCTGCGGATGCGGCAGGTAAACAAACCAGCCTGGCCCACCAGGGGCTTTCCCTAAACAAGCGGCGTCCCAAGTTTGGGAAACACTGCTCTAATCCTTGTACAGATGTGAAGACCTGATGCAAATCAATCAATGCAAAACTCCTATTGAATTAGGTGGACTTGGAATCAGAATCTGAATTTTTAACCCTCTATCCATTATTAAAACCTAATTATGTTATTTTTCTCTTGTGAGAGAATAATAATTTCTTCTTTAAGCTACTATAATGAAGCTCTAAAGAAGCTAATTGCTATAATATTATAATCTAATGCTTTTCAAAAATCCAATGCCATCAAAAACAAGCTCACTCTAAAAAAAGTTTCATAATACACCTATAAAGAACAATCCTAAATATTAACCCTGTGGCACTCATCGTGAATATAATAAAGCGAGGCTTCTTGATCTGCTTCCATGTTTTCACAGTTCAAGGGAAAGCAATCAATCCAATCAAGAACAACTAGAAGAATAATAGCAAGAATGAATGAAAATTGCGACTCCACAGTCTGCTGACCACATTGTCCACCCCACTGTGGAAAGCAGAGCAGAATGAATGCTGCTTTGAGAAATGCTGACCCACAAGAGTTTTCTTCTGTTTCTACTTCATGCTAGTAGAAGAAAAGCAGCCTACAAATGCATTCTCCATTTTGCTTTGTAAGAATGTGCAGTGAGGTTAACTGTAAAATGTTGGCCAACAGCCATTTTCCTTATTTGCTTTCAATGGTGGAGCAGCAGAGCAGACTAAGAAGTGATAGGTTATAGCAAAGCTTAAAAACAAAACAAACAAAAAGACCTTCTACAGTAGCACAGACATGCATACACCCACGCTCACACTATTTTTCTTTATAGTTCAATTTTAGTGTTCCTACTGGCCCTGGTTTACCGTTAGGCATCTCTAACATTCCCTTTAATCTCATTGTTTCTTTTATTTAATCCTTGTTACAGCTACCTACACTTCCACAGCTCCAGCTGCTTTGTCATTCCTTTCGTTTTTATTGCATAAAAGTCAGTGTGGGTAACATTGCTCTGTTGTCATTTAATAGGAAGGACTATACCTTCTGGCTCAAGCCATGCTTCCCAGGTCAGGAGTGGAAACAGAAATCAGAAGCAGTAGTGGAATGAACATTGTGATGTCCATGATGAAGGCTTGTTCTCTTCTTATAGAAGGAGAAAGTGATATATTCATTACTGAGCATACTGTTCAGAGTGCATCTGTGGCTGGGTAGGTTTCCACCAATGACAATAAAATTGCAAAAGACCAAAGATAGTGGCTGTCAAAAGACTGTTAAAGCAAGATATTTTAAAGGGCATTTAATCCTGTACTCCACCAATACTTAACCAGGGCTAATAGTGAGTGATATACACAGAGGGACTTCATTTTAAAGGGACTTCAACTTGACTGCCTCTTTTTCCCAACAATTTTGAACTAACAATTTTGTCCCAAATATTGCATGTACAATCATTCGTGCCTACAAATGACTGAGTATGTGAAAACAGTATTTGTGCAAATCAGGCAAGCAAAAGCCATTTGGGAACACAAAGTCTGCCTTTGGTTCCCTCAACTTCCTTGGGTGGATCATCAGAACAGGTCATCTACCTAGACAGGAATGAGGAGGTCTGTCTGTGTCTCACTGCCTTTGTTTAGAAATAAGTTCATAATAATTAGAAAGGGTAACTCTCGACTTAATTTTAAATAACAGAAGGCACATCACTGAAGATAGTGAACTAAGGCTATGTCTACACTACAGAATTAGGTCGGATTTATAGAAGCCGGTTTTATAGAAACCGGTTGTATGCAGCCGATTGTGTGTGTCCCCACCTAAAATGCTCTAAGTGCATGAAGTCGGCGGACCGCGTCCACAGTACCGAGGCTAGCGTCGACTTCCGGCGCATTGCACTATGGTACCTATCCCACAGTTCCCGGAGCCTCCGGCGCCCATTGGAATTATGGGTTGAGATCGCAATGCCCGGATGATGCAAAGCAGTGCCGCGAGGGGTTCTGGGTACATTGCGTCAGGCCCCTCCCCCGCCGTCACAGCAACGGCAGACAATAGATTCGCGCCTTTTTACCTGGGTTACCTGTGCAGACAACATACCACGCCAAGCATTGAGCCCGCTCAGCTCAGCTTACCGTCACCATATCTCTTCCGGGTGCCGGCAAACGTGGGACTGCATTGCTAAACAGCAGCAGCAGCTTACTGCCTTTTGGCGGTAGACGGTGCAGCATGACTGGTAGCCTTCATTGGCGATCTGGGTGCAGGCAGCTGTGGGGCTGGCAGCCATGGTGCTGCATTGCACCAGCCCCTTGCCTTTTGGTAGAAGATGGTTTATTACGATTGGTAACCGTCGTCATCGTACTGCAGTGGCTGTCGATCATGGGCACCCGGGCAGACAATGATGGTTATCAGTCGTAGTATGCTGTTTTCTGCCAGGCGCCCTGCTGGCTCATTGCACGTTAGCAGAGTCGTAGTATGCTATTTTCTGCCAAGTGCCCAGTATTGTCTGCTAAGCACCCAGAAGAGGCCGATGGCGATCTGGGTGCTGGCAGACATGGGGCTGGCAGACGTGGGGCTAGATTGCTACACAGCAGCAACCCCTTGCCTTTTGGGCAGTAGATAGCATATTACGATTGGTATCCATCATTGTCGTACTGCAGTGGGTATCAGATGGTGCAATAGACCTGAAGGCTAACTGCCAAGCGCCCAGTATTTGCTGCCAAGCACCCAGAAAATGCCAAGGGCTATCAGTCATGCTGCACCGTTGTCTTAAGATGTAAAAAATAGATTTATTCTCCATTCATTTGCTTCCCCCCTCCCTCCTGCTAAACCCAGGCTTTTGAGTTCAATCTTTGGGGGGGGGGGCATTCTGTGTGACAGTTGTTTGTGTTTCTCCCTGATGCAAAGCCACCTTTCTTGATTTTAATTCCCTGTACCTGTACGCGGTGTCACTCGCCTCTCCCTCCCTCTCTCCCTCCCTCCCTTCTTCCCCTGGTCCGTCAGATACTACTTTCGCGCCTTTTTTCAGACCAGACGCCATAGCCAGCACTGGGATCATGGAGCCCGCTCAGATCACCGCGGCAATTCTGAGCACTATGAACACCACGCGCATTGTCCTGGAAAACATGCAGAGCCTCCTGGACATGCCAAAGCCAAACCAGGACCAGCTGAGGAGGAGGCGATTGCAGCGCGGCGACGATAGTGATGAGGAAATTGACATGGACCTCTCACAAGGCACAGGCCCCAGCAATGTGGAAATCTTGGTGTTACTGGGGCAGGTTCATGCCGTGGACCGCCGATTCTGGGCCCGGGAAACAAGCACAGAGTGGTGGGACCGCATCGTGTTGCAGGTCTGGGACGATGCCCAGTGGCTGCGAAACTTTCGCATGCGTAAGGGCACTTTCATGGAACTTTGTGACTTGCTTTCCCCTGCCCTGAAGCGCCAGAATACCAGGATGAGAGCAGCCCTCACAGTGGAGAAGCGAGTGGCGATAGCCCTGTGGAAGCTTGCAACGCCAGACAGCTACCGGTCAGTCGGGAATCAATTTGGAGTGGGCAAATCTACTGTGGGGGCTGCTGTGATCCAAGTTGCCAGGGCAATGAGAGACCTGGTGATATCAAGGGTAGTGACTCTGGGAAACGTGCAGACCATAGTGGATGGCTTTGCTGCAATGGGATTCCCAAACTGTGGTGGGGCCATAGACGGAACCCATATCCCTATCTTGGCACCGGCGCACCAAGCCGCCGACTACATAAACCGCAAGGGGTACTTTTCAATGCTGCTGCAAGCCCTGGTGGATCACAAGGGACGTTTCACCGACATCAACGTGGGCTGGCCGGGAAGGGTACATGATGCTCGCGTCTTCAGGCAGTCTCTTCTGTTTCGCAAGCTGGAGGAAGGGACTTTCTTCCCGGACCAGAAAATAACCATTGGGGATGTTGAAATGCCTATCGTGATCCTTGGGGACCCAGCCTACCCCTTAATGCCATGGCTCATGAAGCCGTACACAGGCAGCCTGGACAGTAGTCAGGACCTGTTCAACTACAGGCTGAGCAAGTGCCGAATGGTGGTGGAATGTGCATTTGGCCGTTTAAAAGCGCGCTGGCGCAGCTTACTGACTCGCTCAGACCTTAGCGAAAAGAATCTCCCCATTGTTATTGCTGCTTGCTGTGCGCTCCACAATATCTGTGAAAGTAAGGGGGAGACATTTATGGCGGGGTGGGAGGTTGAGGCAAATCGCCTGGCCGCTGATTACGCGCAGCCAGACACCAGGGCGGTTAGAGGAGCACAGCAGGGCGCGGTGCGCATCAGAGAAGCGTTGAAAACCAGTTTTGTGACTGGCCAGGCTACGGAGTGAAACTTCTGTTTGTTGCTCCTTGATGAACCCTCTGCCCCTCCCCCACCACCCTGTTAACTCTACTTCCCTGCAAACCAACCACCCCACCCTCCCCTACTACCCTCCCCCCTTCGAGCACCACTTGCAGAGGCAATAAAGTCATTGTTGCTTCACATTCATGCATTCTTTATTAATTCAGCACACAACTAGGGGGATAATTGGAAAGGTAGCCCGGGATGGGTGGGGGAGGAGGGAAGGAAAAGGACACACTCCAATTTAAAACTTATTGCTATGGAAATCATCTAGGGTGGAGTGAGTGGGTGGCCGAAGGCCCCCCCACCGTGTTCTTGGGCGTCTGGGTGAGGAGGCAATGGGACTTGGGGAGGAGGGCTGCTGGTTACAGAGGGGCTGTAGCGGCGTTCTCTGCTCCTGCTGCCTTTCCTGCAGCTCAACCATACGCAGGAGCATATCACTTTGATGCTCCAGCAGCCGGAGCATCGACTCTTGCTTTCTGATTACAAGTTGACGCCACCTCTCCTCTTCAGCCCGCGTTTCAGCACGCAACTTCTCCTCTTCAGCCCGCGATTCAGCACGCCACCTCTCCTCTCGCTCATATTGGGCTTTTTTAAAATCAGTCATTGACTGCCTCCACGCATTCAGCTGTGCTCTGTCAGCGTGGGAGGCAGTCTGAAGTTCAGTAAACATTTCGTCACGCGTCCTTCGCTTCCTTCTTCGAATATTCACTAGCCTCTGCGAAGGAGTAAGATTTGCAGCTGGTGGAGAAGGGAGAGGTTGTTAAAAAAGATACATTTTAGAGAACAATGGGTAGACTCTTTCACGTTAGATTTTGCTGTTCACAACATCACACAGCACATGTGCTTTCGTTACAAGGTCGCATTTTTCCTCTTATATTGAGAGTCTCCTGGTTTGGTGTGAGAGATCACTCACGCAGTGCCAGGACACAGATTTCAGCTTGCAGGCAGCCATGGTAAGACATATAGTCTTTGGGCTTTTTTAACCTTCTTAACATGTGGGGATGGTTTCAAACAGTTCTGCCCTCATTTCCCATACCAAGCACCCGTGCCATTTAAAATGGGTTTGCAATGTAAAAGGAGGGGCTGCGATTTCAGGTTTAACATGCAGCACAAACCCAACTAACTCCCCTCCCCCACACACCCAATTCTCTGGGATGGTCACTTCACCCCTCCCCCCCACCGCGTGGTTAACAGCGGGGAATATTTCTGTTCAGCAGAGCAGGAAGGGGCACCTCTGAATGTCCCCTTAATAAAATTGCCCCATTTTAACCAGGTGACCGTGAATGATATCACTCTCCTGAGGATAACAAAGAGAGATAAGGAATGGATGTTGTCTGCATGCCAGCAAACACCGGGACCATATGCTGCCATGCTTTGTTATGCAATGATTCCAGACTACGTGCTACTGGCCTGGCGTGGTAAAGTGTCCTACCATGGCGGACGGGATAAGGCAGCCCTCCCCAGAAACCTTTTGCAAAGGCTTTGGGAGTACATGAAGGAGAGCTTTCTGGAGATGTCCCTGGAGGATTTCCGCTCCATCCCCATACACGTTAACAGACTTTTCCAGTAGCTGTACTGGCCGCGATTGCCAGGGCAAATTAATCATTAATCATTAAACACGCTTGTTTTTAAACCATGTGTAATTTTTGCAAAGGTACACTCACCAGAGGTCCCCTGTGTGCCCTCAGGGTCTTGGGTCAGTTCGGGGGTTACTGTTTCCAGGTCCAGGGTGACAAACATATCCTGGCTGTTGGGGTAACTGGTTTCTCCGCTTCCTTGCTGCTGTGAGCTATCTATGTTCTCTCCATCCTCATCTTCCTCGTCCGCCGAACCCGCTTCCCCGTTTGCAGAGAGGGACTCATAGAACACGCTTGGGCTAGTGGTGGCTGCACGCCCTAGAATGGCATGCAGCTCCGCGTAGTAGCGGCATGTTTGCGGCTCTGCCCCGGACCTTCCGTTTGCGTCTCTGACTTTGTGGTAGGCTTGCCTTAGCTCCTTAATTTTCACGCGGCACTGCCGCGCGTCCCTGTTATGGCCTCTGTCCTTCATGGCCTTGGAGATCTTTTCTAATGTTTTGCCGTTTCTTTTACTGTTTCGGAGTTCGGCGAGCACTGCTTCATCTCCCCAGATGGCGATCAGATCCTGTACCTCCCGTTCGGTCCAGGCTGGAGCTCTTCTGCGATCCTGGGACTGGGACTGGGACTCCATCGTGGTTACCTGTGCTGATGGGCTCTGCATGGTCACCTGTGCTCTCCACGCTGAGCAAACAGGAAATGAAATTCAAACGTTCGCGGGGCTTTTCCTGTCTACCTGGCCAGTGCATCTGAGATGAGAGTGCTGTCCAGAGCGGTCACAATGAAGCACTGTGGGATAGCTCCCGGAGGCCAGTAATGTCGAATTCCGTCCACACTAACCCAATTCCGACCCCCTAAGGCCGATTTTATCGCTAATCCCCTTGTCGAGGTGGTGTTAGGAAACCGGTTTAAAGGGCCCTTTAAGTCGACAGAAAGGGCTTCGTAGTGTAAACGTGTCCAGGCTTAAGTCGATTTAACGCGGCTAAAGTCGACCTAAACTCGTAGTGTAGACCAGGCCTAAGACAATGTGTATAGAGAAGGAACTTAGCATTAGTAGCTATAATCTAGTAGAGTTTGCAGTTTGGACTAAAATGAGAGACGAAAAAAGTAATAGAGAGTTGAATTTAAGATGATCTTATTTTAGTAGAATATGAGAGAAATCAATGGAGGGAAGAAATAGAAGGGACATGGGAAGTGTTGAAAGATAAATGAAGGTATTCCAACTATCAATGAATACACTAGGACAAAAATATGCAGGTATAAAATAAAGGGACAGAAGGAGAGAGCTATAAGAGGAAAATATCTGAAGCAAAGGGGAACTGGAAAGATTAAAGAATAAAGTGTTAAAGATATAAAGTTGGAGAATAAAAAGCAGAGTGCAGCAGGTTAGGATAAATATGTTTCAAGTACATAAAGAAACAAGAAGCCAATGAAAGAGACAGTAAGGCAATGCACAAACAGTTTAGAAGTGCTTTTCATGCAAAGCATGTACAGTTAAAGTAATACATAAAAATACAACAGAGGAAGTGCTTAACAAATTAAGTCTTGGTTTTGCAACTAAACCTGTGCAAAACAAAAACTTTACGTCTAAGAACCCAGTCAGCTTTAATGTAGCTGTTGGAAGTGAGGTGAGCAACTTGTGCAAACTGTAAGCAAACATCTTCTGAATTCAATCATACAGGCAAAATGGCATGCCCCAGAAGAAAGGAGGGAGTTAGCACAAAACAGTAATGGATGGATTGATGGTTCAATGTTCCACAAGGTAAGATGTTTTATTTTTCCCCATTGTTCACAATTGTGGTAAGGGGACAGATGCAAGGACAAAGAAATACTGAATGAAACTAATATAATTCAGAAGTGATTAAAAGACATTAGAATACCCGAGGACTGATAATATCCCTGAGCTAATCTGGATCTATCCTAGCATCCTGAAATGGACAAACGTAAGAGGACTTTTCTATTGATCTCCCTGCACCTTTAAGCAGGGGGTGAGGGTGTTTGGCTGGCTGGCTGGCTGAATGAATGAATGAAGGGAACAGTGCTTTATGGCTGGGGGGGGGGGAGATGAAAACTGCTGCAAAATGGGTCAGCGTGGTCGCTGACTCATCCCCTGGGAATGCAGGGTTTAAAAGGGGTAGCTTGGAGCCAGTAGCCTCCCTTTTTACATGTACCAGGCTGAAGCAGGACCCACCCTCCCTCCCTTTTAGGCGGTAAAATACCAGGTTTTTACCTGCTGAGAGTCATTACACTAGCCACCCCTTTTTTAGGGGGACTGGGAAGGAATTTTTCCCTTACCACCAGATTGGCTTGGGTGCAGTTGGGTTTTTTTTCACCTTCCCCACAGTGGGTTCAGCAAGGGCTCCGTTCATGCATGGCATGATGGGCAGTAGGCTATATGTTGCAACTCATTATTTAAGTGTAGGGCGGATGCCCAGTGCAGGTACTCTATAGAAAAGGTATACAGTGACTGGATAAATGGCTTGGAAAGGACTTAAAAAGAGGTGTTCCTTAAGGGAACGAATGGGGGTTGATTAGGGATGCCTGTGTTTGGTATGGCAGGGAGCCAATCCCCCATTCTTATAGCTCATCTTAACCCTCCTACAAGGAGTGGGGGTGAATGGTAACGTCACGGCAATGGATTTGCTGAAGGGACCTGGATGGAAAAAGAGAGGGAGCTGTTAAAAGCCCCCTGGGTAATTACGGAATAAACATGGGGTTAGCTGCACTGTACACTTTTATCTGCCAGGTAGTCCCAGATATCTAATAATAAAGTTGTGGCCTGATTAAACCGATGTCAAATGTCTCCTGTCCTTCTTTCGGCATAGCCAGACAATATATGTGACATGTTTTGAAACAGCTTTTCCTCCTCACTCAATCTGTATCTTCCTTTTTGAAAAGGTTGCATCGTTTATCTATATTGTAAAGGTATACAGAAAAAAAATCATTAACCTACAAATATTAAATTTAACTTTAGTGGATTCAGTAATCAAGGACAAACTAAGGGAACTCTAGAAAGTTGCTTTTCTAAAGAACAGACATAATAGATTTTTCCAAAGGGAGATAATTGGTATAGTACAATACAAAAATGCAATCTACTTCATAAGGTCAGAAAGTTTGGAACAGCAAGCAGAGAAAATAGATTGCAGCTGAGACATATGGTGCAGTAGACAGAGAACTATTTTAGAAGATGAACTTCCAAATACCTCTGACTGTCCTCTTTTCCTACTGAAATTGGTATGCACATGTCTCTGGGAGGTTACTCAATTATATTGGGAATACTTAAGCAGAGTAGCAGATATGCTATTATCTGACAGCACCTTGTCTTAAAGAGCTTGCAGTAACCTGAAGTTAGCAGTAATGCCTGTATTGTTCTTTCCTGTAAACTCTGGTCTAGACATCTTTCCTTTCCTTTCTCTGATCGCTTCTTTCATTATCATTGAAATCCATCAGTAGCACTTTATTGACAAATTTATAAATCTTTGAGTAACTAAATTATCAAGATGTCTCTGTCTCTTCTAGTGCCCCTGTTTTTAGTTAAAATATCTAAATGAATTGCTTTGGTAAGAAAAAAAGCAATCAATACTTAACATTATCTAGTTATTTTAGCATTACTCTGCTAATTCTGAGTCTAGCAAGTTGGCTTTGTTTTGTTTGTTTTTCTTTGTGTGTTTTAACACAAACTGTAACACAAAACAATTTCTGGGAAAGCTTGTTTTATTATAAAGTATAAGCATGTGTTTGTCATTGATATTCCAGATGGAATATCTATTCCCCAGACTAAAATTACTGATGTAAACAAATAAGTCTACCCTCCCCACCAACTCTCAAAAACCTATCATTCTGAAATTTGGATTGTACACTTTAACAGATATTTATGTTCCTGAAAGAGTTAATCCTGCTTTTAAAGATGTCTGTATAGAACAATAGCTAAATTGGCAAACTAGTCTAGTAACAGAATCAAGCCAAAGGCTTACATTGCACATCTAGAAATAAACATTTCTCAAGTCAAAGCTCTACTAAGGCAGTGGTTCTCAACCAGGGATATGCGTACCCCAGGGAGTACGCAGAGGTCTTTCAGGGGGTACATCAGCTCATCTAGATATTTGCCTATTTTTACAACAGGCTATATAAACAGCACTAGCGAAGTCAGTATGAATTACAATTTCATACAGACAATGACTTGTTTATACTGCTCTATATACTAATACATTGAAATGTAAGTACAATGTTTATATTCCAATCAATTGATTTTTATAATTATATGGTTAAAAGGAGAAAGTAAGCAATTTTCAGTAATAGTGTGCTGTGGCGCTTTTGTATTTTTATGTCTGATTTTGTAAGCAAGTAGTTTTTAAGTGAGGTGAAACTTGGGGGTACAAAAGACAAATCAGGCACCTGAAAGGGGTACAGGAATCTGGAAAGGCTGAGAGCCATTGTACTAAAGTAACAATATTCTGACTTCTTCATTGCCAACAATAGTAATATAATACTGAACACTTCCTACTGAGGCTCCTTAAGTTACTCTGAAGGGCTGACTGTCCCAGAAACAGGGCAAGTGCAGAGGAAATGTAGTCACATTTCCCTCACACCTGAGGTGTGACAATGTTGGTAGATCAGGGCCTACATGGTCTGTGACAGAGCCTGTATGCACACACCACCTATCATGCTCTAGATGCCAAGACACTTTATTAGTGAAAGTGGGATGGTTTGCTTCAGAGCTCTAATAAAACATCCGGTTCAGCCTTGTTCAAATCCTTTATCAAGTTGTATAGAACCTGTTAATTTTTTTAATGCACAGCAATTCACCAGATCCTGCCCTCCTCAAGGCACTCAGAGATCAACTGATACACCCTCTGATTGCATTTGCCTCAGCAAGTTTTATCTCTCCTTCAGGCCAGGCATTGTGCATTGACTTTTTCTGAATAGAGATGTGTTTGCTCTATAGTTCACAATGTTCAACTATCGAAGCAGTAGTTGTAGGGCTAACAAAAGAGTGAAAAGTTGGCCGGTGTAGTCCAAATGACCTAGCCAGGAAAGCCTTTTGGGATAGCTTACCCAGGGGGAATGGACATATTCAGCATCACCCTTATCATGTGGAAAACTACATTGTGGGATGTCAAGCCACACGGCATTATGGTTGGAGGGAATAGTAGCTTTACAGTTTGGGTGCACAACCACATAGCAAAAAAACAAATCCAAAACGACAGGAACCCAAACACATACCAGAAATAGCTGCTAGCAGGAGTAGCACTCGGTTCAGTCACCATTTATTAATTGAATATTAAAATTACATTTATAGAGTTTTCACATTTTATATCTTATTTTCTACCAAATCACTCAGAAGGTGCCAAATTTACCACTGTAGACTTTATGCTATGCATAATAAAATGTAAATTAGGGGCAGCTTTCCTTTATACAGGATGATTTAAGGAAGGTTTTGAAGCATCATTGGGTTTGATTGCTCGCTTTATATCTTATTAATGAAATTTCACAAGCTGGCACTAAATACAACTTTTTCATAGATTGAGCAGGATCATCCAAGTTCATTTCCGGTGTCTCAGTCATTTTAGGGCACCACTTTCTTTAGAACACACCAGAATTTATAGCTCTTCTAGAGGAATGTTAATCTGTCAGGAGACAAATCTTTACATCTAAATGAGACAGAGATCAAAGGAAAAGTAAAGCAATAACAAGGGATTTTCTCCGCATTTTTTTCATCTGTCTGGGGCAGTGGTTCCCAAACTTGTTCCGCCGCTTGTGCAAGGAAAGCCCCTCGCGGGCCGGACCATTTTTGCGTACCTGCCGCGTCTGCCGATCGTGGCTCCCAGTGGCCTCGGTTCACTGCTCCAGGCCAATGGGAGCTGCTGGAAGCGGAGCGGGCTGAGGGACGTACTGGCTGCCACTTCCAGCAGCACCCATTGGCCTGAAGCAGCGAACCGTGGCCACTGGGAGCTGCGATTGGCCGAACCTGTGGATGCCGCAGGTACACAAACCGGCCCGTCAGGGGCTTTTCCTGAACAAGCGGTGGAACAAGTTTGGGAACCACTGGTCTAGGATCTTACAGTATCACACATTTTGCAAGACACACATGTGATTTCAGACTCAGATGAGGGTGGAATCTTCCAGCAAGGCCATTCAGAGATATGTTTTGCAATGTACATTATCACATTCCATGGTCTTGTAATTATCCTAGGTATAAAAAGAGGATTGTCTAGCTTTTAATCAAAATGGTTGTTACAGGATTGCTGGTTTTCATAGATACAGACAAGCTAACAATTTTTTTACATCTATCCAGCACCTTTCATCCTGAAAGATCCCATAGGGCCTCGCTAAGTATGTACAGACCCACCATTGAAATGTTTCCACCTCTGAAACACTCCCCTTTCATGTAGGGAAGTTTTACACAAAGATGCTGGGTAAAGAACTTGATTTTATGAATAGTGCTATGGACTCTCCATGTAGGGCAGACGGAACATCATAGTAAAGGTCTCCTCCAAAAGTTGTTTTCATAATAAGCAAGATAGTGCTAAAATGAACTCTCTCAGAAAGATGAAGAGCTAAATAGATGTTTATGGAATTTAAACATGTGGGTTTAGGGAACTGAGACTTTCTAAATCTTATGATTTAACCACTAAGCTTACCCTCTGTGGTTTATTCCTAACCTAGCCACTTTGGAAAATACAGGTATTAGAAAAGCATTGAGAGAGACATTTTTCTCATAAAGTACACTGTTACCATTTTTACTGCCTAACAAAAGGTCAGCTCCTCTCCCATTTTCTTTAAAATCTTCCATATAAACCCTATCTGTTTTTTTTTTTCAAACTACTATAAGCTGCCAGAGGACAGACATGGCCTACTACATCACATAACTCTAAGCATTCTGATTCGGAGCTAGCACATAAATACATTGAAGGGACTCTGTCTTTTAAGTTCTGGTTAGGCTATTTCCCTAAGATCAACAATGTCTTCTTGGGAACCTGTCAAAATTTTCTCTTTCCCCCTCTATCTAAATCTAGAAATAGAGTTAAATGACTTCGAAGGTGATATCAGATATGATCGTTTCTAGTGCAAAAACGGGAGATAAATTTCAGACCACTTTTCAGATACTGTTCTGGTGGAAAGACAGGTAAGTTCTTGTAGTGCACAGTCAATTAGCCCTACAATATGTATTGTCCTTTTTAATGACTGTGGAGTATGTACTGTTCATAGTCATAAGTCAAACGTCAAATCACATTAGGAGATGCAGCAGGATGCCTTGGAAGATCTATATAAAATATCATGTCATCCGGTTATTGGATTTTAACATTCCCAGCACTCCCTTTATTAAGTCTTCTCCTTAAATCATACTGATGCCATAGATGAACCCCTTCAAGTTTCCCATGTATGCCTCTGTAACTCCATACCTTTTAAATTGTAGTTGGATTTGGATTTCTTTGTGAAGTAAAGTAGAGTCCTAGTCAGGTGAGTTGAGATTGTGAGGAGGTGGGGAAGTCTGTTACGTTGCACTATAGCAGGGGTCGGCAACGTTCGGCACGCGGCTCGCCAGGGTAAGCACCCTAGCGGGCCGGGCCAGTTTATTTACCTGCTGACGCGGCAGGTTCGGCCGATCGTGGCCCCCACTCACCGCGGTTCGCCGTCCCGGGCCAATGGGGGCGGCGGGAAGCCGCGGCCAGCACATCCCTTGGCCTGCACCGCTTCTTGCCGCCCCCATTGGCCTGGGACGGCGAACCGCGGCGAGTGGGGGCCGCGATTGGCCGAACCTACTGCGTCAGCAGGTAAATAAACTGGCTCGGCCCGCCAGGGTGCTTTCCCTGGCGAGCCGCGTGCTGAACGTTGCCGACCCCTGCACTATAGTTTGCACACAGGTCTGCAAAGACCAGGATTGGGTTTGCCTCTTTATCTCTTCTCTTCTCTGCATGCTTGTTTCCTCCTCACTTCTTGGTCTTCTCATCTTCTCTTTTCTCCTATTCACAGTAGAGATGGGCCTGAACACCAAATAGCTTGGATCCAGACTGAAACTTATCCAACCTTGGGCACCTGGTCCAGTGTTCACCCTATTATGGAAATAGAGGTCTGCTATGAATAGGGTGACCAGATAGCAAGTGTGAAAGCTTGGGGGCGGGGGGGGAGGGAATAGTTGCTTGTATAAGACAAATCTCCTAATATCAGGACGGGATGTCTGATATCATTGGGATATCTGATCACTGTTGTTATAAAATTCGGCTCTGGATTTATACTTTGCCAAAGTTACAAGGGAATCCAGATCCAAGATTTCAGTTTGGGCCCATCTCAGCTTCATTTTCCTTTTCTCTGTGTGCATTTTTCTCTATATATTCTCTCTTATTTTCATTGTTATTTTATAGCAGCAGGCAGGATGTATCTGCCTGGCTGCTATTAGCTGTGTCTCCCCAGTGTTCAATTCAGAGGTCTTCTCAGGACAGGGTATTTTGAGTGGCAGATGGGTCAGAGCATCAAAGGGTGGTATTTAAATTAATTTGTTCTAAATAAAGCATAAATGATGATAATACTTAGCACTTAAAATCTCCAAAGCACTGTATAGAGATTAAGTGTTCACTAGAGCTGGGCCATTTTTTTGGGCAAATAGTAAATTTGCTTTAAAAAAAGCCTCATTTTGTGGGCATCAAACCATTTTGTGAAGTCAGGCAGAATTCAGTGGATGGTTTCAGTGAAAAAAAGAAGGAAAGGTGTTCGTTTTGTTTTTTGTTTGTTTTTAAAGCTGAAATGCTTTGTCCGTTTAGAAATGGCTTTTTGTTTTGAAATTTAGTTTAATTTTTTTTTAAAGTGAAACACTTGAAAATCTCTCAAACCAAAATGAAAAACTGAAAAGATTTTGTCTATGTCTACATTAGAGACCTTACATCTGCGCCACTGTAAGATCTCACATGTAATAATAGCTCTATGCCGATGAGAGACAGCTTTCCTGTTGACATCATTAAACCACCCCAACAAGCACACTGCCACTTATGCCAGGGAAATTTATGTTGCTCAGGAGGATGGTTTTGTCACTCCCCCTCCGCCCCAGGTGACATAAGTTTTGCTGACATAAGTGGTATTGTCGCTCTAGGGTTAAAATGGAGGGTCGCACAGGTGTGACCACCCTCCTGAGCAACAGAAGTTTCCCTGGCATAAGCCTTTGAGGTCAAACTAAATGTTTCATTTGACACAATAAGATTTGTATGTTTTTTTTTCTTCATTTCACCCACACACAAAAAAAGCCACCCAAAAATTCTTCCCTCTCCCCTCCGCCACTCCTCCATTTTAACCCTAGAACCATAAAATAAATTATTCCCTCTGCTCTATTATTTAATCCTCACCCCGTATTGTTGGTCAGTATGCTTCCCTGAAAGAAGGATTCCGAATCTGGAATAGCTTGCCTACGATCGTGTGATGTTGCAGACTGGGTCCAGAGGCCCTGACAGAGTCATGACAGTTACAGTTGCTTGCCTGACCGCAGTTAGAGAAGTTAACTGGCCTAGCCAAGGGAAAAGTTCTTTCACAGATCAGTACAGTTCACAGACTGGTGGATTTCTTCTAGAGCTGTCCAAATAATTTGTAACAAATTATTATTTTTGGACAAATTTTGCTTCTATTCCCATTTGTGGGTGGTCCTTGAACAGGGTAACTTTTCTTCAGAGGTATTGATATATAAAATTACTGGCCAAATAATGTCTTCAAATAATTTTTGCTCTGTAGGTTGGTTGGCAGAAGTTTGGTTCATTCATTACAAAACTCAGCATCACATTTGGCACTAATGGGCAATATTACTCTAATACTTTTCTTTTAATATGAATGTGCTTTATATGGCAAGTTTTCATGGCCTCATCCAAAGCCCACAGAAGTCAATGAGAGCCTTCCTGGTGCCTTCAATGGATTTTGTATCAGCCTCTAAGTGCATTCTCATTAGAAAGGCCAAGGTATGAATTGGCAAGGAGGTGCTATTCTTAAGAGATGGAGAGCCAATGGCAGTTCAGTGTGGGTAAGCTTGCACTACAACTGCCTGTGCCACATCTGGCAGTCATCTGGGCACATTTCACAAGCAGAAAGGTCCTTAGCTTGCTCCCATTGAAGTCAAAGGGATTTATGCTACTGGGTTCAGTGGGAACAAGACTCTTGCCATAGACTGCAATGGGAACAGGATCAGGCATTAATCAAATGGAATTTTTTATTGTGATTAAGTTATGTAAATATCCCATAATTATGATAATAGTAAAAACTATACACGCTCTTCTGATGTGTTTGTTTTTCTTTGAAATCAAATTAATGGTCCTGTGCTTTCCCTGTTATGTGATCACCAGATAAGTCAGTTTGTTTTGATTACCACTCTGAAGGTAATTAAAAGAAGATAATCACTGTCACAAATACAAGTATTCAAACACAATGAATCAGTAGGGTAGCATTGTATGTGAGGAACATACTGAATGGTATCTCAGTTGTTACTTTTATACTAATATCTGCTAGGGCCTTATCCTGCATTGCTGGAACACCCCAAATACTCTTTGATCCCAGTGGATTTTTTGGGTTCACAAGGGGAGATAGAATCAGGTCCATGAGCTGTTTTATAAAATAAAAACACACACACACGTTGAGTACCAGTGTTTATGTTCAGCACATAGATAGTCTGGACAGTGTTAATGAAACAACAAAGTAATGAGAAACAAAAACCAGCTACTGATAGATCCGAATTCTGCTAGCAAGCTGAAACCCCCAATTTGAGAATCTGTGAATCTTGCCTCATTCACTGAAGAATACTGCAGAGCTGAAGCAGTATAAGTTATTGATGACAATGATCATACATACATTACAAGATGCTGCAGGCTGACAAGAGTTAGCAGGTGGCAAATCGTGACTAATACGCACTGTGCTAATACATGCTCATTTTACTGCTGCTTCATCCTCCACCTGGCTTCTTTCTCCCCACTTCCCAACCTTTAATTTGCTTCATCTCCTTGCTGTGTTCTGTTGTAACCTACATTGCATGTTCTTTTGGGCAGGGTCTGTCTTTTAAATAAGTGTGTGCAGAGAACCTCTCACAGTCCTGGTCCCTGAGTGGGACCCTGAGGCATTCCTGAGATACAAATATTCATATTATACCCCAGGTGTGCTCACAAGATGCCACAGTCAGCATAATTGTATGCAGTACTGTTGTAGCCATGTCGGTCCCAAGATATTAGAGAGACAAGGTGGGTGAGGTAATATGTTTTATTGGACCAACTTCTCTTGGTGAGAGAAACAAAGCTTGTCTCTCTCACCAAGAAAAGTTGGTCCAATAAAACATATTACCTCACCCACCTTGTATCTTGTAGTTAGCATAAGGTAATTGTGGAACACAATTTAATTAGACTTATAAGGGAAATCGTGGAAGCCCCATTTAGAATTAAACTGGAGAAGTCACTAACAAATGTGGGGTAGGGAATAATCCTGTATTGACTGAGAAACAGGCTAGATGAATGATTCATCTTTAATTTCTGTAATGATGACACTGTCTGTCTGAGAAAAGCAGTTAAGGGAGGATGTTTAGGAGGGGAGATCAAATAATAACTCAGTAGCTTATAAAAAAAGGAGGGTAAGAGCAGAAATGACTACTTCCATCTCAAACCCAGATGGTGTATTACCATCCCCCTTCCCGCAACATTTTCTGCCAGATTTAAGCTGTCCTAAGGTACAGAGAGAATTGGAGGAGGCAGAAATTGATTTCTTTTTAAACGCAATGTATATACTGAATTTTGCTTCTAGGGGAATCTGCGTAATTGGATAGTGAAATTTCTAGAGAGAAATAATGTGTCTTTAAAAATACCCCATTCCAAATTCATCTGCAAGCCACAGCAGCAGGTGCTCTAATTTCATTGGTGAACTGAGTTCATGCAATTTATTCATGTTGGAATATTGATAAGATAAGATTCTAGCCATCTTTGTATGCCTGTGACCATGAGAGAGAGAGAGAGAGAATTGCTTACTATTATGTTCACAGAGGTGACTTGAGAAACGTGATATGCTTTGACTTAATTCTTGAAAGTTATGATTTAATGAAAGGATTCTATTCTCTTTTTATGCTGGATCAATATTTATTTTAATAAGAGTCACTGAAATACATACTGTTTCTATTAGTATGCTTCATTGTCTCATGTCTGGGGAGTGGGGTGGAATCAATATCCAGACAAGCATATATTTCATTAGCTATTTCTTTTGCTTTTAAATGTAGAATGTTGTCCATTTTGCTTTCTTATGCTCATTTTAATGACCCAGGAACACTTTTTAAGAGTTGTTTTCCTATCTGATTCCAATGGTTTCCAATTACTGATGTTCCAAACCTCCTGAAAATAATTAAGATAGTCACCAAAAAACAAAAACACATTAAAATAGTTTTCAACATTTTGATATGATACTCACATGGGATAATAACCAAGTCATTTAATAAAATGTTCTAAGGAAATGCCTTTGGAAGATTTAAAATAAATCAGATGATACTGCATTCTGTGTCTGCCTAGCAGGGATGATGTGATGTAACTTGACTGGATGCGAAGTGCAGGAATTACGTTCTAAATCATTATGGGTGTTCACTGTTATAATTACATCTGTTATTAAGATTAATGGACTAGACTCATCTTTCCTTGGCTGGCTAGCGGGTAAGGCATTCATGAGTTATGCCAGTGATAATTGTTACACAAAGGTAAGCACACATGTTTCCAGGACACTGTCACACTTACTGCCCAGTTCTCCCCCACCTGCATAGCCCTTGAAATAGTACCAAACCCCCTTCTTCTAGACACCATGAAGGGTGGTCCATGGGTCCTTAGGGCCCAGCTAGGCAAGAGGGAAGAGGGAGAAAACCAGGTGGCATGTTGTTTCCCTTCTCCAGCCCTATGGAGATTACAAAGAGAAAATGAAGCTTGGGTCTTGACCCCCCTTTACAGAGATCCTCAAGAGCATCCACAGCCAGCAGGAATCTCTGATAAAATGGCCTCATGGTGAGAAAGTGGAAGGATCCCTGGGGAGGAATTTGTAACTCGATTTAGCTGGTGAAGTATTAACTTAGTTTCCTGCTAGGGAAGACCATGACCAGCTAAAACCAAGTTAAAGGTGCAACACTGCGTCTGCACCAGGAAAAAAAAATCAAATTTAAGAAAAGCTTGGCTAGCATGTGATAGCTGACTGTGACCTAAAGGTGATCACTTTACCCAGTCATGGTCAGTCCTTGGGGCAGGGAGGGGAGACTACCCCCAAGTGCAACACTGTGAGGGAATTTCTGTGAAGGGCTTTTCTTTGAAGTGGATTTCAACACAGAGGGAGTAATCCAGCTTGTATTACTTCTATCCACTACTTGTGAATAAATATGTTTCTTACAGTAGATAGAGGCACCACACAATTAAAAGGGTCAGGGACTAGGCCCACCCAAATAGAGACATGAACGATATGTGCAATAAATTTACTTTTTCTATAGTATAGGAAAGGAAGGCAGGATACATTATTGGTTATACTGACTAAGTGAAATGTGAGATAAAAGAAAATGTTTTAGCCATCTCTGCCGCACGTTGCTCGTTGACTGTAGTGCTAAACAACCTGCCTTGACTGTTCTTTGTGATCTCTACTGTTTGACCTTGTATAAAGTCCGTGCTTGAAGGCAGATTGCATTGTAATGTGTTATGCTAGAGTGTAATGATGGTTTCTGGGAAAATAAAAGGTATTTGAAGAACAGAAATAGCTTGCTGGTAACTTACTATTGGGGGTAGAATAACAAGTTATGTTCACTGGTGTGATAATTACTGTAAATGTACATAGCTGCACGTGGAAGAAGGGTACCATTATGGAAAATTACTATAGTAGTCAGTAGAAAAGGATCAGTTTTCCATACGTTTTCTAAACCATCCTATGAATACAATAGAGAATTATATCACTACTTGGAATTCACTGGCATACAAAGGCTGTCATTCTTTTTTGCGGGGAGGAAGTTCTAGGAGAGGGATGAGGGTTTGGATGGAATAGGGCTTTGAGACAGAGTGTATTTTTGTTTTGCTGTTTAAATAACTAGCTGGTTAATTTAATATTGTTGTGTGAAGTTATGTTGGATGATGTTCTTTGTGTTGTTTACTATTTTAAAAACCTGTTAAGGTACCTAGAGCTGAGAATAAACCAAATATTTTAAATAAATAAATACCATAATTTGTACATAACTCTGTTGGTATCATCCATCTACATCTTCTATATGACTTTTCCAAAAGGGTCTTGAGACAATCCTGCAGCTTTTTACTTGAACTGGCTATTGTCAGGAAAAATCCTGAAGCCTTTACTCAGGACTTGTCTATGTGGGAAAATGTAGTGACATAATAATATCAGTATAATTAACCTCTCTAATTATACCGGTGGATGCTTCTTCTGGGATAAGCATGCCTTTTTCAGGTTTATCTTATACCACGACATAAGCTAAACTGGAAAAAGGCAATCTCATTCTGGCACAGTGTCCACATGGGGAGCTATTCTGGTATGTTTATATTGGTATAGTTAGGCTGGAAAATGTTCCCATGTAGACAAATTTCCATGAATTTCAAAAGTAAAATCCAAGTAAAGACCTCAAACCCTGACTTCAGTAGATGCGTTGTCTGAATAAGGACTCTGGACTTCATGAGTTGGCTCATGAGTGCCAATTCTGCAGTTTGATCTCTGCAGGCATTAGGTGGTCTGCTTGCACAGCTCAGATTGCAGGATCAGGGCCATGGCTTATAATCCTGAAAAGCACACTGAGGTTTGCAAAAGGCACTGTTATATGTACCTCAGTCCACCACTTCTCTGCCTGTGGCACATCATAGTTTAGTCTCCTTTGGGCTGGAAACTTTGTTCTAAATTTTGTTGTTGGTTTAGTGTTCAGTTGCTGGGTTATATTGGTGGCCTGTGATTAACAGGAGTTCAGAATGGATGAATTGGTGGTCCCACTTGGCCTGAAACTCTATAGCCCATGAAACTGATTAAATACTTATCTGAAATTGTTATGCCACATTCGGGGCACTCCTTATTAATTCATGTTTCCATTGACTAACCCCATTCAACAAAGGATAAAGGCCTTCTCTTCCGAGGCCAGTATTTCATGTTTCTGCTTACAGAAATGTCAGTTCATAAGTGGGAGTTGAGCCACAAAGTCTGTAGCAGTTTTCTAGCACTGAACTATAACATGTAGTGTTAGCCAACTTGTGACCCTCATGACAGATGTGATAACTAACCATGCTGACAGAAGGTATGTGATCTAGAATGAGCCACAGGCATTTCTTTGATTTGACCAGAAATGTCACAACCTGACAAAGCTGCCTTGTAATTAGTGGTCCAAAGCTTTGTCATGTTACAGTCCAAGAGTTGCAGAGCTGGAGAATTCAGTCTGTGAACTACTTTCATTGACTAAATAGGATTTGGATACAAGATGAAAGTGGCATATTCTTCCCTCGTTTACTCCTATGCAAAAAAGGGCGAAATCTTGGCCTACTTGTAATTAATAGGAGTTTTTCCATTGACTTCAGTGGAACCAGGATTTGTCCTTGAAATATTTAGCAGCATAGTAACTTTTAAACAAATGGAACTATCATTAGGGGAAAATCCAGACTCTTTCACAAAGTGTTCCTTTGTTTGCTTTGCTGTGTCACAACCATTCAGTTTGAAATGCTCCTTGTAAAAGTATATACCTGGTATGTACATTGCGTGTGCATCTACTGGTGTGTTCTCAGTGAGTAAATGAGCACCATCAAATCAAAGGACAGTATAGATCTATTTCTACAGGATCAGTAAATCCTTACTTTCACATATGGAACACATGCAATTATCACTTTACCCAGGGTGTGTATTTTGTTGAGTCTTCAGCAGAAGATATTTGACTCAGATTTTTTAAGGCCAAAGGATTCACTTTCTGCAGGTTGAGTAACATACATAGGAAAGTTCCCTACAGAGGTTGTAATCAGTTTCTCCCTCCCAACCCCATCCCCCGTCTCTGGGCCTGATTCTGTCCTTACCAAAGGCAATAGACAAACCCACTGACTTATCTTAAGCAGAATAAGGCCCTCCATGTTAAGAACTAGAGATTATTAGCCAAACCAACAACTAGACTTGCCAATTACTCATGACAACTGCTCCTTCAGTCGATTCACCAGCTGAGCCTGGACCTTCAATTCAGCTTTAAGGAAAAGATTCCCCGAGGCTACCAAACTGATTTCTGTTTTCCTTCCAGAAGAGTTCCTAGAACTTGCATTTTCTGAGTCAGGATAACATTTTATGCCACAGACCCATTAACCTTCACTAACCAGCTTAAGCTTCTGTGTATGGATGATCTGCCTTCTTTCAACCTGATTTTGTGTGCTACTAGGCAAACGTGCAAAGAGGGAATTTTCAAATCAATACAAAGAGGTAGACTAAGAGGTGGAATAATTGCACCCATGCACGGTTGTGATTCTTCTATTTCTGTGTTCCCGCTATATCAAAGGGTAAATTGATTCAATAAAATCGTCTCGTAGTTAATGAATAATGGAAAAAAAACAAGGATTATGAAATTCTGAAGGTAACAGTGAATACTACAGGAATGGCATTGCTGGCAATACAAGGTTTTACCACTATGGCAGTGCAACAAAGTGCACTTCACTCTCTGAATCTTGCCTCAAAGGCTAATCCTGCAAAATCCCAAGAGTTGTGGGTTAATCGTGGACACACTTTAAAATTCGCCAAACATTCACAGAAATAGACTCTCCTTGGTCAAATGCAGCTTCAAAATTACAAAAGGGCTAACTATGCAGTAAACAACCTTGATTGTCTCTCCCTCTGCAACCTTTTAATGACTGTCATTGCTTTAGCTTCAAGAGGTTATGTGATCTAATTAGGCCAAATTGAATAAGACTGCTTTTATGCTAAAGCGTGAGAAAGTTAATTGAAATCAATCCATGTTCAGTGAAAATGCTGGAGACATCACTGATAATTTAAAGCAATTAAAAGATGTTGTCCTGAAGCAAGGCAGAAACATTAAGTCTAAGAGCCTGTTAAAGGAAAATTACCTAAAATATTTAAATGACATTATTCAGCGAAGATGGACTAGGGACATCTAAAGCAATTAAAAAACATAAAGCATAAAATCAGTCATATGTTGTCATCTTTAAGCTATTTGGGGAAACCATTCATTGTCTCATGCCAATTGTTTTTGTGAAATAACAGGTTTTTAAAATAACCCGTTTTGTGACCGATTGTTTGCAATGGTGTTTTAAAGAGCCTACCCAGGGTGCCTCCAAAATGATGTGCCAGTTTCCATTTGCCCGGCCAAGTAGTATTTGAACCCCAAATTTATTTTCCAAAAACTGTTTTGACTCCCTTGGACATAGAACGCGAGTACAAAAAAGCAGAATTCGTTGGTCCTTGCAGAGTGGCAAATACTGCTGTTAATTCCAGTATTTTAACTTCTATCAACCCCCTGAGCATAAGAATAAGGAGGGGGATAAGCCTATTGTTAGTAAAGAACCTTCACAAACAAATTTATGGCACCCTCCATAAGGATAAAAGAATAGCTGAATGGTATCTGCATAATTTGAATATGTAAAGTATTGAAACAGTTGCTGTGTAAGTGTCACTATTATTTCATATTAAAAATTTGTAAGCAGGTTACTTTTTGTTCAGTCTGCCCTGGAAATTCCAGAAGTTGTTTTAGTCACCGTAACTACTTATGGGCTGCACACTTTGGGCAAAAGCTCAGCTAAAATGCCACTCCTTTTGCCCTTTAACTGTCTGTGTGTGTGTTATACTGATTTAGAAACAGAACTGTTTCACAATTAGTTCTCTTTTTTATTTTTTATTTCTACAGAAAAATTTAAGTTAGGAGGATACTTTGCATGTTGTAACCTACCTACACAATAACTCCTAGATAAGGGGAAACTGATTACTATCAATTAGGAATAACTGCCCCAATCCTCCAATGAGCTCCATGGAATTGGACCCCTGCACTGGATGGATCAGGATCAGAACCTAAAATTTAACGTTGTTGTTGTGCTGTCTGGACTGATTCCCAACTGAGAGTGCCAACCTCAGGGCTATCAAGAAGCATAGCAAAGACCCCCAACTGGCTGTGGATTCTATAATTATAGTCTTACCATGGAGTGATGACAGTCCTCTTGGCCATTCCAGTCTATCTTGCCACGAGGCAATTTGGACTTAGTGATAGTTGGCTACTATACACCAAAGATGACAAAATATTCAGGTTGCTCCCAGTCCCAAGAGACGAATCACTTACCCCAGGTCAATTTGCACCATAGACCTCACACCGAAGACAACACTTGTAGCCAATCTGTAATAAACTAACTAAAGATTTATTAACTCAGAAAAGAGAGAGAGAGTTATTACAAGGTTAAAACAAGCAAACTTATATACACAAATGAGTTACAGTCTATGGTTTTAAAATGTGGTACAGTTGTAGTAATCTGTCACCTCTGAATGTCTTTTAGGGCTCACCAAGGTTGACTATAGGGTTCTCTGCTTCTGTTTTGTAGCTCTGGCCTTCTCAAACAGCAAAAGAGATAAAACAAACTTTCTTGTCAGCTATTTTTTATTTCTTTCTTCCAGAATTCAAGCTGATGGGATGAACTCTTTAGCAAGTAGCCTTTTCGTGGGTGTAAAGGGCAATTAACAAAGTCTTTGTAATGATGTCCCACAATGGCCGATTTAGTTTTCATAATCTTCTTGCTGTGTAGGAGACAATCACTTCTCATGGGTTCACTGTTGCAGAGAAAACATGTTTTTTACAGTTATAAAGCAAAAACTTAAATATTACTTTATAGCAAGTGATAAATATAATATCAGTGAGATTAATGGATGCACCTGATCTGCTAGTGTCATAATTATCACTAATCCTTGTGCTTTAAAAATGGTCTGTGTTTATATCCTGCATTTGTCAGATAATCATCTGTACTTTTGGGGGGTTTGGAAGTGGATCTCTTTATCAGCCCACCTATCCCCATCCCAGTCTCCAATGCTACAAGACTCCAAGATGCTTGGAGATTGTATTTAGGAGACTTCCCCGGTATGGGAAGGAAGGGAATGATGCACTCAAACTCTCCCCATGACAAAATATGGGCTAAAAGAGAGCAGTGTTGTCAACACTCACAATATTTGGTGTATTTTCTTAAAGCTCCAGCTCCTGGAGTCATGATAACATGAGAATCTCAGGTTAAGAGCAGTTTTCCAGCCTTCCTAGTTGCAGAGGAAATCTTGAAAATATGACCTAAAGGCTCTAAAACAAGATACCAAATATAAAGATGCAAAAACTTAATATTTTTAAACATTTTCATGGTCTTTTTAAACCAATTTCATAATTTTGGTTATCTGACTCATGACTTTTAAATGGTTGGAGTTGGCAATACTAAGAGAAGAATTTCTACTCCTTTTGTCCTTACTTTGAGAGAAGGTGGGGAAAAGGAAAGGCTGTAGTTTAGACATAGCCTATGTCGGTATAACCTATGTCACTCAGGGGCATCAATAAACCACCTCCCTGAGAGACATAAATTACACCAATATAAGCGGTCATGTGCACAACGCTATGCTGGCCGCAGAGCTTTTCCCACCCACATCGCTTTGCTGCTTGAAGAAGTGGTTTTATTATGCTGATGGAAGAGCTCTCTCACATCGGCATGCAGCATCTTCACCAGATGCGCTGCAGTGGTGCAGCTACATCAGTACAGCTGTGCCACTGCAATGCAGTATGTGTAGACATGCCCTCTGCTTAAGATAAGAAAGAAGCAATTCACTTGCTTTGGTAACTTATTTGTGGACCTTCTTGATTTGTCAGTTTAGTGCCACACTGCATTATGCCAACCTTCTGGGCACAGTACGTTGATTTTTATGTGCTAATCTGAAATCAACTATATTTTTCCATATGCTATTTCTAAATAGACTAGCGCTTCTAAAGGTATTTGACATTACTTTGTTATAAAATAACAAAAAAAAATTACTTTGGTGTAAAATAAAAATCTTTATTCTCTAATATTAATATTGTACTCTGTCTCATAATATTTGTTGCTATTTATTTGTATTGCAATAGTGCCTGGAGACTTCAACCAGCATTGGAATTTACAGTGTTAAGCATTGTACATACCGATACTAAGAGACAGTTCATGGCCCAGTGAGCTTATTGTGTAAATAGATAAGATAGAGGAAAGGTGGAAGAAAAGAAATATCCTCATTTCACAGATGGAGGCACAAATATGGCATTGACTTGCTTCAAATCATACAAGAAGTCTGTGACCGTCTCCTGAGTCCCAGCCCAGTACTTTAACCACAAATCACCCTTTTGATCAAGAATTAAAAAGATCTGAGAAGACCCAGACAATGGAAGTATGATCCAAATTCTGTGGCCTTGAAAAATAATCTGGAAAGTCTTGTAAGAATAGGATTCCTGGAGATGTCTGGTATTTTCAATTTCCACTTTTCAGTTGGGAGAGAAGCAGCCTCCTAGTATTTCAGCACTTCTGGGCCTAACAGAAACCAGGAAATGCATATACATGTGTTTTAACTGGCATTTTAAAAAATGTTACCTCAACTTTTCCTGCACCTTAAATGTTCATTCTGAGTTTTTAGCAAATGGTGGAGTCAGATCTCAGTTTATCTGAACTGGTTCTTCCTGTACCTACTACTTAGTTTTATATATATCACTTCCAATGAGTTTAGCCGCTAAGCTATTGCATATTGCATTGGAAACTGACTATGAGAATGCCATGCTTTATTTCCTTTTCAAGAAGTTTAATCAAAAGTGACCCACAATTTCAAGCATGAATGCTTAACATCTCATTATTAACCAGCAGCTGAGACATCTTATAGCACTACCACTATGGCTTGGGATGTGGTGACAGAACTCAAGGGCCCCCTGAAATACATTTATAGTTTAGGTAACATTCTACTAAGTCTCGCATTTGCTATGATACAATATGAAGGAAGATAACCTAGTCCAGGTGTCTCCTATAGGGATGTTTTCTTTACACAGACATTTACATAGTTTTCATGTAAAGGGCTATATGTTAGATTTCCGAATGTAAACATTTCTATTGGTATCAAGTTTAATATTTAAAATACCGAGAATCACTTTAGATTTCAAAGTTAATAAACTAGTTCTACATGAGCATGTCAATATTAGGGAACTCAAGCAATCTCCTTGCTCAAGCTTCAGTGATCATATGTGTAGCAATAAGTGTGGCCACTTTAAAATAAAATTACATCAGTTCTAGTCTGTCAACCAGAGTCTATCCTGCAAGGAAAGTTTGACTTCTTCTTCCCCAAGACTTACTCTCATAACTTCTCACCACAAGGGGTCTGTTTTATCCGGTATGTTCCAGAATGTTTCAGATTCATTTAATCAAAGAACTTTCACTTCCGTTTAAAGAGACTGTTAAGTTGTATAATACTTTGAGGCAATATGGCATTGTTGCTATTGGTGAAGAGTAATATTAAATTTACTAACTGTATGCCACATTCTCTTTTAACCAGTTTCCTATTAACCTGGGTACCAGTTCCCAAAGACTGTCTTTGACCCTGCCAAACCCAACAAATCGCATTCCCCACCCCACCCAAACGATACATAAAGGAGAATCCCATCTTTTACTTAAAATGGAGAAGCCCCATTGTAGCCCCAATCATTATGAAAATAAACTTGAAAGTGCAAGAAAGGCAAACTGATCAGTAGAGCTGAAAGAGAGCTTCTTTCTCCTAAAGATCACAAGTTAACCACCGTTCCTTCATAGTCACTCAGAACATAGTCCTCTGAAAAACCATAGCTCTCTTGATTTATGGGAAGAACCCAAATCATAATACAGTGTCACCAGGCCATCACTGATGGAACTAGTGCCCTCCCAAGCTACCTCTGGCTAAGCCAGTTTCTTTGTTGAGCAGCCAACGGTTCACCTCCACTGCTGAAAGCCATGGTGAAAGCACTAGTATAGACTGATTGCTGCCAATGTTGTAGGTGCTGTATCATGTAGATCTTTCCTTAGCAGTGTTAGACAATCACCCAAAGTCCTCCCTACATTGACATACCTACCATTGGTACCAGTAGTAGCTGAGAACAGATACGAGGCATGGGAAGGCTAGTTTAAGGGGGGTTTCAGAAGGAGGCTCAGGGAGAGCATGGTGGCAGAATTGTTGTGTGAAACACCTTGGTGGTCCCTGTGTTGTGTATATATGTTTGCCTACCATGCTGTTGATTCACCAGTTCAACTGACAGCAAGTCGTTTGAAACTTTCTAAAACAATGGTTTCTGTGAAGCTAATGGGGACTGCCCCAACAGCAGGGGCACATGACTACTTCATTATAAACACCGAGATTGTGCTGTTCATTTGTAATAGTGCAAAACAGAATGTTAGTATGGGATGGACAAAAGTCAGGCTTTGCGGGGCAGGATTGGTTTGTTTTTTCCTTGGGTTGAGGAATTGATGACAATTTGGTTTTGGTGAGGAATTGGAAGGGATCATGGGCTGATGGCAAAATATTTCATATTTCTAGTAAAGAAATATGAGAGCTCGACCTGTCAGTTGCAAACTTGCAAGCTACACTTCAGCAACAGGCTTCTGTGACTTTGATGCTAAACCGATTCAGTACTCACATGGAGATAACCGCATGCAGTTTTGACCCAAACCCAAGTTTTTGTGGGTTTCAGGTCCCATAATGCCATGTTCTAACAAATTATTTCAAAATATCCATGTTTTGAGCATAATGCGTTAAATCCAATTTATATTTTTCCAGGAGCAAAGCAATCCTTGCATATGGTAAACTGACTGCATTCAGGGAAGGATTTTTATTTTAAATCTTTTTTTAATTGATATTTTCATTTAAAAAGTTCAATGGATTTAGCATTCAAGTTCAGTTACATATGCAACTTATAGTGGTTTGTTAAACTGAAGCATGAAGTTTGAAGTTATGGTTTTCTCCCATCCTGCAATTTGTAAAGAAACATTTTTGTTGACTCTCCTACAGCAAACCTCCTTTATATAGTTTGAGGGAAAAAATGCCAGACTCTGTCTTTGTTTGCTGAGTTGCTGTTTACAGTATGTCAAGTGAGATTGTTTGGCAGTGTACATACAGCACTCCGAAAAGTTCAGATTGAAAAATCAAATGGGATCTGGTGACCGATTGTGGGGCATTTACTACACTCACTGTCAGAGTTAACCAAACTATTCGTCCCTGAGCCACATAGTAAACCAAGTATCAGAGGGGTAGCTGTGTTAGTCTGAATCTGTAAAAAGCAACAGAGGGTCCTGTGGCACCTTTAAGACTAACAGAAGTATTGGGAGCATGCATCTGAAGAAGTGAGGTTCTTACCCACGAAAGCTTATGCTCCCAATACTTCTGTTAGTCTTAAAGGTGCCACAGGACCCTCTATAGTAAACCAACTGGATTAAAATCAGCCTGACACACAGCTGAATATAGTAGTCTCAGCCCTGTTTTTTCCCCCACAGGGTGTTCAGTCAACACTACGTTATGCAAAATGACTCCCAGTTTCTGACATTAAGCTATATTTTGACCAATCTTACCCACCCCGGGATATATATTTTAAATATAAATATTTTGGTGGCACAGTACATGGCCAGCTTGAGAGGCTTGAGGACTGAGGTCCTCTATTTAGCAACAATAATGTTCTTCAACATTGCCCTGAAGGGAACACCTTTAGATGTGAGAAGATAGTTTAGTTCCTATGATCCATTCATTGACCTCTTCTGAAACTCCCCACAAGGATGGCGATTTTGAGGAATACTTGACTACTACAAATTGGATTGAGACTGGAAAATCATTTGTCTTTGACTAGCAAGCTGACCTTAGAGTTGCTGCTGGCAAATTTCATTCCTAAGAACTTGTTTAGAAATGGTGGCCAGGAGGTGAAAGGTTTTAGCTCATTACCAATCCACAGAGCCATCCGTTCCTCAAACACTTGTGTTATCCTACATTATACAAATTATATCAGTGATGGACCCTTAACAGGAACTGCAATGGTGCTCTCATTTTGTACATGATTATTGGGAAGCATTGTATACATACTTGTTTGTTTCAGTGTGTTTTCCTTACTTCCAATTAATGGTAGTCACTGTGGAGGGAAAATGTCCTCCAGGATTTTGTTTCTTTATCTCCAACAAATTGGTTTATGTAGCTTTTTCTTATTTTTTCTCATAATATTCTTTGCCTCCTAATGCCATTCTTTATGATGATTTGTAAAAATAATCAAAGTGTTAAAAAGGTAATTTTCCTCTTTAGAATTAGGTTTCATAGAAGTAGTATAATAATCCACAAAGGAGTTTAATTTTCTCAGAGTCTGAACACAGGAGGTTTAAAGGGTGTATTTGGGGGATCCGTTTACAACTTATTATGAGTATCCTAAAACTGCACAAATCAGATGAGCCAATATTTCCAGTGGCATGGTAGGCAACTGGCAGTCAAGACTCCTGGGTTCCTTACCCGGCTCTGTGTGTCTTGTTCTGTGGTCCTGGGCAAATTATTAAACCTATCTATCTAGATTCTTATATGGATCCAATCATTATGGTATCTGAACACATCCAAAAATTACACAGTAGACACACACAAATATCTTTCATTTAGCAAGGGCTTCTCTCTCTATGTATGTGTGATTGGTTTTGTCTGTTACGAAAGGCCTGCTTAGAGAAGTGGGGTTTGAATTTTGTTCCAAATCGCTGAGGTTTGTAGCCAGCCTCTTGGCTTCTGAGAGTGAGTTCCAGATTTATAGCTGGGCATTGAGAAAGCTCCATCTCCTGCATATAAAAACTTTGTCTTACTTTAGCCATTTGTAAAATTGATCATAATAAACCTACCTCCTGTGTATAATGGATGTATTTGTAAAATAGGGATAATTAGTTACCTCCTGTACCTTGGTCTTGTGAAGCATAATTAATTAGTGTTTGTAAAGTGTCTCAACAGATAAAAGATAATGTAAGTGCTAAGTATTGTTTTAATTACCTTTAAAGCATTAGGATGCTCACATAGATTGTGAATTCTGATCTATACTGAGCATGGTTTGTGGGAAAGTACTGTGTGAAATTTATTGTCCATTTCAGCTCAAGGAAGGACTGAATTTTGGAAATGCTCTGATTAATAGTATTCATCTGAGATTTTTGGACAGCAGATCAATAAGTGGACACAGCTGGAAAAACTAATCTCACTTGAGGTTGCCTCCAAGTTGAGCCTGAAAACTGTCACTGTAATAAAGAAGTCACTGGGGGCATAACTGTCCCATCTCAGTATTGAGGGAAATGCACTGGGTGGACTAGGATAAGCTGTTTTACATGAAGAAATACTTGCTAGCTCCTTTACCTGTGCAGGCCAAGCTTTTTTAAATTTATTTATTTGATTTATTTAATTAAGGATCCAGGATGGGGTTTTAAAAGAAGATAAAGGGGAATTAGATTCTCAGCCTCCATTAGAATTCTGTGGAAGGTTGGATGCCATACTATCTGCCTTACTATCTTTGAATGGAGCTTTCATAAGATAACGAGACTTTCTATCCTTTTTTCCCCTGGGTTATGTATACACTTTTGTATCTATTGCAATGCTCACCACATTTGCTGATGGTACACTAAGTATATTACACTCATTGTTATTGCAATATATAGCACTTTTCCTTCCTTCATTATTGTTTTTTAGGCACAAGTGTTCATAAATATCCTGGTAGGTACTATTAAAATAATGCTGAAGTGAATACCAGATGCACAAGTGTCCTTGAGTATTAAAATAATATGGACACAGAACCATCACCTCAAACCCCAAGGGGGAACAACCTTTCTTTCTTGTTGACACAACTACAATCTATCCCTTGGGCATGCCTGCAGGAAATTCTGAGGTCAGCTGTCTCTTCGTACTATTTGTGGAAAATTAGGTGACTAAAGGTTGAGAAGTTATTAGACAGAATGTCCCTGTCCATTATAATATCCTGGCCTTTCAGGAACCAGCTGTCCCATGCTATTACAGTCTATACTGAATATTCTTTTCATATTGAAAAGCAAGTACTTTCACCCTTGCATAAAAATAAAGCATTTTGAAGTTTGTTGCTTGTTTAAGCTTTTGCTGAAATACTGAGAAAAGTGCCCTAAAAATATTTTCAGATTAGACATGAGCCTGAGCCACAAAATTTGGATTTGAACCTGAATCAAAATTTCCCTGAAGATCAGGAGTAATGGGACCTGAGGTTTTGGATTGGCCTATTATAGAGATAAAATAGGCAACAGCTGCTGTGTATGGATTCAGATCCAAGCTTCTTGCAAGCTGCAAAGAGTTTTGAGCTGGGGTGTTGCTTCAAGCCCATCTTTAGTTCAAATTGTTTGGAATGTATTTGCTTTCTAGATGAGAATGCATTTGCTTTCTGCTATGAAAACACAAATTAATATTTTTGTTTAAAATGTGCAGCTAAGTACAGTTAGAATTTTTGAATGATATTTTTACTCCCAAAATTAGGATATTTCTTAAAAAGGAAATGTATGGGGTTTTGGAAATATTCTATTTTTTCAACAGAATGTATATGGTCTGTTGGTTTTTTTGTTTGTTTTGCCCACAATTTTTCAGTTCCCATTTTTTCATGTTTTTTATTGCCACTGTACCACTTCTGATTGGCTTGTTTAGTCATGTCGTGGATAAATATATATATATATATATATATATATATATATATATATATTTAAGTTTTAATTTCCTTTTTTGAAAAATTTTTACTTCAAAATTGAGAAAAACTACCTTTTCAAAAACAATTTCTTAGAAAACTTGGAAAATGAAAGCCAGCCACACCTTCAAATATGTATAATGTCCAAAGAATGTTCCAATTTTGTTACCAGCTTTGTTTAAAAAAATGTAGTATTTTTTGTCTGTTTTATTATTAGTGTGTGTCGGGGAAAATTAACATGAAAAAGGTGGGATTTTACTTCCCAAAACAATTAAATATACATGAAAAAGGAAGTTAAGTTGAGATAAAAGTTTAGTGTTCATAATGTAATTTAGCATCTATTAAAAGCACTATGTAAATATTAGATGGTATTATGTTAATATTATAAATAATACAGTTGTTAACAAATAATTAAAACCATTCTCACCTCTTGCCCATCAAAACTGAAATATTTCCAGGAAAACAAGGTAACATGGAACTGGGAAAAATAATAACTAAATACATATTTGTGCTTCTTAAAGATGAAGACTATAAAGCAATATACTGGTTTAAAAAATAACAAGGTAGTATGTGATTGTGAGGAGATGGCATACTGGAGAAGCATAATTTGTCTTTAGACTGATATTCACTTGACACGACTAAACGTAAACTTGTTCCTTTTCACATCAGACTGTCTGAGGATTTCTAAGCTTAATTGATTGATGATACCCATCTAGCTCTCACACACAATTATGTATTGTCATTCTGTCCCTCTTGGACTAAGTGATCACAATTATGTCACTTTATATATGCAATTAGTTTGCTCTTTCCTTCAAGGATCAAAGTGGTTTGGCCCTTCAGAGTATTTTGATTAGTTTGTATATTATAAAAGATGCCAGCTTCATTGATTGGTCACCTGTTATCTGTTGTTTGGTAGTTGATTCTGACCATTATTTATTTAAATAGCCTTTAGCTCTTTACCGCCCCTCCCCCATTTTCAGACCTCAGCATTCTTCAGCTATCTCTCAGAAATGAAAATGAACTTCCCTACTGCCTAATTTTTGCTGCAAAACATTTTGATATTAATGAGCAAAATAAAGTGGTTTTTGTTCATTTACTACTCCCTTTCGCCTGAGTGGTTATCTGGAACCTTACCA